>NW_027492439.1:0-582376 GCF_021521415.1 Bidens hawaiensis | reverse complement strand
CATCACATTATTCCAACTTTGGTAATCCTGAAAAGAAGTTTAAAAACAGGTAACTACTAGAGTTGGTGAGTTTCACGAGTTTCAAGAAAACAGTTATGAATATTCACAAGTTAACACTTGTAGTTATGATATAGGTATATATGTACGAAATGATGTAATTATGCTAAGCTACAGTGAAGCCTTGACTGTTTGTGCTGCGTGCATCCATTTACCGCGCCCAATTAACCACTATGGCTCCCTTCCGCCCATAGCATGTCCCGGTAGCTATGTATAACACTACATAGCCTGTTTGTATAAGTATGGTCATGTGCAAACGGCGCTATGTGACACAGCAGCCAGGCCGATTCCATTTGGGTTTGTCAAACCAATAGTACTATTCACAAGCCACTGGCTGGAAGTTAATCACTGTGTTAGTGGGGACTTTCGTGTGTTAGCACTTAGATAATTCATATCATTACACGTTTCAGATATGTATATGTAATCAAACATGCTTTTCACCCCAAAAGTTCATAAAACTATTTAAAGAGAGGGGTCATGAAACTCATGATTTAATCAGTATCCAGTAGCGCGACAGTTCAAGGTTTGCTTGACTCGTAATCATTGGTCCCTATAATATTTTAATATTATTATAATCTCAATACTAAAGTGGGCTGTTTATCTAATCTGGGTATAACTGGTACGCCCAGAAAGTGTCAATAGGATTAGATTGTGATGTTGTTCAATGTCTAATACTTGAAACCGAACTTGGTTCATTTTTCATTTATTCAGTTTGATTTGAGAAAGACGCGCACAATCTATCCAAATTGTTCAGTTTTCTCGTAAAAATTTCGTTTTTACTTAATTAATCCAAAAATATGATTTTTGATCACTCTTGGTGTTCTGATATTCCAACAGATTCGTTAATCACGAACTTGTCGGTTTTTATTAGAATTTAATTTGTTTAATCTTTAAATTGGCACAATTTATTAACCGTTAATCCTTAATTAATGAAAATTTAGCCACTTATCAATTAATGAAAATTTGAAGTATGGCTGAAGAACAAAGGTTTTTCTAGAAGTATGGCTCTACTTTTTATGTTAAAAAATATCTTTAGGTGTTATTATAAAAAAATGGATGCTTAGGTGGGGGGGGGGGGTACCCCTTGCGGCCGGAAGTCTCCATTGGCCTCCCATGGCCCATTTTCGCCCAAACTACTAAAGTTACAAGCCCAAACGTGAAAAGTCAATTCCAAATTTAGTTTAGTTTTGCTTTTTCTTTTCGGCGCGAAAAACATATCGGATACGACAAAACAGCGCGAAAACGAGTGTTTTTTCGGCTATTTTTGTATAATTTATAAAAACATACTATATGTTTGTAAAAATCGAAAATAATTTCACGGATCGCTTAAAACATTTCAAACAAGTGTTTTGTAAATCTTTTTTGGCTCAACGGATGCTTGTTTTGTAACTCTCATTCTCGTTTAAATCTATAGTGGGTAGTTAAACGAGCATGCTTTCGTTTAACTGGTTTGCTATAATACTAATATGTTAATCGTATATCACTTATAGATGCCCCCTGGGATATCTAGATCATAACCAAACTCGTTCGGTTAATCGTTCGATCGTTACATAATAAGCGTTTATTTGCTTAATCGGTAAATACGTACTGAGTTGTACCTTGTTTTGGCTCAAATGTCACATTCTCCCCCTGTTAGAAAATTTCGTCCCCGAAATTTGATTATTTCACTTTGTCCTTAATTGGTAATAGGTGGGGGTATTTCTTTTTAAATTCGGATTTTCTCTCCCATGTGTATTCGGGTCCCTGTTCTGAATTCCACCGAACTTTGACCAGAGAGATTTTGCTATGTTTTAATTGTTTCATTTTCCCCTCTAATATTTCCACTGGTTCCTCTATGAAGTTTAGTTTTTCATTTATGTTTAAGTCTTTTAGTGGCACGATTTCGTTTCGTCGGTAAGACACTTTTTCAGGTTCGAAGCGTGGAAGAAATCGTGAATAGAACTTAACTCCAAAGGTAATTTCAGTCGGTAGGCTATAGGTCCGACTTTAGAAATAACTTCATACGGTCCAATATACGATGGAGCTAGTTTACCGGTTTTACCAAATCGAATGACGCCTTTCCACGGGGATACTTTGAGGAATACTTTATCACCTACTTCAAAGGATAATGGCTGTCTACGAACATCGGCATAACTTTTCTGTCGGTCTCGGGCGACTTTTAATTTATTTCTGATTTTACGGATTTTGTCAGTGGTTTCTTGAATTAAATCTGATCGGGTGATTTGGGTGTCTCCAACCTCGGTCCAGCATAGTGGAGATCTACACTTACGCTCGTACAGTGCTTCATATGGTGCCGCTTGTATGCTAATGTGATAGCTATTATTATATGAAAACTCTACCAGTGGAAGATGTTGGTCCCAATTTCCACCAAAGTCTAGGACACAAGCGCGAAGAAAATCTTCTAGAGTTTGGATGGTTCGCTTGGATTGACCGTCAGTTTGGGGATGGTAGGCTGTGCTCAAATCAATTCGGGTATCCAAGGCTTCTTGAACAACTTGCCAGAATCGAGAGGTGAAATGGCTATCATGATCAGAAATGATTGAAACGAGTACACCGTGTCGGGATACGATTTCGTTGGTGTAAATGTGAGCAAGTTTTTCGGTTATGTAAGTGGTACGAATTGGAAGGAAGTGTCCGGATTTGGTTAATCGGTCAACTATCACCCATATTGCATCGTTTCCTCAGGAGGTTTTAGGAAGGTGCGTTACAAAATCCATGGTAATTTGTTCCCATTTCCATTGCAGTATTTCCGGTTGGTGCAACATTCCCGAAGGTTTTTGATATTCAACCTTAACCCTCGCACAAGTAAGGCATTTACCGACATACGTTGCTATATCCTTCTTCATGCCGGGCCACCAATAATACTCTTTCAAGTCTTTGTACATTTTATCTCTCCCTGGGTGAATGGAATATTTGGATTTATGCGCATCGTCCATGATCAAATCCCGCAAATTGTTAAGAGTGGGAATCCAAACTCCGTTTTTGAAGTATAAAATTCAGTCCGGTCTTTCTTCAAAATTCTACTCGTTCCCATGTAAATCTTCATTCTCCACGTGATCTTCTTTTAGAGCTTCGTTTTAGGCAATACGGATTTTTCGGTAAGGTTAGTTTGGACAATCATTCCAAGTGCTAGGACCCTCAGTGGTTTGATTCTGTCTTTTCTACTCAAGGCATCCGCTACTATATTGGCCTTGTCTGGGTGGTAACATATTTCACAGTCATAATCATTTAACAGTTCTACCATCTCCTCTGCCTCATATTCAGTTCCTTCTGATCAAAAATGTGTTGTAGGCTCTTGTGGTCAGTGTATACTGTGCATTTGGTGCCATACAAGTAGTGCCTCCAGATCTTAAGTGCAAAGATAACCGCGCCCAGTTCCAAGTCATGGATAGTATAATTCTTCTTATGTACCTTTAATTGTCGGGAAGCGCATGCTATAACTTTGTCTCTTTGCATAAGTACACATCCTAGTCCTTTTCGGGAGGCATCACAGTAAACAATAAGGCCATCGGTTCTTTCTGGGAGGCTCAGTATCGGGGCTTGGCACAACTTCTGCTTCAACAATTGAAAGCCATTTCTTTTTCTTCTCCCCAATCATAAGCACGATCTTTTTGGGCCAAATGGTTAAAGGTTGGGCTATGCTGGAAAAAATTGCAATAAAGCGCCGGTAATACCCAGCTAGTCCCAAAAATTGGCAAATTTCTTTCGGTGACTTCGGGGCTTGCCAATTTTTAATCGCTTCAATTTTGCTTGGGTCTATATGGATTCCATGTCGATTAACAACGTACCCTAAAAATTGTACCTCTTGTAGCCAGAATTCAAATTTTAATAACTTGACATACAGTTTCTCATGCCTTAACATCTCCAAGATGGTTCGTAAATGTTGCTCGTGTTCCTCATTAGTTTTTGAATACATTAGAACGTCATCAATAAACACGATAGCGAATTTGTCGGGGTATGGCTTACAAACTCGGTTCATGAGATCCATGAAAACTGCGGGAGCATTATTCAGCCCAAAAGGCATAACTAAGAATTCATAGTGACCATAACGAGTTCAAAACGCCGTTTTAGACACATCTTCCTCTTGGATTTTAACTTGATGGTAACCGGATCGAAGGTAAATTTTTGAGAAATAATTGGCCCCTTGAAGTTGGTCGAACAAGTCGTCTATTCGCGAAAAAGGGTATCGGTTTTTGATGGTTACTTTGTTTAATTCCCGATAATCATTACACATCCTAATACTTCCATCTTCTTTTTCACGTACAATACCGGTGCTCCCCAAGGAGAATAGCTGGGACGTATGAAACCCTTATCTAGAAATTCTTGTAAGTGGTTGGATAATTCTTGCATTTCAGAGCGTGCCAATCGATAAGGTGCCTTGGCAATAGGGGCCAATCCTGGGATTAGGTCAATACGGAATTCAACCTGTCGGTTCGGTGGTAATCCAGGTAGTTCATCGGGAAAGACATCTGGGTATTCATTTACCACGGGAATATCTTCTACGTGTTTTTCATCGGGGTTCTTTACGGTCACGTTTGCCAAAAATGCCATACACTCTTTGCGTAAACACTTCAACACTTTAAGATGAGACATGAGAGGTAACATCGAACCTGACTTCTCTCCCTGTACCACAATCATTTCGGCATCCGAAAGGGGAATTTTAACTGTCTTGTCATTACACACAATCTCTGCCTTATACTTGGTTAACCAATCCATGCCGTTTATTACATCAAAGCTTCCTAGCTCTACTGGGAGTAGGTCAATGAGGAATGGGTGGTCATTTAGAATAATGGAATAGTTTTGAACTATTTGGTTACCAGTTATAGAGTTACCGTTAGTGAGCTCTACAGTATAGGGATTTGTTAGTTCACTAACTGGCATATTCGCCGGAGATAAAATCTAGTGGAAACAACGCTTCTATCGGCACCAGCGTCAAATAATACAGATGCATATTGATCAGAGACTATAAATGTACCTGTCACCACTTTCGGGTCCTTTCGTGCTTTTCCTGACCAGATAACAAACGTGCATCCTCTAGGCACATTCGATGTCGATGCTTGGTTATGTCTGGCAACTGCTCCTTGATTCAGCTTGGGGTAGTTCATTCTAATATGTTCTGTACTGCCACACTTATAGCAGGCACGGAAGGTTGTTGTGGCCGAGGTCTGTTGGATAGGTTATTGGCGGATTGGTTGAGGTTTAGGTGGTTGTGGACGATGAGGTTGAGTTGCTTGGGTTGGTCGGTTCACAATTTCGGCACCTACTCTGCAATTTGGGGCATAATGCCCAATTCTACCACATTTCTGACATTATGGTAATTACATTTATCGCACCTTGGCAAGGGTCCCTTGTACCTGTCTTGCTTCGTATCTGAACTGGTTATAGCATAATTTCTTATTTTTGGGCATGCACGTTTGCTTGATTGCCCTCCTTGTGATCTCGTCCCATAGTCGGTTCGTTTCATACCCACGGATTCTCCCGGCCTTTTTCAATACACCACTTCTTACCAAATCAAAAGTCACAATGCCGGCCTGAGTCACGGCATTTTCAAATGATGTGCGACCCACATAATTCACCAAACTCCTCACTTCTGGGGCTAAACCCCAAATATAACGTTCGATGCGTTTATCTTTAGGAGTTACTAACCAAGGTACCAGGCGAGCTAGTTCATTGAAGCCGTTTGTATACCCCAGATGATCCGCTCCTTTCATTTACAGGCTACAGAGTTCATGCTATAACCTTTGAATTTCGTTCTTTGAGTAGAAATGTTCTAGCATCAATGTTTTAAGTTCATCCCAAATCATGCAATTAACCGTGTCTTACCCTTTTATTTATACCGTAGTGTTCCACCACATCAGGGCATGATCAGTAAATGTAGAAGCAACATACTTGACTATTCTTTCGAGTGGACAATTACTAATATTGATGACTGATTTGGTCTTTTCAATCCATTTAATCAACCTGTTTAGCGCTTCGGTGCCCTTGAAGACAATCAGTTTACAGGCCATGAAGTTTTTAATTGAATATTCTCTCCGAGGGGGATTAGGGTTGTTATTGTTATTGTTTGGTTTCGGAGGAGGATTATTCTTTCCCACGGTGTTCGTATTTATAGAGGGTCATTATTGTTGATAGTGTTTGTTTCTGGTGGAGGATTGTTTGCATTGAGAGTAGTATTTATATTAGGTGGGGGAATATTATTGATTGATTGCTGGTTTGTTTGTATATTTGCATTTACACCGGCAGTTACTTGTGTTACAATAAGTGGGATCACTGCCTGCATTTGCCGAGCAATCATCTCGGCTATTTCCGCTTCAGTCATAGCGGTTGCTTCCTTTGGGGCCATTCTATAATGATAATCAAATATAAGCCAATTAATACTAATTCTAGTATATGACACATTGCAACGAGAATCGTAATAAAGGTTGCACAAGTGAATCAAACATCACATTGGTATTTCACAAACTGTTCTGTACATTGATAACAAAAGGTACATAGACTTAGCCTGATAAAGGCCAATGCTTGCATGTATATACCAAAATCTGTCACTAGGGGACTGCTAGACTTAACCCTGTAAGGGTCGGTGCTTGTAATAATACACAAAATCATGCTCCATGTTAGCATAACATACAACTATATACATACAACGATGCGTACACAGATTCGTAACATCCTACATCTATCCATACAAACGATGGACTAACCACAAACATAAAAATAACAACACCGTAATCACCCAGTAGCAGCTCCACAGTCGGACTATCACCCTATCCAAACACCAACGGTGGTAAGCATTTGACTGCTGCAAGTTCAGTACTATCTGTTGTAAGGTCAATAAGCACTGGGTCTAGTCTCTCTTTCCCTAGTTAATGTTAGCTATGGCTATCGAGTGGTCTATCACATGGTCAGTCAGGACAACCATCCAAGAGTTGTTTTCTACGTTTGGGAGGTTGGGGTTAGAGGTAGGCACACTCAATGAATGGGTGGTTGTAATTCCTGTCCTAGGACGTGAAGGCTCTCCCCAATGATAGGTATGTAACCTCCCGAAATTTCTAAATTAATATTTATTATATTATTTTGTCGGGTGAAATAAACAAGTTAGTGGAACGATAATAATAATAGCAAAATATGAAGACTTAGTAGGATAATTAGATGGGATTAGATATGGACCAAAAGGAAATATGGGCCTTCGGTCCATGGGCTTAAGGGAGTATAAATACCCCCTTAAACCCCAATCCTTTCCATTCCATCCATTTATCCATCCTAATCTCTACACACTCCAAAACACACACAACCCGAACCAAGATCCAAAGGCGAGGACCCGAGCTCGTTGGTGCTAGATCGTCGTGACGAACCAAAGCAACAAGACCAGCTCGTGTTCGTAGTTCGATTAGTATAGAAATGATAGATCTGTGTTTGTATGGTAAAAACGAATCCAACAAAGCTAAACTTACTGAAAATGGATATGATTTGATGGGTTAATCGATTGATAAAAGAACCCGTAACCTATATGCCTAAATCGCACCCTTTAAACATCGATATTAGGTCGATTTGATGGTTGGGGTTTGTAGGCGCTGGTCAGACGATTCCGTGGATACCTAAATCGAGTTATTTAGTTAAGAAACGAAGATGATTAAGGGATTTAAGGACGAACAGTACCTGCAGCTGGACAACTTCGCCTGCAAGCTAAGTTCGCCTGATGAACTTCGCCTACAAAGCTAAGTTCGCCTGATGACAACTTCGCTGCAAAGCTAAGTTCGCCTGATGACAACTTCGCCTGCAAAGCTAAGTTCGCCTGATGACAACTTCGCCTGCAAAGCTAAGTTCGCCTAAGGTTTAACTTCGCCTAAAGCTAAGTTCGCCTAAGGTTTAACTTCGCCTAAAGTCAAGTTCGATTAGAAAATAAATTATAAACGATAAGTAAAAGTAAGCTAATACTAGGCCACCAGATTAAATCAGGCGAGTATTGATACGTGTAACTTATACAGTCAGCCGAGCTCAGTTAAAGAAGGGATTTACAACTATCGGAGGAAGAAGCAGAGTTCAGGTGAGTTCTAGCCCCATTTATGTGTTATGTTTTCGGGGCTGTGTGCATACTCGATATGTTTGTTAATACGCTTATCCTAAGAGATAAGTGTATGCCTTATGTGAATAATGTGATATGTATGAATGATGGCTTGACGGTACGTGAACGATCTTCGGATATTGCACGTACTGTCAGGTTGTAACTCTAAGAATAAGGTAAGTATGATATGTATGCTTATGTGTATGAATGTGATAAAGTTAATAAAAAAAAGGAAAGGATGGTTGTATGGTTACGAAGAGGGTACCGGGCCCTAATAATACTCGAGGTATGATGTATGGTTGTATGGTAACGAAGAGGGAATCGAACTCTACTAATATTCGAGAACTAGGGAACCGAACCCTACTAATATTCGAGGAAAGAGGGTACCGAGCCCTAATAATACTCGAGGAAAGAGGGTACCGAGCCCTAATAATACCCGAGGTATGATGTATGGTTGTATGGTAACGAAGAGGGAATCGAACCCTACTAATATTCGAGAACTAGGGAACCGAACCCTACTAATATTCGAGGAAAGAGGGTACCGAGCCCTAATAATACTCGAGAAAAGAGGGTACCGAGCCCTAATAATACTCGAGGTATGATGTATGGTTGTATGGTAACGAAGAGGGAATCGAACCCTACTAATATTCGAGAACTAGGGAACCGAACCCTACTAATATTCGAGGAAAGAGGGTACCGAGCCCTAATAATACTCGCGGAAAGAGGGTACCGAGCTCTAATAATACTCGAGGTATGATGTATGGTTGTATGGTAACGATGAGGGAATCGAACCCTACTAATATTCGAGAACTAGGGAACCGAACCCTACTAATATTCGAGGAAAGAGGGTACCGAGCCCTAATAATACTCGAGGAAAGAGGGTACCGAGCCCTAATAATACTCGAGGAAGGAGGGTACCGAGCCCTAATAATACTCGAGGAAGGAGGGTACCGAGCCCTAATAATACTCGAGGAATGTAGGGCGTAATGCTCTTTATAATGTAAGATATGAAAGTAAGTTAATACAAAAGAAAATATGAAAGTATGAAAGTATTAATGAAAGAATATAAGTTTATGTGTATTGTATAGTGTATGATTAACTAGAACTCACTCAGCGTAGCTGACTTTTAGTATGCACGCAGGTGAGTAGAATGAGACAGCTAGCTTGAGCGGGCACATGGTGGGCGAATAGGAGACTGGCATCTGAAGACTCAAGATGTTTTAATGTAATTGACGTTTATTTTGAAAGACAATAATGTTTAATTGAGGCAAGTTTTGGATTGCTGTAACGTTTCATGAAAGTTTTTATATTCCGCGAAAGTTTTAATGAACTCTGATTTGTAAGAACTGTGTTTATGAGTAAATCCGACGCTAAAGTAAGGCTAACGGGTTCGGGGCCTTACAAGTTGGTATCAGAGCATAAGTTCGAGAGATTTAAGCATCCTACATGCTTAGACTCGAACAGAGAATGAGATTTAAAATGAGAAAGGAAGAAGATGCCAGTTCAAGATAGCCATGTGTCACTCAAGCAAGCTCAGTAAAGGTAAAGTGTATGGTAAATGGTGTATGTTAATGTTGGCTTATTTGCTAAATGAAGAATGAGTGCAGGTTAGGGATATGATTAATTGATCTTAACTGATTAACTGTTTATGAGTATAAACAAGCACAAGTGAAATCATGAAGGGAAGTATGTAGAACCTGAGGAGTAACGCAAATAGTTAATTACACTTGATCAACGTCATTAACTACTTACTTACAAATCATGTGCTAAATAATTCCTAGAGTGATGACATTTGTGTTTTCCCTTTTAGAATACTAATGGCTGAAGCTGGAGAAATTGTTGGAACTGGAGGTCGCACTGGACGTCGTGGCAGGCCTCGTCTTGTCCGGCAACCCTCGGTAGAAGAAGCTTCCAACACCGGAGACGAAGGAGGCGCAGCTGGAGGAAACTCGAGCAACAACGAAGGACATCAACTTGACCCTGCTGTTCTAGCTGCCATTGCCCAAGCTGTGGCAACTGCCATGAAGACTGGGAATCCCGAAGGATCTGCTGGAAGAATTGCTAAAGGATCAGGAGAGAATGGTAGGAAGGATGGTGAGGGAGGGAAGGGTGACTCGAGTGAAGCTGGATCTGTCAAGGTTGGTGATGGAAAGAGAGGTCGAGGTGGGTGTAACTACAAGTCCTTCAAGGGATGCGACCCGCCGAAGCTGACTGGTTTGGGAGATGCAATCGCTACTCTTCAATGGATAACCACTATGGACAAGATTATCCGCATTAGCGAATGCCGTCCCGACCAAGCTGTGGGTTATGTTACTCAGTCATTTGAGGAAGAAGCTATGTATTGGTGGGAAAGTGTGGAGCAGAGAAAGACTAGGGATGAGATCAAGGCGTTGAGATGGGACGATCTGAAAGAGTTGGTGATGAAGAAGTTGTGTGCAGATGCCGAGGTTGAAAGGACGGAGATGAAGTTCCTGAATTTAAAGGCCGGTATGATGACGCATCGTGAGTATACTACTGAATTCAACCGACTAACTAGGTTGGTGCCTGATATGGTTGACACTGAGGTCAAGAAAATCAAATGTTATGTGAGGGGATTGCCACAAAAAGTCCGCATGTTAATCAGGGCAAATAAACCTGTTACTTTTGACTCTGCTGTTGAACTTGCAGAAGTGGTTTATGCTGACCTGGCTGAGGACGATGTGGTGGTGGAGGAAAAGAAGGAGAAGAAATGGGCTACCTCTGCTAAGCGGTCTGGCGAGATGGTGACAACAACTGATGGGAGGAAGGCCAAGGTTGGGAACAAGGATGCATGTAAGACGTGTGGGCAAGTGCATCAGGGAGAATGCAGGACTGGGACAAACAGGTGCTATCGGTGTGGAAAGAGTGGGCATTACTCTCGAGAATGCCCTGATCGTCCAAAGTGCTTCAAATGCGTAAAAGCTGACCACATGGCTAGGGATTGCAAGGAATCAGGGGCGGGAGGTGCGAAAGGATAAAGACTTGGGGAAACTGCAGAGAGGAACACTTGATGAAGGAATAATTGCTCATGCAATGGTTTTATTAAATTAAATTTGCTTAAGAACTTGTTTTGGGTTAAGGTTTAAAACTTATGTTTATCAGTGACGTGTAATATATTGAGTTTGGTTATGAATGATTATTATGTTATGATGAAATGTTGTTTTAGACAATAGTGTTAAAAGTACTAATCGAAGCCTTGGAAGGAGGAGATGAGTCTTGGTACATCGAGGGTCTCATGGACAAGCTACCTTAAATAGCTAAAACACATGACCACCATTCGATGGCTGCAAAGTCGGGAGTAAGAAGGATAACTCAGAAAGCAAAGGTGATTCAATAAAGTGTGCGATTATAAAGAAAAAGGTATTCCTTTTACAAAGGTATTCCTTTTAAAGAAATAAGCTAGGTTTCGGGGACGAAACCTCTTTAAGGAGGGAAGACTTGTAACATCCCGAAATTTCTAAAGTAATATTTATTATATTATTTTGTCGGGTGAAATAAACGAGTTAGTGGAACGATAATAATAATAGCAAAATATGAAGACTTAGTAGGATAATTAGATGGGATTAGATATGGACCAAAAGGAAATATGGGCCTTCGGTCCATGGGCTTAAGGGAGTATAAATACCCCTTAAACCCCAATCCTTTCCATTCCATCCATTTATCCATCCTAATCTCTACACACTCCAAAACACACACAACCCGAACCAAGATCCAAAGGCGAGGACCCGAGCTCGTTGGTGCTAGATCGTCGTGACGAACCAAAGCAACAAGACCAGCTCGTGTTCGTAGTTCGATTAGTATAGAAATGATAGATCTGTGTTTGTATGGTAAAAACGAATCCAACAAAGCTAAACTTACTGAAAATGGATATGATTTGATGGGTTAATCGATTGATAAAAGAACCCGTAACCTATATGCCTAAATCGCACCCTTTAAACATTGATGTTAGGTCGATTTGATGGTTGGGGTTTGTAGGCGCTGGTCAGACGATTCCGTGGATACCTAAATCGAGTTATTTGGTTAAGAAACGAAGATGATTAAAGGATTTAAGGACGAACAGTACCTGCAGCTGGACAACTTCGCCTGCAAGCTAAGTTCGCCTGATGAACTTTGCCTGCAAAGCTAAGTTCGCCTGATGACAACTTCGCCTGCAAAGCTAAGTTCGCCTGATGACAACTTCGCCTGCAAAGCTAAGTTCGCCTAAGGTTTAACTTCGCCTAAAGCTAAGTTCGCCTAAGGTTTAACTTCGCCTAAAGTCAAGTTCTATTAGAAAATAAATTAAAAACGATAAGTAAAAGTAAGCTAATACTAGGCCACCAGATTAAATCAGGCGAGTATTGATACGTGTAACTTATACAGTCAGCCGAGCTCAGTTAAAGAAGGAATTTACAACTATCGGAGGAAGAAGCAGAGTTCAGGTGAGTTCTAGCCCCATTTATGTGTTATGTTTTCGGGGTTGTGTGCATACTCGATATGTTTGTTAATACGCTTATCCTAAGAGATAAGTGTATGCCTTATGTGAATAATGTGATATGTATGAATGATGGCTTGACGGTACGTGAACGATCTTCGGATATTGCACGTACTGTCAGGTTGTAACGCTAAGTAAGGTAAGTATGATATGTATGCTTATGTGTATGAATGTGATAAAGTTAATAAAAAAAAGGAAAGGATGGTTGTATGGTTACGAAGAGGGTACCGGGCCCTAATAATACTCGAGGTATGATGTATGGTTGTATGGTAGCGAAGAGGGAATCGAACCCTACTAATATTCGAGACTAGGGAACCGAACCCTACTAATATTCGAGGAAAGAGGGTACCGAGCCCTAATAATACTCGAGGAAAGAGGGTACCGAGCCTAATAATACTCGAGGTATGATGTATGGTTGTATGGTAACGAAGAAGGAATCGAACCCTACTAATATTCGAGAACTAGGGAACCGAACCCTACTAATATTCGAGGAAAGAGGGTACCGAGCCCTAATAATACTCGAGGAAAGAGGGTACCGAGCCCTAATAATACTCGAGGTATGATGTATGGTTGTATGGTAACGAAGAGGGAATCGAACCCTACTAATATTCGAGAACCATGGAACCGAACCCTACTAATATTCGAGGAAAGAGGGTACCGAGCCCTAATAATACTCGAGGAAAGAGGGTACCGAGCCCTAATAATACTCGAGGTATGATGTATGGTTGTATGGTAACGAAGAGGGAATCAAACCCTACTAATATTCGAGAACTAGGGAACCGAACCCTACTAATATTCGAGGAAAGAGGGTACCGAGCCTTAATAATACTCGAGGAAAGAGGGTACCGAGCCCTAATAATACTCGAGGAAGGAGGGTACCGAGCCCTAATAATACTCGAGGAAGGAGGGTACCGAGCCATAATAATACTCGAGGAATGTAGGGCGTAATGCTCTTTATAACGTAAGATATGAAAGTAAGTTAATACAAAAGAAAATATGAAAGTATGAAAGTATGAATGAAAGAATATAAGTTTATGTGTATTGTATAGTGTATGTTTAACTAGAACTCACTCAGCGTAGCTGACTTTTAGTATGCACGCAGGTGAGTAGAATGAGACAGCTAGCTTGAGCGGGCACATGGTGGGCGAATAGGAGACTGGCATCTGAAGACTCAAGATGTTTTAATGTAATTGACGTTTATTTTGAAAGACAAGAATGTTTAATTGAGGCAAGTTTTGGATTGCTGTAACGTTTCATGAAAGTTTTTATATTCCGCGAAAGTTTTAATGAACTCTGATTTGTAAGAACTGTGTTTATGAGTAAATCCGACGCTAAAGTAAGGCTACCGGGTTCGGGGCCTTACAAAGGGGATAAGGTAGGGTCAATCGGGGTTACCCTAATACGAGCAGTCTGTCGAACTCGTGTAGTGGCTGAAGTAGTCGGGGACAAGTGGATAGGTGGAGTGGGCGATTTAGCTACCCTAGTGGGTGAATTATACTGACTGGTAACTTCGTTCTGACCCCTATATGGTGACCTGGGTGGGTAACTATCGCATCTGTAACCAGATATGTCAGGCTCGTTGCTAGGTAGCTCTCTACAAATTGCTTCCTCCTCAATCTCTTCCTCATCCTCCTCCGGATCCTCTTCTAGGTTCTCCTCTGGGTCCTCCTCCTCAATCACCGGTCCTTCTTCCGGTAGATAGTCTTTACTCCTTGCCATATCTCTGCACAATGGTTAGTTATAAGAATAATATTTATTGCTAGTGTTAACTATTGTAGGGAGGTTAATTAATTACGCCAAATTTAATATTAATTATAATAAAATATAATATTAGTTTTATTAAAATTTAATTTTAATTATAATAAGAATTAATATTGAATATAATTGAATATAATATTCATTACAATAAGATTTTACCATAATCGACAGTACAGTACGTACACATATTCGTAAACCTTGTTCCAGATAAGCACGTATAGGTGTTATGTATATATATATATATATATATATACACTTAAGCATTACCTTTTATGCACGTATGTTGCCATTTTTATCTACCCATACGTTCTGCAACTTCTCCCCGAATTTCCTCGTACAAACAAGTCTGTTATTATGTTCCGGACCACAATAACTCACTTGCCCTACAAATTCATCCCGGCATCTATCAGTATATAATATTAAATCATTTTAATTATTTTCCCAGAGTTAATCGAGCCTACGGTTATATTTTAGGTATCCTAAGGGATATCCTAATTCTTTATAATCAATGACTCTGATACCAACTTCTGTCACACCCCGACTAGAAAAATGCGGGAGCGTAAAACGGGAATGTAACAGACACCTCTGGTATCAACAGCATTGTTTATAAAGAAACAATACAAAATAATTTACATTATATTACATCCCATTGTTCTAACATTGTCTATACAATCTAGGCGATACAAACAAAACTAGTTTGTTAAACTATTTAATCTTACTACTAAACCCTTGCTTCTATTTACATAGCATCGAGCACGTTCCACGATAGATAGCACGTCACCACATTATTCCAACTTTGTTAATCCTAAAAAGCAGTTTAAAAACGGTCAACTACTAGAGTTGGTGAGTTTCATGAGTTTCAAGAAAACAGTTAAGAATATTCACAAGTTAACACTTGTAATTATGATACAGGTATGTATGTATGTAAATGATGTAATTATGCTAAGCTACAGAGAAGCCTTGACTATTTGTGCTGCGTGCATCCATTTTCCACTCCCAATCAACCACTGTGGCTCACCTTCCGCCCACAAAATGACCCGGTAGCTTTGTCTAACACTACATAGCCTGTTTGTATAAGTATGATCATGTGCAAACGACGCTATGTGACACGGCAACCAGGCCGATTCCGTTTGGGTTTGTCAAACCAATAGTACTGTTCACAAGCCACCGGCTCGAAGTCAATCAATGTGTTAGTGGGGACTTTCGTGTGTTAACACTTAGGTAATTCACATCATTACAAATTTCAGATATGTACATGTAATCAAACATGCTTTTCACCCCAAAAGTTCGTAAAACTGATTAAAGAGAGGGGTCATGAAACTCAAAGTTTAATCAGTATTCAGTAGCGCGACAGTTCACGGTTTGCTTGACTCGTAATCACTAGTCCCTATATTATTATAATAATATTAATATTTTAATATTATTATAATCTCAATACTAAAATGGCCTGTGTATCTGATCTGGGTATAACTGATACGCCAAGAAAGTGTCAATAGGCTTAGCTTGTGATGTTTTTCAATGTCTAATACTTGAAACTGAACTTGGCTTAGTTTCCCCATTTTCCCAACCAGGCCAAGTTTTTCGTTTATACGTTTAGAAAACAGTTATGGGTATGTAAGTTTGGGTAAATGTTTTGGTCGATAAAATGATTAAGTTATAAACAAAGATCACATATTGGGGTTCTGGATTCGCTACGGGGCTCATTTCCGTTTATTCAGTTTGATTTGAGAAAGACATGCACAATCTATCCAAATATTCCGGTTTTCTCATAAAAAGTTTGTTTCACTTAATTAATCCAAAAATATGATTTTTGATCATTCTTGGTGTTCTGATATTCCAACATATTCGTTAATCACAAACTTGTCGGTTTTTATCATAATTTAATTTGTTTGATCTTTAAATTAGCACAATTAATTATCTGTTAATCCTTAATTTATGAAAATTTAGCCACTTATAAATTAAAATATGTAGATTTTTATAAAAATATTTTTGGAATTATTTACTGATTTATTAATTTATAAAAACTCATTTTATCTGTTATATTTAGCTCGACAATCGTCTGTTTATACCAAACGATTTCCGAAAAATCTACCAAAATTTCTGAGTGACTAGAATACATCACAAAACAACCTAGAAAATTTTCAAACTTTAACAACCTTGCCAAATATCCTTTTCGAGCCAAAAACGACTATGAAAATTCAAACAAACGCAAATGCACAAATCATACTTAGGTTTTCCAATTGACCCCAAATTTCATATGTGATCATCATATACCAAATCTGAGTTTCCCTTAAAATTTCATAATTTTCAAGCATTTTAACTATTTTTCCCAAATAAACGCCCCAATTCAATAATAAATTCGCAAATATTCTCGGATGGTCGAAAAATTACCAAATTTGAAAAGGGACTCAATGATATGGTCCCTGATGTCCCTGAAAATTTTCATGACCTAACAATATGCACATCACAGCCTTAACCTAAACAGCCAATAATCGAGTGAACGGTATTACCTTAGCGGTTTTGGTTTGTTTTCGCCATTCTAATCAAGTTTTAGGGTTCTCGTGCTTCTATGTAAGCTAGATACAGATCCTATGTCACAAAAAAGCAAGTTTCATCAACATGGCAGCCTCTTAAATTAGGGTTTCGACTAGGGTATAAAATCGAACTTTTGAAACTTAAAAATGCCGTTTAAACCCTTTAATTCGTGTTTATGGCCAAAAAAACCATCAAACCAGGTTCCTATCCATGTGTATGTTCAAAACATCTTTGTGGACCATTTTTAGGATTTTTACATTGTTAGGAATGGTTTTTGGAAATTAAACCATCTTTATATGATATTAAACATAATTAAAACAAGTTAAAAATGATGAAATTAATCAAAATAGCTAGGGTTTCTTGGAGTATGGCTGAAGAACAAAGGTTTTACCATAAGTCTTACTCAACTTTTGATGTTAAAAAATATCTTTAGGTGTAATTATAAAAAAAAATGGATGCTTAAGGGGGTTACCCCTTGCGGCCGGAAGTCTCCATGGGCCTCCCATGGCCCATATTTTGTAAGGCCCCGAACCCCGGGAACCCCACAGTTGGTAATCATTCAAAACACTCGTAAAAATAATTAAACTTAAAAACAATTCTTTTCATTACAATAAGCATCACAGAGTAAAATTCGACGGAAAACGTAAATAAGTAAATGAGTTCCCTAAACCCGGGAATTTTGCCCAAAATCAACATAATTATCTTTCAATAAAAACTTTTAAAAATAATTGTTTAATAATAAAATCTTCAATTCCCGTATGCCCTTCACTGTCCAAGTAGCTTCGTGCACGTCCAAGCGATAAGGCATCATCTTCCTAACCTGAAACTCACAATAACATGCACACAAAGTTAGCTTAAACTGAGTGGGTTCAAGTTTTAAATAAGTAACAAAAGTCTTAATAATCATTCCAACGGTTTTAAAACGGTAAACGGAAACACATCGGTTAGGTCACCACATTCAATAAATAGACATCCTTACGTATGAGCATCTCTATACGTGCATTCCTATATATATATATATATACATATATATATATATATATATATATATATTACATTCAATAATAACATTCAGGGCCAAGAAAACGTACAACCCAAACACGTAACATTCGGCGCATGCAAACACAAAGTAGGCATACGCAACATTCAGTAGTCGAGACGACTACAACATTCGCCAAATATTGGCCATTCTAAATATATATATATATATATATACACATACACACATTCTATAACATTCCAAGGCCTACCAATACTAGCAAGCTTATGCAAAATAATTTAAAACATTTCATCAAGTGAGAAAACACTTAGGTGTGCATGCTTGCCCAAATTTAAAAAGAGTAAAAAGGGCATCATGAACTCACTTGAAATCAATCGAACACCTGCAACGAGCTAGGAAATCCCTAAGTGCACAATCACAAGCAAGGGCTTGTAAAGTATACACAACGTGTTACTAAACTAGATCGTAAGAACACTCTTGCCTAATGGGCCGTTCAAGCCCAACACTTTGGCCCAAGGCCCAACAACTTGGCCCAAGGCCCAACACTTGACCTCAGCCCCTAAGACCTTTCAGTAAACCCAATCCACCCTACGATTAAGGTCGGGGCTAACCATGATGCACAACTCGGCCGTCGGTAATCAAATCGAGTCGAGTACGCGAGTAATAAACCTTAAAACCAATTGTTAAACGAATTAGCCCCAAATGGACCAAATTCCCATTTTATTCTTTTCATTCATCATAATTACGTCACCCGAGTTGATAGGATTGACGGTTCCTTTTTACAACTCTCAATTTATCATTTAAATGAAAATTCGCGCACCGCCGACTCGATTGACCAAGCACCAACCAAAACAGCCCCGAGCATCAAAACAATAATTTTCCCATAGCCCTTAGACTCCCCTAAGGCCATGAAAAATGATTTGGTTGGTCATCCAACCGATTAACGCATCAAACTCAACAATTTACAATTCTACACTCGATAAATCCTAGTTTTCGAACTAAAATCGATTGACCGACCTAAACACCTCCAATGGCCACGAAATTTTAATATGATGTAAATGCCATACCTGGGAATCTTTCTACACCGGAAACCCTAATTTTTATCCACGGGAAGCGGGTCAATTACACTTTGGCCGAAAATCTGTCCAACGAAAAGTTTTGGCAAAATTGAGCATCAAAACGATTAGGGGTGAACAAAAAGAGTGTTGGGGATTGTAGTACATACCTTGAACTACTTCTAGGAGCTTGGAATTGATAAAAAAAGTCAAAGCAATGAAGGGGGGCTGGTTTACATGCGCCGATCGGACAGCAACAACAAGTAGGGTTTAGGGTTATTTGATTAATGTTATTTTATAAAATATTTTCATTCTAGCCCCTGGAATTGAATAATAATGCAACTTGGAAGAAATGTTAAGCGATTAGACGTACCGGGATGACGTAATGGCTTCCGAGAAACGTCGGTTAAGTCCCGAGAGTTACACATACATTACACGCGCTAAACCATTAAATCGGAAGTTTGACGGGTGTTACATGTCCACCCCCCTTACAATGGGATTCGTCCCCGAATCCCGAGGCGACAGGAACAACTGCGGATACAGCCTCATCATCTCATCTTCGGATTCCCAAGTAGCCTCGGAACCCCTACGGTGCCTCCACTGCACCTTCACCTGCTTAACCACCTTGTTTCGCAACCGCCTTTCCTGACGGTCAAGTATAGCAATAGGCTCCTCCACATAGTTTAGCTTATTATCAAGCTCAATATCATCAAGAGGCACATGGGTCTCCTCATCTGCTAAACACTTCCTCAAGTGGGACACATGGAAGGTAGGATGAATCCCCGCGAGTTCCTCGGGCAATTCCAGCCTATAAGCTACCTCACCAACTCGGGCCAAGATACGAAAGGGACCAATGAACATCGGACTAAGATTCCCCCTCTTACGAAAATGAATAACGCCCTTCCAAGGAGAAACTTTCTACATAACCCGGTCCCCAGCCTCGAACACAATAGGTCTTCGCCTTTTATCCGCATAAGACTTTTGTCGGTCCTGGGCGGCTTTCATAAATGCTTTAATCTTGTCGAGTTTCTCAGTCGTAGCCTCGACCACCTCCAAACTACCCAACTGCTTCTGACCAATGGAACCCCAACAGACTAGAGTCCTACACCTCCTACCATACAACATCTCAAACGGTGGCATCCCAATTGTGGCATGATAACTGTTATTATACGAGAACTCTACCAACGGTAAGTGACGGTCCCAACAACCACCAAAGTCGATAACACAAGCCTGCAACATATCCTCGAGAGTCTAAATGGTCCTCTCGGACTGACCATCCGTCTGCGGGTGATAAGCAGTACTGATGAGGAGTTTGGTGCCCATCTCCTCGTGAAACCTTTTCCAAAACCTGGAGGTGAAATGCGTATCCCTATCCGAAAAAATAGATACCGGAACCCCGTGCCTAGAGACGATCTCACGAATGAACACATCGGCCAGCTGCTCAGAATTAAAAGTCTCTCGAATCGGAAAGAAGTGAGCGCTCTTGGTCAGCCTATCCACGATTACCCAAATGGTGTCATAATTACCCCTAGGAGTACGAGGCAGTTTAGTCAGGAAATCCATAGTAAGATACTCCCATTTTCACTCAGGTATTTCCAATGGCTGAAGTTTCCCAAACGGCTTCTGATGCTCGGCCTTAACTTGTAGACACGTCAAACACTTACTCACGTACTGAGCCACCTCAAATTTCATCGCAGGCCACCAATAATTTTTCTTCAAGTGTTGGTACATCTTGGTCGTGCCCGGGTGAATAGAATAGCGTGACTTGTGTACCTCATCCAAAATTTTATCTTTGAATCCCTCATACGTCGGTACCCATAAACGACCATCCTTATACTTCACCGCGTCATCGACGTCTTCCAACAATTTCTCCTGACCCCAAACACGTTCTGACATAATCCATTCCACCTGCAAAGCCTCATTTTGAACGCTGGCCATTTGCTTCAAGATATCGAGTTTAAGGATGAGCTGGTAAGATTTTACACGAATCGGCTTTGGTCTCTCCTTCCAGCTCAACGCGTCAGCTACCACATTGGCCTTACCTGGGTGGTACATAATCTCCAAATCATAATCCTTAATCAACTCAGAAATATTTTGAACTCTTATGATCGGTATAGATAACGCAAGGGACACCGTACAAATAATGCCGCCACAACTTAAGCGCAAACAAGACGGCCACAAGCTCCAAATCGTGAGTAGGATAATTCACCTCGTGAGGCTATAATTGCCGCGAGGCATAGGCGATGACTTGACCTTGTTGCATCAGAACACACCCAAGCCCCTGGTAAGAGGCATCAGAATAAACCACCAGATCGTCGGTGCCATCAGGTAGAGCTAAAATCTGGGCATGCGTCAACCGGTTCTTCAACTCGAAAGAAGCCTCCTCCTGCTCAGTACCCCAAACGAACTTAACACTCTTCTTAGTCAATCTGGTCAGAGAAGAAGCAATTTTCGAAAATTCGGGAATAAAGCGGCGGTAATACCCCGCCAAACCCAGAAAACTACGGATTTCAGATGGAGACTTAGGAGACTCCCATTCATTCACGGCTTCAAACCTTTTCAGGGTCAACCAGAATACCACTCGGGTTAATAACATGACCCAAGAATTGAACCTCACGCAACCAGAAGGAACAGTTAGAAAATTTCGCATACAATTTGTTCATCCGCAGAGCCTCCAACACTTCCACGAGATGACCGGCGTGATCGGATTCACTTTTAGAGTACACAAGAATGTCGTCGATGAACACAATAACCGAACGATCGAGCATCGGTCTACACACCCGGTTCATAAGATCCATGAACGCAGCCGGTGCGTTGGTCAAACCAAAAGACATCACCAGAAATTCATAATGTCCATAACGAGTGCAGAAGGCAGTCTTAGGAATATCTTCCTTCCGAATCTTCAACTGATGATACCCGAACCTAAGGTCGATCTTCGAGAACCAACTAGCTCCTTGGAACTGATCAAATAAGTCGTCGATCCTCGGGAGCGGGTTACGATTTTTAACAGTGAGCTTATTCAACTCACGGTAGTCAATGCACATTCGCATGCTACCGTCCTTCTTCTTAACGAACAAGACCGGGGCATCCCAAGGCGAGATGCTCGGTCAAATAAAGCCCTTATCGAGTAAGTCTTCCAAATGAGCCATAAGTTCCTTCTTTTCGTTCGGCGCTAGGCGGTAGGGAGCTCGAGAAAAGAGTTTGGCGCCCGGTACAAGGTCTATCTGGAACTCGACCTCGCGATCCGGGGGCACATCCGACAAATCATCTGGAAATACATCCGGGAAATCCCGAACAATAGGAACGTCACCGACGGTAGCCACCTCGGTATTCACATTCATAGCATACACCAGATACGCGCCGCACCCCCGCTGCATCAACTTTCCCGCCTTAAGCAAGGATATAATATGTGGCGTCGCAACATTCCGATCACCGAAGACCGTAATTTGAGTCCCATCCGGGGCCCTTAGACGAACAAGTTTCCGACCACAAATTATCTGAGCATCAACATTTGCGAGCCAATCCATCCCGAGCACCACATCGAAACAACCAAGCGGCATCAAATATAATCACACCGGAAATCTATACCCAGACAACTCAATGGAACAACCCTGAATAGCCCTAGACACAGACACGGATTTTCCTACGGCGACCTCAACCTCAAACACATCGACTACGCGCTCGGGTGATTTATTCAACGAGGAACAGAAAGCGGTAGACACAAAACTCCTACTGGCGCCCGAATCAAATAAAACTGATGCCTGTAACTCATCAAGTAGAAAAGTACCCGGGACGATATTATACTACTACTTAGCTACACGGTCAACACATACGATTTCAAAGGAACAAGAAATAATAATGGTGGAATGAAAGTTAAATAAGGAAAAGTACCTGAAACGACATTTGCATCCTCTTTTACTTCCTTCTTGGAGATGTTGAAGGCCCTTGCCCTGGCCTTCGGCTTCACTTCCATCTTCCCTCTTGAGGAAGTCCCCTGACCAGACCCCCCCCCCCCCCAACCTTACTGGTAGGACAGTTTGATGAGAAGTGACCGGAACCCCTACAGCGGAAACAAGTCAGAGTCGGACACTCGTAATGGGGGTGCCCAACCTAATCGCAACGAAAACAGGTGCCGGACCCACTCTTACACTCCCCCTTGTGTAGTTTGCCGCACTTCTTGCAATTACCGAATGCCGCATCCCTCCTAAACTCAGAAGTTTCAGTCTTCACCCTTTTGCCAGACGAACTAAAATTATTTCCCCCAGGCCGCTTACCATACGAATTAGTGTTCCAAGTCTTCCTAGCCTCGGTCGGCGGTAACTTTTCCCTCTGATCATACAATGTACCTGCCAAGGTAACCACCAAGTGAAAGGAGTTCATGTTGGTGGTCACCACACCCCTACGAATATCCACCGAGAGGCCCTTCACATACTTCTTAATCCTTTTTGCCTCAGGGGTAACCAGATCGGGACATAAGTGAGCCATCTTGTTGAACTTTGTGGTGTACTCCCGATATGTCATATTGCCCGCCTCCAAGGTCAAGAATTCCTGTTCAATTTTATCCAATTCGTGCGGAGGACAGAATTGATCGAGAACCAACTTCTTCAATCCATCCCATGTCATCCTCCTAATCAATCGATCACCCATAGCCTGCACCAGATTATCCCACCAACATAATGCCTCGGAACGAAACGAGGTGGTAGCCTAAGTGACCATGTCATCCCCCTTGCACTTACTAACCCTCAGAAAGGCCTCCATCTCTCTCACCCACTGATGCGCTGCCAAAGCGTCTTTAGTACCATCAAAGGAAGGGGGTCGCACTTCTTAAAGTCACCATACGAGCAACCCCAGGTCGATACACTAACAGTCCGCACCTCATCTTCATCCCCACTCGGCACATACACTTCCTCTTCCTCTTCGACCTGCACCTCCCTACTCTTCCTTCCCCTATCCGAACCCTTACCAACCAGTGACTCCTCCATGGCCCTGACGGCCTCACCAACAATCTCAGGAATGGAGCTATGTAGCACCTGGTAAACCTCATCCACGATAGCCATGCGCAAAGCAGGATCTAAGGCGGGGTTATCCCCTCCTCAAGAATCGGGGTCTCCTCCCGCTAGGGAGTAGGAATCTCTCTCTCGGCTTCGGCATGTGTCTTACGACCACGGCCGCGAACATTAGGACCACCTCTCTTAGCAGCTCGAGTATTAACCATGACTTGTCCCTACAAAGACAGAATTTTAACACGGTCAAGTACAAGTGGTAATTAAAACATGTAAGGTAAGGGTAAACTGCTAATGACGTTGATCAAGTGTAATTAGTCGTTTACTTTACCCGCCCGTCCTAACCACCCTGCCCCTAACCTCGTTAGCCTTCCATCTAACACTTAAATAGTTAATCACATACCAGAACTTTTAAATTTACAGAAATGACTAAATAATTAAAAGTTACCTCTTGGCATGCAGCTACTCGCGGTGGGCACACTGGTCTCTTTTCTTATAGTTCAAGTCCAAGCATTCGGGGATGCTCGAATCCCTAGAACCAAGGCTATGATACCAACTTGTAAGGCTGATGTGTTGTAAAACACACATATTTTCCGCACGTTTTATCTACGTAGTATATTATATTTTATATGTTTTAACTCGTTTTAGATAGATTTTACATAATTTTATTCATGTTGTAGGTTTGGGTGAAAGAAAGAAAGAAACCGAGCTTTTGAAGTGGTTTACGAGCCTTTTACGCATACGATTTCAATTAAACAACTCAAGGCCCGGCCCGTATGCATCATGGAGGCCCAAATCTTACATTATATCATAAAAAAAATAAAAAAAAAACCCTAGAGGTGCAGCATCTGGCCGATCGCAGCAGGGCAGCAAGGAAGGAAGAAGAAAAAGTTTTTTCGGCTTAGAGTTGGATCGTGTGACGGCTAGGGAAGGAAGAAGACACAAGAACCAAGCCTCGGGGACGTTTCTCATCAGTTGTAGCAGCCAAGAACAGCCCGGAATTCATCCATATCCTTTCTTTTCATAACATTGTTCATCATCTTTTTATACTTGTTCAATTGATTACTAGTTGTGCGATTGATTGAAAGATTGAAGTGTTTATGAGTAGGATTGATTGTTGAATGATTTTTTGAGATGATTGGTATGAGTTTTATGGTGTTTTTATTGAGTATATGCTGCTGTCCAAATAATATGTTAGTATAATCTTGTTAGTTCTACCTAGGAATGATGATTATTGTTAGGTATTGATAGGTTTTATGGATTGTTTGATTGATAGACTTGAATTGTTATTATAAAGTTTGATTTAGACATGAAATTGGTTGTGTTTAAGGGCTGGAAATTTTGGTGATTCATTGCATAAACCCCGTGTGTTGATTGATTAGTTTTGTATTGATTGATCGGTGCATTGTTTGATTCTAGACTTGGTGTTTAGGGTTTGTTTGCGGTAGGAACAACCATAGGGTTTTGTTGCATGATTTATTGGATTAAGTACAGCGGTTAGACACCTTCTTTAAGACCGAGAGGTGATAAGAAGTAGGGTCGTCTCATTACCTTTGCATGCTAGAATAAGGATTGCGTGAGAGCGAGTTCGTTTCTTGTCAGGTTTAGGTGTTTTGAGCGATTAGTTGATCTATTTTAGTTTAAGTTGAATTGTTCCTCTATCCTTGGTTGTGTAGTATTCATTGCCATTAGGATCGAGTGTTGGTGAGACCGAGAGGTGATCTAGCATTAGAATACGTTAGCAATTGTTTCCCGGTTTGGTCGTTTTAGGCGATTTTGAGTAGTTTAGGCTTGTTGAGTAAGACCGAGAGGTGATCCAGTGAGCCCGAGCGATCCTTAGTCGTATCATCTTTAGAGACCGGTGTCTTGAAGTCATCCAATCCATTAGCTTGTTAGGCCTACAATTTGATTCAGATCTATGTTGACGTTTTTCTCCACCCTAAGTTAACACAGTTAGTTCCCCGTTAAGTTTTCTATTTTAGGTAACTTTTGTTAGTTAGTCCAGTTAGTTCAGTTAAGTAATTAAAAATCAAAAAATTAATAAATTATTATTCTAAGGTAGGTCTTTTCTAGGGTTAGTAATCGTTAGCGTCTTACGTGTCAACGTGTTCGATACTCGGACTTCCTAGGTCTATACTACTTGCGATCGGTATACTTGCCGGTTGTGTGTGGTTTTAGGATTTTCGTTTTAATATTAAAGTTTAGTTGTGAGGGTCATTATTATAGGGTTATTTGACACACATCAAGTTTTTGGCGTCGTTGCCGGGGACACAGTTTTAGGCGTTTTGAGAGCAATCCAAGTTAGGACTTACCTTTTGTGCTACTTGTAATTATTTTTGTTTTATTTGACTTATTTGTTAGAATAGTTTAGATAATTTTATTTCTCATTATTGTTTTTATGCGACAGACTCGATCTCGTGGACCACCCGACACTGAAGCATTTCCCGAGCCAGAGAGAGTTTCGTGAGAGACATCGTCCCATTTCATCCTCGTCCACTTCTTCATCCGTTGACCCCGACGATAGGGATAGGATCATGGGCGACATTCCACCACTGAGGAGGATAGTTGCAGACCGGGCCCGACCGGCCAATGCTGGCGCGAGATCCAGCATCGCACCACCCGCCATTGGAGTTGCTACGAACTGGCAGATCCCGTCGAACATTCTAAATACCATTGCTCATTCTGCTCAGTTTCACGGGTTGCTTCATGAGAACCCGCACTCTCATCTCACCCGCATCGTGCGTATCTGCGACACTTTCCATCTTGCGGGCGTTTCCGAAGACGCCGTTAAGCTCCACGTCTTTCCGTTTTCACTCGCTGATCAAGCGAGTCTGTGGCTCGAGTCCCTCCCACAGGGCTCTATAGCTACTTGGGCTGCCATGCAGACCCAATTTCTTGAAAAATACGATCCTCCGGCTAAGGCCGCTCGTTTACGTAACCAGATACATTCTTTTCAGATGGAGGACACCGAGAGTTTTTACGAGACCTGGGAGCGATTCAAGAATCTATTAGCGTTGTGCCCGAACCACGGCTTGCAAGATTGGGTGGTCGTCGAAAAATTTTATAATGGAGTGACGTACGCGACGCAGAGTATGCTCGACACGGCGGCGGGAGGAAATTTGTTGACAACTAAGGACCCTGATGAGTGTATCGCTTAATTCAATGGGCTAGCTATGAGTGGTTACCAGAGACCTCCCGCCAGAGGAGGTAAGACCGTCGATTCCATCTCACGAGGCATGCATTCGGTGGACACCACAACCTCACTAACGGCACAGGTCGAGGCGTTGGCGAAGATGGTGAAGGATATGCAGACGAAGAGCAAGTTGTGTGAGATCTGCAGAGGGGGGCATGATACCGTTCAGTGCCCAGTCAGTTCGCAGGAGGAGGCCGTAGACTTCATAGGAAATCCAAACCGAAACCCAAATTCTTTCAATTCATATAATTCGAGATGGAGAGGCAATCAGAACTCCAACTGGAGGAGCGGCAACCAGCCTGGGTTTCAGCAACGCCAAAGTTTATTTCAGGATGCCGGTGAGGGAGCGAGCAGTGGGGAGAAGAAGCCCACTTTGGAGGAGATGATGGCGTAACAGACACAGATGTTGTCGCAGCTTATGACGCGTGAGGATTCCCGACACAAGGAGACGCAGGAGAAGCTTCGAGAGCACGAGTAGTTCATGAGGAATCAAGGAGCGTCGATTCAGAGTCTCGAGCGGCAGATGGGAGAGATAGCGAGTAGGTTGAACGAGAGGCCGCAGGGTTCACTACCGAGTAACACCGAGCAGAACCCGAAGGGATTCGCTAAAGCTGTGACAACGAGGAGCGGTGCAGGGGCACGAGAGGAGTCCGGGATTCGGCAGAGAGGAGTCGTCGAGGAGCCTGCAGTAGTTCTAGAGGAGCAGGTGGATGAGGAGATTCAGATGGAGTCTCCACCGGCCCAGGTGCATCAGAGAAGCAGCCCAGGGAGTTCAGCACAGGCCGAGAGACAGCAGCTACCGAGCGAGCCACCCAAAGTCTACAAGCCTAGAGTACCATACGCCGGGAGACTCTGTAGAGATAGAGATGCAGAATTCCAAATTTCTTGATCTTTTGAAGCAGCTTCACCTTCACATTCCATTCCTTGAAGCACTGACTCAGATGCCTAAACACGCGAAGTTCCTCAAGGATATCCTTTCGAATAAGTTGAAGCTTGCTGAGGTCGCTTCCATCCCATTGAGTGCTAGTTGTTCTGCTGTCTTACAGAGGAAATTACCAGAAAAGATGGCCGATCCAGGGAGTTTCACGATTCCCTGCATCTACGGTTATTCATGCACTGGCCGATCTCGGTGCCAGTATTAATCTCATGCCGTATTCTGTGTATCGCAAGCTGGGTCTAGGTGAACCGAGGCCCACCAGGATGAGTATCCAGCTTGCTGATCGTTCTATGAAATACCCTCAAGGGGTGGTCGAGAACATGCTGGTTCGTGTCGACAAGTTCATTTTCCCGGTGGATTTTGTCATTCTGGACATGAACGACGATGATAGCGTACCACTGATTTTAAGCCGACCATTCCTTGCCACTGCACAGGCGTTGATCGACGTCTGCGAGGGTAAGTTGATTTTGAGAGTTGGGGATGAGAACGTCACCTTTGACGTTCGACAGTCACTGAAACACCCCAAGTCTGCTAATGACTCCCTGTACTTTATCGATCCATCATGGAGCACGTTGGGGAGTTTTTCAGCGAGATCTGTGGAGGATCTGCCTCCGACACTCAGATTCTCGATAGGGACATTCTAGAGATTGAGATGGTTGCCATGACCAATCAGTCAACGGATGATGACGCCGAGTCACATCACCCTGAGTCTGAAGTGTCTGCTGTGATCGTACGTGACGATCCGATGGACCGACCTTCTGTCGAGAGCCCCCCTCCTTCCTTAGAGATTAAGGATTTACCTGCCCATCTGGAGTACGCGTTTTTGGACGAGGAGAGGAAGTTGCTGGTTATTGTCGCATCTGCTTTGACGGAGGTCGAGAGAGAGAGACTGTTGATGGTGCTTCGAGAGCACAAGGAAGCCATTGCATGGAAGATTATCGACATCAAGGGTATCAACCCTTCGTTTTACACGCATAAAATCCTCATGGAGGATAATTATAGGACTGTCGTTCATCCGCAGTGGCGGCTTAATCCGAAGATGCAGGAGGTCGTGAAGAAGGAGATCATCAAACTCCTTGATGCGGGGATCATTTTCCCCATTTCTGATAATTCGTGGGTTAGTCCAGTCCAAGTGGTTCCTAAAAAGGGTGGCATGACTGTCGTCACCAATGAGAGGAACGAGCTCATTCCCACTAGGACTGTGACCGGTTGGAGAGTCTGCATCGATTACCGCGGACTGAATGATGCCATGAGGAAAGACCACTTTCCTCTACCTTTCATTGATCAGATGTTGGAGCGTTTGGCAGGTCAGCAGTACTACTGCTTCATAGATGGTTTCTCCAGGTACTTTTAGATTCCTATTGCTCCCGATGACCAGGAGAAAACCATGTTTACCTGCCCATACGGTACGTTTGCCTCTCGACGTATGTCGTTTGGACTTTGTAACGCTCCATCCACAATTCAGAAGTGCATGGTGGCTATATTTCATGACATGATCGAGGACTCCATGGAGGTGTTCATGGACGATTTTTCTGTATTTGGGAGCTCTTTCGATCGGTGTCTCTCCAACCTTGAGAGGATGTTGGCCCGATGCGTTGACACCAACCTAGTTCTTAACTGGGAGAAGTGTCACTTCATGGTATGCGAGGGCATCGTTTTGGGGCATCGTATTTCGAGTGCGGGGATAGAGGTCGACCGAGCGAAGTTCGATACCATCTCTAATCTTCCCCCGCCCACTTCCGTGAGATCCATCCGTAGTTTTCTGGGTCATGCTGGGTTCTATCGCCGGTTCATTAAAGATTTTTCTAAGATTGCGAGACCCGTGACTAAACTCTTGGAGAAGGATGCCCCGTTTGTGTTTTCTGAGCAGTGTGTCGAGGCGTTTGATCTTTTAAAAGACAAACTCGTTAACGCCCCGATCATGATTGCTCCCGACTGGTCGCTTCCTTTTGAGTTGATGTGCGATGCGAGCGACTTCGCAGTCGGAGCGGTTCTTGGACAACGGAAGGATAAACACTTCCATCCGATTTACTATGCGAGCCGGACCCTGAATGGTACACAGGAGAGTTACACCACCACCGAGAAAGAGCTTTTAGCTGTGGAGTTTGCATTTGATAAATTCAGGTCCTATCTTGTTCTGTCCAAGACGATTGTGTACACGGATCATTCTGCCATTTGTTATCTCTTTAGCAAACAGGATGCTAAGCCACGTCTTATCCGTTGGATCCTTTTGCTTCAAGAGTTTGATATTGAAATCCGTGATAAAAAGGGGGCCGAAAATGTGGCGGCCGATCATCTTTCGCGTCTTGAGGGAGCTGAGTTAGGAGAGCTGGGGGTCAGGATTAATGACCACTTTCCGACAGAGAGTCTTATGTTTGTTTCGGCTCAAGATGAGGGTTTCCCATGGTTTGCCGACTTCGCGAACTATCTTGCGGACGGGTACTACCCGAAGATGTCTTACCAGTAAAAGAAGAAATTCTTTGATGATGTTAAGTTTTACCTGTGGGACGACCCGTATCTCTTTCGTATTGGTGCTGACCAGTTGATCAGGAGGTGTGTTGATGTTAAGGAGGGATGACAGATTCTGATCCATTGCCATGTTGGACCGATAGGAGGTCACCACGGTGCGAGTTTGACGGCGAAGAAGGTGTTTGATTGTGGTTTTTATTGGCCTTTGATTTTTAAAGATGCGCACGCGTCTGTGAGGAGTTGTGATCATTGCCAGCGGGTCGACAACATTTCTTCATGAAATGAAATGCCCGAGAATGCTATTCAGGTTTGTGAGGTTTTTGATGTTTGGGACATTGATTTCATGGGACCGTTTCCATCTTCGCGTGGAAACAAGTACATACTTGTGGCGGTCGACTACGTTTCGAAGGGGTTGAGGCCAAGGCCTTACCCACGAATGATGCCCGACTTGTACTCCGTTTTCTCAAGAGCCTTTTTGCTCGTTTTGGTGTCCCGAAGGCGTTGATCAGTGATAGAGGAACTCACTTCTGCAATGTGCAGATGGAGAAGGCGTTGAGACGCTATGGGGTCACCCATCGGCTTGCGACCGCCTACCACCCACAGACTAGTGGGCAGGTAGAAGTGAGTAATCGAGGGATCAAACATATTTTTGAGAAAACGGTTGGTTCGAATCGTCAGGATTGGTCCGACAAGTTAGATGATGCGTTGTGGGCCTTCCGTACAACGTACAAAACTCCGACCGGTTCCACACCGTTTCGGATGATTTATGGGAAGGCCTGCCACCTGCCTATCGAGTTGGAGCACCGTGCTTCTTAGGCCCTACAGAGGGTCAATCTTGATATGTCCGCCGCAGAGGCCACTCGGTTCCACCAGTTGCACGAGTTAGAGGAGCTGAGAGATCACGCCTACGCCCAGTCGTTCAGGTATAAGGAGCGGACAAAGGAACTGCACGATAGGAAGTTAAAGGGTAACAAGCAGTTCAAGTGTGGGGATTTGGTTTTATTGTATAACTCCCGGTTGAGGTTATTCCTGGGAAAGTTGAGATCCCGATGGTCGGGACCGTTCACGGTCACTGAGGTCTTCCCGCACGGCACTGTTGAAATAGAGGATAAAGGTGGGAAGTTTAAGGTGAACGGTCATAGACTGAAGCACTACATTGGCGAGCCGGTGACTGACCAGACGATCGAGGTATTCTACCTTGACGTGCTCTCCGAGACTTAGACTCGATGGATGCACACTCGGGAGACTGCCCGAGTTGTAGAGTTTGTATTTATGTATTTGTGTGATGCTATCTGTTTTCTTTGTTTTTTCTATTTCAGGTTGTTCCAAGATGAAACCGCTCGTACTCAATCTCCATTCGAGTCGGTTGATTTAAGGAGTATCCTATATATATATATATATATATATATATATATATATATATATATATATATATATATAAGCATAAAAACCAAAAACACAAAAATATGTTTATTTCTTTATTTTTTTGTTTTCCGTATTGTACGCCGCTACATGCGAGCGAGTTTGAGTTTTGCATGTTACATTATGCGCATAGTAGCTATGGTGGCGTTTTGGAACAGGTTCTCCCGAGTTTGCGGCCGCGAATAAATGCTATACGGTCGTTTGGATACTACTCAGCTGTTGAGGATTCTGCACAAACCAGGGGAGTAACCCGTTCTTTAATTTAGTCTTGTATACTTTATTTTAATTTTTTCTGTTTTATTTTTATTTTATTTTATTTCTTTTCCTTGTACTCATCAAGGACGATTTCGTTCTAAGTGTGGGGATGGGGTTTATTTTACTTAGTTGTAGGAAAATTTTTGGAAAAAAAAATAAATAAAAATAAATAAATAAATAAAAATAAAATAAAATAAAAATTTGAAAAAAAAATTTTTGAAAAATTTAAGAATAGTCCCTTGAAATTTGTTTTCTCTACGTTAAACAAGAGATTATATTATTACCGAGTAGTGGTTGTTTTATAAATTCTTGGTGGGTTCAAAAATATATATATATTAAATAAGAACAGTGCCCATTAGACCCGCACGTAATGTATGGAAACCGAACGGTTTAGACTCGGTAATCGTGTGTCGGTAAGCTCAGCCTTTGAGAATGAAAGGGCGGTTTGGTTGTTGACCTAATTGAACCTCTTAAATGGCCTGACTATAGTGGGAAACATCTTAGGGGTTTTGTTTGTTTAACTAAGCTCGAGTCACATGATCGTCTGTATATATTAGCTGTTTTATCTTTTGTATTTGTTTATATTCAGGCAAAGCCATGTACTTTGAGTATTCAAAAAAAAATTGCAAAAAGCCAAAAGGCAGAAAAAGAAATAAAAGAGATGCATTTGTAATTGCGTGCACTTGAAAGAGAGCTAGAGTTTATAGTTTGTATATGAGTCGAAATGCTTAATCATGTGGAAAAAGGTTTAAGTCAAGTTGGGGTGGCTCGGCCCGGTAAAACCATAATGAAATTAGTGAAGTGGCAGCAGGGCTTTTAGGTGTGGGTTCCACTTAGTCATACAAATTAATAGAATTGTCACACCTTATTTGCCTCGATAAGTATTAGGGGCATGGGTTTAAAATGGACAGCAATACCGGCAATCGACTTGATCTAGCTTATTAGGTGAAAGTTGGAAGAGATATTTGGGTAACGGGTCACTTGTTCTAATACTTTAAAAAGAATAAAAAATAAATATATTAATAATAATAATAAATAAATAAAACCAAGAGTTGTCGGTTGAACTCGGGTATGATCCTGTGTAGAACTCTTTTTCAGGGACGAAAAAGTCTTAAGTGTGGGGATATTTGATGTGTTGTAAAACACATGTATTTTCCGAACGTTTTATCTACGTAGTATATTATATTTTATATGTTTTAACTCGTTTTAGATAGCCTTTACATAATTTTATTCATGTTGTAGGTTTTGGGTGAAAGAAAGAAAGAAACCGATCTTTTGAAGTGGTTTACGAGCCTTTTACGCATACGTTTTCAAGTAAACAACTCAAGGTCCGGCCCGTATGCATCATGGAGGCCCAAATCTTACATTATATCATAAGAAAAAAAATAAAAAAAAACCCTAGAGGTGCAGCATCTGGCCGACCGCAGCAAGGGAGGAAGAAGAAAATGTTTTTTTCGGCTTAGAGTTGGATCGTGTGACGGCTAGGGAAGGAAGAAGACACAAGAACCAAGCCTCGGGGATGTTTCTCATCAGTTGTAGCAGCCAAGAACAGCCCGGAATTTATCCATATCCTTTCTTTTCATAACATTGTTCATCATCTTTTTATACTTGTTCAATTGATTACTAGTTGTGCGATTGATTGAAAGATTGAAGTGTTTATGAGTAGGATTGATTGTTGAATGATTTTTTGAGATGATTTGTATGAGTTTTATGGTGTTTTTATTGAGTATATGCTGCTGTCCAAATAATATGTTAGGCTAATCTTGTTAGTTCTACCTAGAAATGATGATTATTGTTAGGTTTTGATAGGTTTTATGGATTGTTTGATTGATAGACTTGAATTGTTATTGTAAAGTTTGATTTAGACATGAAATAGGTTGTGTTTAAGGGCTGGAAATTTTGGTGATTCATTGCATAAACCCCGTGTGTTGATTGATTAGTTTTGTATTGATTGATCGGTGCATTGTTTGATTCTAGACTTTGTGTTTAGGGTTTGTTTGCGGTAGGAACAACCGTAGGGTTTTGTTGCATGATTTATTGGATTAAGTACAGCGGTTAGACACCTTCTTTGAGACCGAGAGGTGATAAGAAGTAGGGTCGTCTCATTACCTTTGCATGCTAGAATAAGGATTTAGCGAGAGCGAGTTCGTTTCTGTCAGGTTTAGGTGTTTTGAGCGATTAGTTGATCTATTTTAGTTTAAGTTGAATTGTTCCTCTATCCTTGGTTGTGTAGTATTCATTGCCATTAGGGTCAAGTGTTGGTGAGACCGAGAGGTGATCTAGCATTAGAACACGTTAGCAATTGTTTCCCAGTTTGGTCGTTTTAGACGATTTTGAGTAGTTTAGGCTTGTTGAGTGAGACCGAGAGGTGATGCAGTGAGCCCGAGCGATCCTTTGTCGTATCATCTTTAGAGACCGGTGTCTTGAAGTCATCCAATCCATTAGCTTGTTAGGCCTACAATTTGATTCAGACCTATGTAGACGTTTTTCTCCACCCTAAGTTAACACAGTTAGTTCCCCGTTAAGTTTTCTATTTTAGGTAACTTTTGTTAGTTAGTCCAGTTAGTTCAGTTAAGTAATTAAAAATCAAAAAATCAATTAATTATTATTCTAAGGTAGATCTTGTCTAGGGTTAGTAATCGTTAGCATCTTACGTGTCCACGTGTTCGATACTCGGACTTCCTAGGTCTATCATACTTGCGATCGGTACACTTGCCGGTTGTGTGTGGTTTTAAGATTTTCGTTTTAATATTAAAGCTTAGTTGTGAGGGTCATTATTATAGGGTTATTTGACACACATCAAAGGCCCCGAACCCCGGGAACCCCACTGTTGGTAATCATTCAAAACACTCGTAAAAATAATTAAACTTAAAAACAATTCTTTTCATTACAATAAGCATCACAGAATATAATTCGGCGGAAAACGTAAATAAGTAAATGAGTTCCCAAAACCCGGGAATTTTGCCCAAAATCAACATAATTATCTTTAAATAAAAACTTTTATAAATAAATGTTTAATAATAAAATCTTCAATTCCCGTATGCCCTTCACCGTCCAAGTAGCTTCGTGCACGTCCAAGCGATAAGGCATACTCTTCCTAACCTGAAACTCACACTAACATGCACACAAAGTCAGCTTAAGCTGAGTGAGTTAAAGTTTTAAATAAGTAACAAAAGTCTTAATAATCATTCCAACGGTTTTAAAACGGTAAACGGAAACACATCGGTTAGGTCACCACATTCAATAAATAGACATCCTTACTTATGAGCATCTCTATACGTGCATTCCTATATATATATATATATAACATTCAATAATAACATTCAGGGCCGAGAAAACATACAACCCAAACAAGTAACATTCGGCGCATGAAAACACAAAGTAGGCATACGCAACATTAAGTAGTCGAGATGACTACAACATTCGCCAAATATTGGCCATTCTAAAAATATATATATATATATATATACATACACACATTCTATAACTTTCCAAGGCCTACCAATACTAGCAAGCCTATGCAAAATAATTTAAAACATTTCATCAAGTGAGAAAACACTTAGGTGTGCATGCTAGCCCAAATTTAAAAAGAGTAAAAAGGGTATCATGAACTCACCTGAAATCAATCGAACACTTGCAACGAGCTAGAAAATCCCTAAGTGCACAATCAAAAGCAAGGGCCTGTAAAGTATACACAACGTGTTACTAAACTAGACCGTAAGAACACTCTTGCCTAATGGGCCGTTCAAGCCCAACACTTTGGCCCAAGGCCCAACAACTTGGCCCAAGGCCCAATACTTGGCCCAAGGCCCAACACTTGACCTCAGCCCCTAAGACCTTTCAATTAACCAAATCCACCCTACGATTAAGGTCGGAGCTAACCATGATGCACAACTCGCCCGTCGGTAATCAAATCGAGTCGAATACGCGCGTAATAAACCTTAAAACCAATTGTTAAACGAATCAACCCCAAATGGACCAAATTCCTATTTTAATCTTTTCATTCATCATAATTATGTCACCCGAGTTGATAGGGTTGACAGTTCCTTTTTACAACTCTCAATTTAACATTTAAACGAAAATTCGCGCACCGCCGACTCGATTGACCAAGCACCAACCAAAATAGCCCCGAGCATCAAAAAAGTAATTTTCCCACAGCCCTTAGACTCCCCTAAGGCCATGCAAACTGATTCGGTTGGTCATCCAACCGATTAACGCATCAAAGTCAACCGAATCAGTTTGAACTAAAATCGAGTTTAGTTCGCATTTGGCTTTTTGGGCGCGAAAAATTGGGAACGAAAAATTGACCGATCCAATTTTTCTACACCCGATAAACCCTAGTTTTTGAACTAAAATCGATTGACCGACCTAAACACATCCAATGGCCACGAAATTTTAATATGATGTAAATGTCATACCTGGGAATCTTTCTACACCAGAAACTCTAATTTTTATCCACGGGAAGTGGGTCAATTACACCTTGGCCGAAAATCTGTCCAACGAAATGTTTCGGCAAAATTGAGCATCAAAACGATTAGGGGTGAACAAAAAGAGTGTTGGCGATTGTATTACATACCTTGAACTACTTCTAGGAGTTTGGAATTGATCAAAAAGTCGAAGCAATGAAGGGGGGCTGGTCTACCTGCGCCGATTGGACAGCAACAACAAGTAGAGTTTAGGGTTTTTTGATTAATGTTATATTATAAAATATTTTCATTCTAGCCCCTTGAATTGAATAATAATGCAAATTGGAAGAAATTTTAAGCGATTAGACGTACTGGGATGACGTAACGGCTTCCGAGAAATGTCGGTTAAGTCCCGAGAGTTACACATACATTCCACGCGCTAAACCATTAAACCGGAAGTTTGACGGGTGTTACAATTTTGGCCCAAAATACTAAAGCTACAAGCCCAAACATGAAAAGCCAAGTCCAAGTTTAGTTCGCATTTGGCTTTTTGGGCGCGAAAAATTGGGTACGAAAAACAGTACGAAAACGAGTGTTTTTCGGCTATTTTTTTATAAATTTATAAAAACATACTATACATTTGTAAAAATCGAAAATAATTTCACGGATCGCTTAAACATTTCAAATAGGTGTTTTGTAAATCTTTTTCGGTTAACGGATGATACAATGCTTGTTTTGTAACTCTCATTCGTGTTTAAATCTATAGCGGGTAGTTAAACGAGCATGCTTTCGTTTAACTGGTTTGCTATCATACTAAGGCTATAATACTAATATGTTAGCTTATATTAATCGTATATCACTTATAGATGGCCCCCCCCCCCCCGGATTTCTGGATCATAACCAGACCCGTTCGGTTAATCGTTCGATCGTTACGTAATAAGCATTTATTTGCTTAATTGGTAAATACGTACTAAGGTGTACCTGGTTTTGGCTCTAATGTCACAACTTTGTGAGTAGAAATCTGTAATAGGAACTGAGCCTGTGTTGTTTTCCGACAAAGATCCTCCATATAAAGTCAGATTCTGGCTGTCTTTCATTGAAGTTTGGCACTTCATATCATATTCTCTTTCTTCCAGTTTGTTGATAAACTCTTAAGTAGTGAGATTATCATTACAGAAGTAGCCATTTTCCTTCAATACGAGTAGGAAGGATGAATAAGTTGGTGGCAAATCATTTTTCAAGGTGTCGATTTTATCCACGTCGGTTGGCACTAACTTAACGGTAGACATTTCAGCAATGAGATGACAAAAGCGACTGATCATCTCCTCAACGGTTTCATTCTTGAGAAGTGTGAAGTTCCTGAATTGAAACTTGACCATAGTCTTCTTGCTTTCAAGAGTGCTCCCAAGTTGTGCAAACACGAAGCACAGGGTTTGATATGGCTAAAATGATGAAAGATACTTTCGGGTATTGCCATTGTCAACGTCGAGTAAGCCTTAGTCTCACTCTCCAAGTCCTTAATATCATTTACCTCATACAAACTAAAGAGTTTGTCGGTATGTCCAGTTGTTGCACTACCAACATGTGGTGGCTAATACACAACATCCAAATGTCTAACCCCTGATGGATGAATTGATCCCAAATGAGCTCGGAATCTTGGTTTCCATCTAGCAAAATACGATAATTTGTGCAATTTTGGACATTTGTTATGAAATCCGATATCATTATCCATGGTGAGCATATGTTGCATTAGAGCTTTTTGCGAGGCAAGAGCATAAAACGAAGCTTGGTTAGGAGAAGACATGATTTATCAATTTCAAAATGTCAAGGGACTGAAATTGATAAATTCAGAAACTTGGTTATAATGAATGGGTATTGCTTTATGAACACGAATGAACAGAACACCGTTCACACGAATGAGTAGGTTACTGTTTCAACGAATGATGTAGCGAATGTCACAAGAATGAGGATACGAATGAGGTTTTTAACTAAAGTGTTTGAGTAACGAATGAGTGTCTTAGCGAATGGGTTTTGAATAGCGAATGACTGACGAATAGTTTAGCGAATGTCTACGGTGATTTGTTTCCATAACGAATGAGTGATTAAACGAATAAGGTACGAATGATCAGTTATGGCAATCCTAATGAATGTGCTATCAACCAACTAAAGAATATACATTCATAGTAACGAATGTGCACTCATCAATGTCTAGATTTCCAAACTAGTCGAGATCAATCCAATTAACCACAAAACTTATCCAATTCACCTCAGAACTCAAATCCGAACCTATTCGGACTAAAACCGAACACTATTACACTAAAACCAGACCGAATCCAACCAATTCAAACCTCATACAATCCCGCCATTACCGCAAACTCAATCAAAACTCAATTCTAATCCAATTACCTATCAAAACCTCAATTAACCTTCATTTTCAGTTCAATTTCACTTAAATCTAACTTCTAATACTCTTAACAAGTCGAATTCAAATTCAATTGAGCTCTCTGTTTCACCGAAATACTATTAACCTATCAATTCATAGTGAATCAATACTATTATGAATAGATTCAATACGAACAGTCACGAAGATCAGATCAATAGCTCTGATACCACTTGTGAATACGTTTACGAGCCTTGGATCTAGATCATGGATGACATCGTGATGTTCGGAATCATGATTATATGGTTATAATGACAGATACTTTAGTGTGTGTGAAATATGTGTGTTCTAGATGTATTTGGACAGAGTAACTTTAGTTTAGGAAGATATCAATGGCTCGAGAAACTCATTATTAATCAAAGACGATAAATCGAACCAAAGGTTCCAAGAACAATGTTATTTATAAATAAAATCAAAAACTAATGAAACTAAACAATGATAACCCTATTTATGCTAAATATGAAAAAAATAAACATGGAAACTAGATAAACATTAAAATAAAAGATACTAAAAATCTGAATTCAAATAAGGACATATCTTGCTTCATACTCCCCATCTTTGAAAAAAAAAACTCGTCTTCGAGTTTTGCCTTAAAACCAAAGCCACCTAGATGTAAGGTCCCGAACCCCGGGAACTCCACAGTTGGTATTCATCCGAAACACTTAAGAAAATAATTAAACTAGAAAACGGTTTCTTCCATTAAAACAAACATCTCAGAGTATAATTCAGCGGAAAACATAAATAATAAAATAAGTTCCCAAAACCCGGGAATTTTGCCCAAAATCAACATAGTTATCTTTAAATAAAAACTTTTAAGAATAAATGTTTAATAGTAAAACTTTGGTTCACGTATGCCCTTCACCGTCCTAGTAGCTTCGTGCACGTCCAAGCGATAAGGCATCCTCTTCCTAACCTGAAACTCACACTAACATGCACACAAAGTCAATTTGAGCTGAATGAGTTCAAGTTTTAAGTAAATGACATCAATAGTAATAGATAAGATAGTCAAACCAAAAGTTTTAAAAGTAAAAGGGGTACATCCATCAAGTCCTCATTACCGAGAACTAAACATCCTCATACATACATATGCAAAAGGCATATGTAAACATTCTTTCAATTACATCTCTATATATATCACAGTATATATATATATTACATCCACGTATAACATCAGGGTCGAGCAAACATACAACCCAAACACGTAACATCAGTGCATGCAAACACAAAGTAGGCATGCACAACATCAGTAGTCGAAACGACTACAACATCGCCAGATATAGGCCAAGAAATAATGTATATACATATATATATATTTAACATCCCAAGGCCTACCATATACTAGCAAGCCTATATATTCGTTTAAAAACATTTCATCATGTAAGAAGACACTTAGGTGTGCATGCTAGCCCAAAAGTAAAAAGAGTAAAAAGGGCATCATGAACTCACCTGAAATCAATCGAACACCTGCAACGGGCTAGGAAAACCCTAAGTGCACAATCACAAGCAAGGGACTGTAAATTATACACAACGCGTTACAAAAATAGACCGTAAGAACACTCTTGCCTAATGGGCCGCCCAAGGCCCAACATTTGGCCCAAGGCCCAACAACTTGGCCCAAGGCCCAATACCTGGCCCAAAGCCCAACAACTTGACCCAAGGCCCAACAACTTGGCCCAAGGCCCAACACCTGGCCCAAGGCCCAATACCTGGCCCAAAGCCCAACAACTTGGCCCAAGGCCCAATACTTGGCCCAAAGCCCAACAACTTGGCCCAAAGCCCAATACTTGGCCCAAGGCCCAACACTTGGCCCAAGGCCCAAAGATAGTCAAATCGGGTCGAATGCGCGTGCAATAAACCTTAAAACCATTTATTAACGAACCAGCCCCGAATGCACCAAATTCCATTTTAACTCTTTTCATTCATCAAGATTATGTCACCCGTGTTGATAGGGTTGACGGTTCCTTTTTAAAACTCTTACTTTAACGTTTAAACGAAATTTCGCGCACCGGGGACTTGATTGACGAAGCCCTATCCCAACAGCCCCGAGCATCAAAAAAATAATTTTTCCACAGCCCTTAAACCCCCCTAGGGCTGTAAAAACTGATTCGGTCGGTCACCCGATCAATTAACGCATCAAACTCAACAATTTGCAATTCTACACCCGATAAACCCTAGTTTTCGAACTAAAATTGATTGACCGACCTAAACACCTCCATTGGCCATGAAATTATAATATGATGTACATGTCATACCTAGCGGGATGTTGATACAAAAACCTCACTCGAAACAGCCCCGGAAAAGCTAAATTGGGCAGCCACCCGGTTAGCCTACAACACGACATTTTTCGATCAATACGCGCAATATAAGGATCAATCAACGTGTAAAAGACTTGGGGAATTGTAGTACATACCTTGAATTGAAGTTCTAAGGCTTAGAATTGGCTGCAGAAAAGAAAATCGTGGGTCTTGGGGCTGCTCCTACCTGCCGATCGCAGAAAGAGATGGGGGCTAGGGTTAGGTTGTGTTATAACATAATATTTTACACTCTAGCCCCTCCAGATTGAAGTGTAAGGCAAAATGGAAGGAATAGTTAGGTTCTTTAACGTACCGGGATAACGTAAAGGCTTCCGAGAAACGTCGGTTAAGTCCCAAGAGTTATACATACTCTACAAGCTTTAATTCTTGAAACCGGAATTAACGGTGTTACACTGGATCGAAAGGAACATCAGTCTGCTCCTTATTTATTAACATCCCGCCCAAATAGTTCAACTTCATAGGTTGTCTCACGCAGCTCTAGACTTGAACCACCACCTGGATTTGTTGGGTTGTCGGGTCTCACCAACTCCTGCTCCCCGTCTTTGGAAAAGACTCGTCCTTGAGCCTTGAGAATGTCGAAAAGAACGGCTTCTCTTTTCCGATTTTGATCAGCACAAAGAGGGTTGTATAACAACTGAGTTACCCACAGAACGATTTGTTCACAATAAATGACTGGGATGGACCCAAATTGGATTTTGCTTGATCAACATTGTGATACTTTATTCCTAATCCATGTTTTTTAAGTCATCTACGTTTGTGGTTTTATCCACAAAATTCGAAGGTCCATTAACTTTATCACCATTTGACTTGATTTTTTTGCCATGATTTATGTCACCATATTAAAATAAAGTATCAGTATCACTTCCATCATGTTCACGTGTAATTCCAACCCGCCAATTGTGATCACAATTTTCAAAATCATCATTGTGAAAAGTTCTAGCCTTATCTTTGGCAATATTGATAGCCTCTTTCTTCCGTGTTTTCCCATTAAAATGAGATGCCAAATCTACCTCATCAACAGTTTTCTTATTGGACCACTTCACTTGACCTTCCGAGATTAGTGTTTCATGATAGGAAATTCCAATGTTTTCCATATTTTCAAATCTCTTTATATGGTACTATAACGCGATCCGTAAAATTCAAACATTCCAAACTTACTGTCGAGATTTTTGGCTCCTCCAAGGAAAGCACAAGACTATCCTTAGCCATCATAGTGTATCTCATAATTGAATCAACCTTTAACTCTGCCACAATTTTTGGCAATGAAGAAGGCATTTCGATCCAATCTTGCCTGGTTTCCTTAAATGCAGCAATCCCATCTAAAGCCACCGGAGTTAACAACTCACCATGAACCACCGACACTTTCTATAATTGAGTCATCTCTTCCAGCAAAAGCTACGCCATCATTAACCACCATTGCATCAAGATACTAAAGGATATGATGCAGGAGCATCTATATCTTTTTTATTTAAATTTTGAACTTCCTAATTTATCTTATTTAAAACTAAACTTTGGTTCGGTTTTATGGTCTTTGTTAATCATGAGTCTCTCAAGCCATTGATCGCTTCCAAAACAGCATCAGTAACGATATGGAGAATACGATTATGGAACTGTTATTATGTTATAATACAATACAGTATATATAGGTGATGACTAAATTCGTTAAGTTAACCCTTAACGAATGTGTCATTCGTTACATTAAAGACTATGAATGAGACTTCTCATTCATTATACATTACAAATACGAATAGCCTTACATTCGTTTGTCCCATTCGTTAAGACTTGGTTAACGAATGGAGCTTATATTAGACGAATGTGGCACATTCGTTACTAGGTAACGAATGTGTCTTTCAATAAGGTGAATGGGCAGTAACACATAATTACCAAAATACCCTTTACATTAAATCATAATATAATAATAATATAAAGACCGAGACGCTCGTATCATGTATCAATAGGGTTAAGTGTCGTCAGATGAAAAGTTATACATGAAACTCTACATCCATCCTATAAGTGTAGTCACCATCTCATTTTATGACAATCTTGGCCTCTAACCTGATTCCAACCAAAATTCTCGTTTTTGAGTGAGCATCCCACAAAGACCCAACGATTCCTGAAGATCTACCTGTCGGATCGATCTCAAATTTTAACAGAGTGTTCATAGAATATAAATAACGATTTACACCAGTAGGATCTTCGATCAGAGGTCGGGAAGTCCAGTTTTTATCAAGGAAACTGTAATAATGGAAAAGTGAGTTTTCCGACACCTGTTTAGGTTTAATGGCGACTATAGCGGCGGATTTCGAGGGCATTGGGCAGAGCTGGTAGAGCTCGGAAACACGGTCTCTTGACTTCTTGTATCACTCAATTTCGAGTTCATTTGATATTGTTTTGGGCTATTCGGGTGATTTTGAACATAAATCTCAGAGGTACGTTTTTATTAAAAATGCTTACTTTTCGTATACATAATTGCATGAAACTTGAAAAAAATAATAGATTGGGTCATGATTATTGATAAAGTAATGAACTATGAGTAAATGGGTAGGTTGGTTAGGTTCTGGTAAAACGAGTAGTGTTTGGTTCATAAAAAGGGCGGGTAAACAAAGTCAGTTTTGCACGAAATTTGAAAGGAAAGTAAATCGAGTTGAAACAATTAAGAAAGACATAAACTTGGTGTTAAACGAGTTTTTTGGGACGATTCAGGACGATTCATTTCGTTTGGAATACTTGATTTGATTCATTTGTAATACTCGATTCGATTCATTTGTAAGAATTCGATTAGATTCGTTTAGAACTCAATTCGATTCGTTTGTAATAGTCGATTCGATTCAGGACTGTAATTCAGTAACCAAATTAAAGTAGTTATTAACCTAGGCAGTAAAACTTAAATAGAAATTAGTTAATTAACACCTATATATGTTAAACACTTAGCCGTACCCAACTAAAGAGAGGTGTTACAATCAATTCCAAAAGGAACAGGACCTAGGTGAGTTTCTAGCCTTCTTTCTCTGCTATGTTTTTCAGGGTTGTGTGCATACTCCTATGTGTTCAGTTAATACACTTACCTTAAATGGTAAGTGTATGTTATATGAATGTTTATAAATGATACTTGAATGATATAGAAAGAGTTAAGGGTATGTACGTAGATTTATATGAAAATATATAACTATATGTATGTATGGTTTTATGGTGAAGTATATATGGTTGTAAGTTGTATGGTAAAGTATGTATGTTTGTATGGTTGTATGGTACGAAAAGAAGGGACCGGACCCTAATAATATCCAAGGAATCAGGGACCAGACCCTAATAATATCCGAGGAAGAAGAGATCGGACCCTTATAATATCTGAGGAAGCAGGGACCGGACCCTAATAATATCCGAGGAAGTAGGGACCGAACCCCAGTAATATTCGAGGAAGGAGGACCGGATCCTAATAATATCCGAGGAAGTAAGGTGAAATGCTCTTTAAAACGTAGAGATAATTATGTATGTATTAGTAAATTAAAGGAAGAAAGAATGAAAGTATGAAAATATGAAAGTATGAAAATATGAAAGCATGAAGGTAATAAAGTATTAATGTATGTAAGTATCTATGAATGAAAGGCAAGTAGGTTAAGTGTGTAATATGTATCTTCGGATGCGTATATGTAAGTAAGTGAATGTGATGTGTGTTAAATGATTAACTAGAACTCACTCAGCGTAGCTAACTTTTAATATGCACTTAGGCAAATAGAATGACACAGCTGGCTTGAGAGGGACACATGGCATATGAAGAAGGTCTGGCATTGAAGGAAAAAAAAGTTAAGGTTATTTCATGTTTTGTTTTAAGACTAGTTTGGGTATTGATTAAGACGAGATTTGGATATTTTGTGATATATGGTTGTCTTTTAATTATTCTGCAAAAAAGTTTTAATTCACTCTGATATTTAGAACTGTGTTTATGAGTAAATACAATGACAATGTAGGGCACTCGGGCTTGGGGCCTTATAAGTTGGTATCAGAGCATAAGGTTGAGAGAAATAAGCATCCTACATGCTTAGACTCGAACAAAGAATGGGACTAAGTGAAAGAAAATAAAGAAGGCTGCCAGTTCAAGAAAGCCATGTGTCGCTCAATCAAGCTCAGGAACGGTAAGGTACATGATTTAGTTCATGTAAAGATTTAGAAATATATGAATATACATGTTAAATGAAAGTAATATAATGTATGAATGTTAGCTTAATTGTTAGAGAAGAATGTGTGTATGCTAGCTTAATTTCTAGGGATAAGAATGTTGGTTTTATGTATGTTTGAGTGTGAGTAGTAAAAACTAGCACAAGTGAAATCATAAAGGGAAGTATGCAGGTCCTGCGGAGTAATGTAAAGTGTTAATTACACTTGACCACTGTCATTAACTACTTACCTTACAAATCATGTGCTAAATAATTTCTGTAGTGATAATGCATATGCTTCCTTAGAGAAAATATACGGTGAGTGCTGAAAAGGGACGAGCACGAGGATGTCGTACTGGACACGGTGGTAGGACACGAGCCAACCAGACACCCTTTTGAAGAATGTATGGCAAAACGATATATGAAAGAAGTAGAACTTCGACTATAGAAAGTAATGAAGAAGGATCACACTTAGAGCTTGTAGTCAAATACACTAAAGGGTTGCTCAATTGTTTGCACTTCAATGATAGAAATGATCGCTGAAGCATTAAAGGCTGCCCAAACTGGTAATCCAAGTGGAAACAGCATGAAATAAATGGAGATAAATCAGCTGGAACGAGTCAAAACATGTAGTATGCCAGCAATAGCTAACTCTATAAGGGAACTTGCAAGGATCGTGAGTGACAAAGAAAATGTTGAGAAAGTTGAGATGACTGAGAAGAGCGAGTGAGTCTCAAGGTATCCTAATTAAAGAAGGCATGAAAGGATGAGGCTACGTGGTATAGCGAATGTGAAATGAGAACACTAGGAAGAATGTAGTTTTGTACCAAAGACTTTTATGTAGATACCACTAGTGATAACTCTGTTAAAATTATGAGAATGGTTAAGAATTGTAAGAAAGAACTAGAGGGACGTGATTTCCCTGCTACTCTTTATGTTATGGCCTTAGGAGGGTTTGACGCAGTTTTGGTAATGGATTAATTGTTTGAGTTTAAGGCTCAAATAGTCTATAAGATAAGTTGATAAGATTAAAATCTTTGGATGGCGGTACGGTATAAAGAAAGTTCAGGGCTTAACGTCATTTCGATGATAAAAGCCAAAGGTTTGTTAAGGCAAGGGTGCAGTGCCTACCTGGCATATCTTGTCAAAGATACGGCCGAGACAAAATAAGTGAAAGATGTTCCTGTAGCGTGTGACTATCCAGAAGTGTTCCCAGATGACCTTCCGGGGTTGCCACCAGAGCGAGAGGTAGAATCTAAGACAGAGTTAATACCAGGAGCACAGCCTGTCGCGAAAGCACCTTACCGTCTGGCATCGTCCGAGATAAAAGAGTTAATGTCCCAACTACAAGAACTCCTCGATAAAGGTTATATAAGGCCGAGTGTTTCCCCGCATGGTGCACCGATGTTGTTCATAAAAAAGACAGATGGAAGTATGAGAATTAGTATAGGCTACTGTGAGTTGAATAAACTTACGTTGAAAAATAGATATATGTTGCCATGGATTTATGATTTGCTCGATTAAAAAAGTGCTAGTTGGTTATCGCGAATAGACCTCGAATCAGGCTATCGTCAGTTGAATGTGAAGGAGGCAAGCATTCTCAAGACAGGCGTTTCAGACACGGTATGGACACTATGAGTTCCTCGTGATGTCGTTTGGATTGACGAATGCTCCAGCAGCGTTTATGGATATGATGAATAGGGTATGTCGGCCGATGTTAGATAAGTAAGTTATCGTCTTCATTGAAGATATAGTGATTTATTCAAAGACCAGTCTGACCATGTTGGAACACTAAGAGAAGTATCGAAGATCTTGAAGAAAGAGAAAATGTATGCTAAGTTTTCAATCTATACAGATCATAAGAGTTTCAAGTATTTCTTCAAGCAGAAAGGACTAAATATGAGGCAGAGAAGATGGTTAGGGCTGATAAAGGATTATGATTGGGAAATAAAGTATTATCCTAGTGAGACCAATGCAGTCACTAACGCAGTAAGCCGTAAAGGTGAAGAAGTTATCGCAAAAATTAAGTTGTGTAAAGTAGTTAGCAGTTCGGGTTTCATGAGTGAGATTCGCAAGGCGTGGTTAGAAGTTATAAATGATGAGAGCAAGATGAAAAAGAAATGAATTTTCTGGTTACAATGAGATTTGGAAGATAATACTTATGATGTGAAAATCAGATTTATCGCATGTGGATTCGACGCCATGGAGATCTTCGAGGATGAACCCTAGATGAAGCGCATAAGTCTAGATGCTCAATTCATCCAAGATCCACCAAGTTGTATCAAGACTTGAAGAAAGACTATTGGTGGCCGGATATGATGAACGAGATATCCAAGTCAAAACAGAACATCAGGAATCGTATGGAAAGATACAACCATTAGAAATTCAAGAATGGAGATAAGACCACATTACTATGGATTTCATAAAGCTACCTAGTATAGCTAAGAATAATGATACCATCTGGGTGATTGTGGACCGTTTGTCGAAAAGTTCTCACTTTATACCAATACAAGAAGCTATCTCGTCAAAAATGTTAGTTAAGGTATTCATCAGCAAGGTTGTGGTAAGGCCTGGAATATCATTGTCAATTGTGTCAGACAAAGATATTCGGTTTACATCGAGGCTTCGAAAGGAAAGATGTCAATTACAATGAAGGCAGATGCTAATGAAAGTAAAATCCTTAAATAGAAGTCAGTTATAGATGAGTTTATAGTATGTGACACCGTGAGAGGGCAAGATACTTTGCCTATATGAATAAGAACAACCACAAGTGTTACGAATGTAGAGCCGGTAGTCACACCGCGAGAGGATGCCAGGAACTAAGGAAAAAAGATGGAAAGACATGCAAGGAGGCGTAGAGGTGGTTTAGACTTATGTTTATTTGAATTGAGTCTTAAAATGAATGATTAGTGTTGTGACTGATAATCATGTGATCATGAGCAGGAAGTCATCTTGAACGGTAATGAGAGAATAGTATTATAAATGTCCATATAAAGGTCAGGACATGCCTGGAAAGGAAGTTGGTTAAGATAATTAGTTATGATATGTCAGACAACCTGATATGCAGTAGCAGACAAAAACAGATTCATAGGACAAAACGAGACTTGATTAGTTAAGAAAAGGAAGATTTATCAGCATGGACTTCATGATCAAGCGACCTTAGACGGCTACAACTCATGATCCCTATGTTAGTAAAGATCTAAAAATGGAAAGAGAATTAAATGGTGATTTAAGTCGTTCTCCGTCAAGTTGCGTAACAGTTGCTCTCAAGAATTTAAACGGGTGTTCTATCTTAAGGAATAGACAAAAGGATTCCAAGAAGTAATCCATAAGGAGAAATTGGAAAGGTTTCCTTGTTTGGAATTAATAAGTTTTAAACTTATTGCAAATCAGTATATTTGCTAAAGGTTGTGATTGGACAAAGGGTCATTCGGTGCTATGTGTTGAGATAGTAAGTGCAATGTTTTTATTTAAAGTGAAAAAAAAAAGAAAAACATGATTAAGGAAATGATTGGGACTTTCTAACTCTGGTTATGGAAGCGTGTCATCAAGAATTTCATGGACAAGCTACCTAAGACTGTTAAAACTCATGAGCACCACTCGATGATTGTGACACAAAAAATAAACCTGTAAGCTAGGAAGTAAAGATGATTCAGCAAGGGATGTGAATACAGAAAGTATTCTTTTTACAAGGACTAAGCAGGTTTTGAGGGCGAAACCTCTAATAAGGTGGGTAGACTTGTAGCATCCCAAGTTTCATTGGTAATTAAATAAATCAGGTTTTAATTGAACTGTAGAAGATAAACGTAATTATCTAAAGTAAGAGGGGTTAAGTGTTATTAGATGAAAAGTTAAACATGAAACCCTTCCACCATCCTATAAGTGTAGCCACCATCTCATTTTATAACCATCTTGGCCTCTAACCTCATTCCAACCAAAATTCCCGTTTTTGAGTGAGCAACCCACAAAGACCCGATGATTCTAGGAGATCTAACCGTCGGATCGGTCTCAAATTTTAAAAAAGTGTTCATAGCATATAACTGAAGATTTCCATTGGTAGGATCTTCAATCAGAGGTTGGGAAGTCTAGTATTTATCAAGAAAATTGTAACAGCGGAAAAGTGAGTTTTTAGGAAACTGCTTGGGTTTTCTAGCGATTGTAGTGGTGAATTTCAGTGACAGTGAGCGGAGCTGGTAGAGCTCGAAGACCCAATCACATGGCCGCTTGAATCAATCAATTCTAAGTTCGTTTGATATAGTCTTGGGCTATTCGAGTGATTTCGAACATAAACCTCAGAGGTACATTTTTATTGACAATGCTTACTTTTCATGTATGGAATTGCATGAAACTTGGTAGAATGATAGATCGCGTTATAATTATTGATAAAATAATGAACTTATGAGTAAATAGGTAAGTTGGTTAGGTTCGGGTAAAACGAGTAGTATTCGGTTCATGAAAAAGACGGGTAAACGAAGTCGGTTTTGTAGGAAATTTGAAAGGAAGGTAAATCGGGTTAAAACAAGTAAGAAAGATATAAAATTGGTGTTAAACGAGTTTTTTGGGATAGTTCAGGACAAACAGGTGGCGTTCGGACCATGTACGGAACAAGTGGGTAAGGTTGTTAAATCCCAGAACTCGTTATATCGGTAAAGCGGGTCATAAGGGGTTGAAAGAAAACATTATAACGAAAGGGTAGCAAAACTGGGTCTGAATTGTATTTATAAGAATTCGATTCATTTGTAATACCCGATTCGATTCATTTGTAAGAACACAATTCGATTCATTTGTAATACTTGATTCGATTCGTTTGGATTACTTGATTTGATTCATTTATAATACTCGATTCAATTCGTTTGTAATACTCGATTTGATTTAAATACTCGATTCGATTCAGGATAGTAATCAAGTAACCAAATTAAAGTAGTTATCAACCTAGGAAGTAAGACTTATATTGAAAGTAGTTAATTAACACATATATTTGTTAAACAGCTAGCCGTGCCAACTAAAGAGAGGTGTTACAATGAATTCTGAAAGAAACAGGACCCAGGTGAGTTTCTAGTGCCCTTTCTCTCCTACGTTTTTCAGGGCTGTGTGCATACTCCTATGTGCAGTTAATACACTTACCTTAAGTGGTAAGTGTGTGCTATATGAATGTTTGTAAGTGATACTTGAATGATATAGAAAGAGTTAAAGGTATGTACATAGATGTATATGAAATATATAACTAAAAGTATGTATGGATTTATGATTGTATGGTAAAGTATGTATGGTTGTATGTTGAATGGTAAAGTATGTATGGTTGTATGGTACAAAAAGAAGGGACGGGGCCCCAATAATATCTGAGGAAGAAAGGACCGGACCCTAATAATATTCGAGGAAGCAGGGACCGGACCCTAATAATATCCAACGAAGTAGGGACCAAACCCTAATAATAGGATGAAAGGGTTGGGCCCTAATAATATCCGAGGAATCAAGGACCGAACCCTAATAATATTTGAGGAAGCAGGGACCAGGCCCTAATAATATCCGAGGAAGTAAGGCTAAATGCTCTTTAAAATGTAGAGATAATTATGAATGTATTGTAAGTTAAAGCAAGAAAGAATGAAAGTATGAATGTATGTAAGTATGTATGAATGAAAGGTAAGCAGGTTAAGTGTGTAATATGTGTCTTCGTATGCGTATATGTAAGTATGTGAATGTGATGTATATTTCCTGATAACTAGAACTCACTCAGCGTAGCTGTCTTTTGTACGCAAGCAAGCAAATAGAATAAGGAAACTGTCTTGAGGCGGACACATGGCATATGAAGAAGGTCTGGAATTGAAGGAAAGAAGAATTTATGTCATTTCATGTTTTGTTTTAACACTATGATGGGTATTGAATAAGACGAGATTTGGAAATTTTTTAATATATGGTTGTTTTTTAATTATTCCGCGAAGAGTTTTAATTCACTCTGATACTTTGAACTATGTTTATGCGTAAATCCAACGACAATGTAGGGCCCCCGGGCTAGGGACCTTAAACGGGCCATCTCATATATTAGACGGTACGTATAATCTTTTTATCGGCGGTCAAACAGACACAAAATTCTAGGTATGAGGATGTTGAGATGGATAGTCTCATGGTGAGACTGTCCATATAATGGCTAATTTTCTTGAGACGGCTTGATTGATTTTAAGAGGTGGTGTATCAATGTGACAGACCGTCTAATAAATGAGACGGTTCGTCTCAAACCAAGTTTTATCACGTTTCTTCGTTTTCTGTTTCTCGTCCAATGGCTCGGTCCATATGCTTAGGTTTTCACCTGAACTCCACCAGTAAGTTAATTTCATGTGGATTAGACAATAAACGCACCAAGTACCCAAAATCGAGTGAAATAGATGTAAAATTAATATAAAGTGCATAATAAACGGGATATATATATGTGTAAAACCGAGTATATCAAACATCCCCACACTTAAACTTTTTTCGTCCCTTTAAAATATTTCCTCACGTGATCATATACGAGTAGAACTACAACTCTCAGTTTATATATTATTATTTCAAGAGTAGCAGAATAATTAAGCATCAACCTAGACATTTCTGTCGACTTATCAACTTTCACCTAGTAAGTCGGATGTTGGTATTTCGATCCACTTAAAACCATGCCTCTAATACTTACCAAGACAGATAAGGTGTGAAAAATATATTAGTTTGTATGACTAATCGGGACCCTCAATTAAAATCCATGTTCCACTTCACCACGCTTCATTATGATTTTACCAAATCATATCACACTAACTTGACTAACCTATTGCCACATGATCAAAATGTTTTTGACTCAATACAACCTATGAAATCTTAACCGACAGTAGTCTCCTTCATGGTGCTTTTATTTGACCTTTTTTTTAAACATTGCACATTTTTGCACATAAATTTGACAATTGATACGAATGGACCTATTAAATTCCACCATATTGGACAATAATATAGACTGCATCGAAGTTCAGGTCTATGCCATCGCACAACAGAGACTGAGCAAAACTGTCTTCTATGAATATTGTCGCTATGGTCTGCGCCACCACGCAACATAGGGTGGATCATCATAGGATTAATATGTACACATAAGGCTTAAGTATGACCCGGACATTCATCCCAGTCCTGTTCCGGGGTTAGTTAAACATACAAAACCCTAAGATGTTTCCCACGAAGATCAAGCAATTTAAAAGGGTTCAATTAAGTCAGCAACCAAACCGTCCTTTCATTCTCAACGGATGAACCTACCGACACATCAAACACTTAGTCTAAACCGTTCAGCTACAATACCTTGCGTGTGGGCCTACCTACACTACTTACTATATATATGTTTTCAGAAAGCACTAAGAAGTTGTTTAAAACACTCGGTGATAATATCATTTCCTGTTTAACAAAGAAATTCAAAGACAAGGAACGCAACAACAAAGATTTTTCGGGGAAAATCCTTAAAAAATTTTACAGTTTCAGTTTTTATTTTTAATTTTAACCTCCCATCCCCACACTTGAAATGCGCATTGTCACTAATGCACTAACAAAAGAAATAATAAAAGTGTAAAGATTCAACTTGTCACGCCCAACCTAAGGCGGAAATGTCGGGGCGCGATCCGATTGCTCACAGCTCAAAGATACTATCATAATATAAATGTGACAATATCTATTTAATTATTTTATTTCAAATGTACACACAATATTCAAATATAACAAAACAATTCAAATAAATATATATAACAAATTTTAAATTCATGTTTGTCTTCATTAAAACCCTAAGGTCTTTCTAAGTGTCCATACTTCAACTTCAATTTAATAGCAACCTCCATATGCGTAGAAAACAAAGTTTGTCAGCAACACATGTTGAGTGAGTTTACCAACAGTTTTGCAACAAAATAATGTCTAATATAACAAATAAGAGAAATAAGCAAAATGTAATAAATGCAGTAATGAAATCAAACCATGAGCAAATAATTGTCGATTAAACCATTCCAAGCGAATTAGGCTCCGGTAAATCAACCATGAGCAAATAATAATAAGACCGTTGCCAAGCGAATCGGGCGTTGGTCGATAATAATGTGAACCCAATACATGGGGATATATATATATATATATATATATAATATACACATATGTCCACAAAACATTGTGAAAAGTGAGTAAAATAGGGGAATAATAAAACTCACCTTAGATTAATGACAAGCGATTAATAAATGCGATTAAAGGAGCTAGCGAATAAGCGAGTCGTCCACTACACGTCAAACGATATGAACAATCAGAATCTTAATCTTTGAGATATGATAATACAAGTAAAAACGAACTCGTGGCCGCTGTAATCAATCCAAACGGACGTTTAGAACTCAAGTTGTGTTATATTTAAGATTTAAGCGAGCTGGTACTGACCAGAATCCGAACAGCGAGTCGGAAGTCGGGTTTTGGTTAAAAGCCTTAACATTTCGTTATGAGAATAAAATTTTTCTAGACCGAACGTTGAATCCGACCGGAAGTATGAGAAAACGGATAGTCAAAGTTATTGACTATTTTGCCCTTAAACGGGTTTAACTCTAATTGACCCGTCAATACTCCTCAATCTCAGAAATTGATTGAGGGTTATCGGCAAGTGAGTATTAATGAATGTTTGATCAGTTAACAAGTTACTTGGACGATGTTTGTATTAGCGAGAAATCAAGGACAAAGGTTTAACGAATGTCTAAGTCAAACTACAGCTCTTAGTCTTCAATTAAACAAGCAAAAACGAGCAAGAAAACGTCGGTTGAGAGTAAGTGATGGCTGGGAATGTTTAGTTGCAGTAAACTTTAGGGTTCGGAATTATGATGTGTTTATATAGGGGCTAAATCAACTTGTTGGACAAGAAACGGGTCGATTTTGGTAACCAAATCACATAATTAAGAACGAAATCATATATTCATCAATATATTAACCAAATTACTGATTATGAACCTAGACATCATTACACACTAAATACTATAACTTGTGGCTCAATTTTCGTGATTTAGGGTTGATTTAGGAAAGATTTAGCATTAAACGAAGATCTGAAACGAAAATGGTTGATCTGATGACATCTTCGCGCTGTGCTAAGGTGCAAGGCTGACATCTTCGCACCATGTGAAGGTGCAGCTTCACCAGACTTTCCACTTTTGACAGTTTTAGTCCATGTAGTTCCAAAAATGCATTTTTAAGCCATTTTAAGCGATTTTATGAGTTTCTAAGGGCTATTTAGCACAAATGAAAGTTAAGGAATTATAAACTAAGATAAAAATAATTATTTCAATAATAATAGCATAACTTTATTAATGAAAAAGATCCGAATAAGGTTCGTAACCCGATAAACAAATACAAATATGAGTATGGAAAACCCGAAATGTTACAAAACTGAAACTCCCATGATCACTCGTGCAAAATGGACATGAAAAGTGTCTCAGAGTGTGCCAGCCATGTACCACCGGATGTTCTGCAAATAAACTACTAACTAACACATCATAGCAAAAATATAAGATGAGATAAATACATAACCACCCACTAGTTACCCCATACTGTTTCATCGATCATCACAAAATAATAGCTACAAATCAGATGGAATGAAAACAAAAATAAAAAGAAAAATACAAAAAAGGGGGTAACTAAAACAAGAAAACCTAAGATGGTGGATGCTGGGTGGTTGTCGGTGGTGAGACCCGGTATATGTTGTCTCTGCCTCTGTCTTGGTATCTGTTTCAACACCTATCTCGACCGCGCATGTTCAGTACGTGTGACTGTGTGCTGCGGAGGCAGAAAAGTCGGTAGTGGAATCCTGGCAACGGCTCCAAAAACTTAATTGCGAAATATATATATATATATATATAATATATATATATATATATATATATATGTATATAGGGTAAGGTTAAAATGAAAACCCATTTGAGTTGTGAAAACCCGCGAAAACCATATGTAACATCAGTTTTTTTTTTTTTTGTTACATGTAATATATGTTGTAACATTTAATACAAAACATCGAAACATCAAAAAAAAATGTTTTGCTATTTTTTAACATTTTTTTACTAATTTTTATATATGTTTTCAGGAGAGAGAAAAAGTTATATTTATATTTACATTGTTGATTCACTTTAACTATGTAACACAAGATTTAAACATTAATTAAAAACATGTGGTTGAGAATAGGTTTCTAGAGTTTTCACAACTCAAGTGGGTTTCCATTTTATAATATATATATATAAATATATATATATATATATATATATAGTCGGTGGTGAGACCCGGTATATGTTATCTCTGCCTCTGTCTTGGTATCTGTTTCAACACCTATCTCGACCGCGCATGCTCAGTACGTGTGACTGTGTGCTGCGGAGGCTGACAGGTCGGTAGTGGAATCCCGGAAACAGCTCCAAAAACTTGATGTGCGAAGTGTGTGTGTATATATATATATATATGAAATAATCATGAATCGCAACTTAGCTTTAAAACCAAACAGCCTAATCTAGTTCGCATAATCAGCAAGTGTATCGGTCGCGTGTAGAAGAGAATAAGGAAGTCCGGGTATCAAAGTCAAGGACACTAGAGGTGGCTCGGATACTAAACCCTAACTAATTCCTTCCCTAAAAGATTTTTGATTGATTTTATTTTAAACTTTTTTAATTACTATGTTAACTAACTTAATTAACTTAACTTAACGAAACTAACTAGAAGACTTCACGGGACTTTAACTTATGAGACAACGGAACTACCTAGGCAGGAAACTTAACAAGGATTAACGAGGCTCAGGTTTTAACGAATGTTGAAACTGGGATTCTAATGATGAGCTAACATAGATGAAACTAGGGTGACTGGGTCCCTACAGTCAATTTTACCATAAAACCTACGACGTCTATATTGCTTTCAATGCACAGTTATTTAAGTAAGTACCCTAATGAAATGCCATTTTCTCCATGTGTAAGTCACAAAGCCCTCTAAGGCTCGAGTTTATTACAAACCTAGGGGTAGAGGAGTAATTCAATAAAGTGGACAAAATAACTCACAACTTGGCCTAATCAACAACTAGAAAACCGCATGCTAACTAAATCAACTAAGCTAAGAGGATAAGCTAACCACTAATGTTTTGGCCCAACTAAAAGGGAGTGAACCTACCGATTTGGCTAAGTCTTAATCACACAAACCCTATGATACGTCTATCAAACTTAACCAACAAACCTAGTATCAATTAAACGCGTAATTAACCAAAACAAGAAACCAATTCAAGCTTTAATCAGTAACTAGGGGCTCATGCAACTTAAACTCAACAATGACAGCATGTATATACGAGATAATATTTCAAATAAAGAACTTGACAATAGTAAAACAATCAAACAATCTTTAACCACCAAAAAAAACCTGTTAATTCATACGTTAAACACCAAACATCGGTAGTTCTAGCGAGTTTAGTTGATCATAGTCAAAACACTGAAGTAAACAGAAGATATAATAGTTTTAAATCATTCATGATCTGGTTACAAACAGTTTTGAAGATAAAAACCGATATAAACCTCAAGAGACTCATTAATCTTCTTGATTCTTGAACCGAAAGCTCTACAACTGAACCAAAAGCTTCTCCTTCTTCAAAGTACTCCTAGACAGCCACCCAAGTCTTTTCATTAGTAAAAAGTTATTTTATCACGGCTGAAACGTTATATAAAATATGTATAGTGTGCAAAATAGGGTTTCCCATCGGTGATGGGACAGGCCGTCTCATATATTAGACGGTCCGTATAATCTTCTCATCGATGGTCAAACCGACACAAAATTCTAGGTACAAGGATGTTGAGATAGACCGTCTCCTGGTGAGACGGTCCATATAATGGCTGATCTACTTGAGACGGCTTGATTGATGTGACAATCGTGACAAAACCGGATACACCTTAGTACTTACAAACTCGAATAAGCGTTTAGCCGCTTATTGCGGATTGAACAAACGAATAATCGAACAGCTGGTTATGACCCGGATATCCCGAGGGGCCATCTATAAGTGATATATATCTATTATAAGCCAACATATTGATATTAAGGCCTTAGTACAATAGCAAACTAGTTAAGCGAAAACATGCTCGTTTAACTACCCGCTATGGATTTAAACGCGAGAGATAGTTCCGAAACATGCATTGTATCATCCATTAAGCCGAAAAAGATTTACCAAACACTTGTTGGGGATGTTTTAAGCGATCCATGAAAATATTTTTGATTTTTACAAACAAATACTATGTTTTTCTAATTTTGCAAGTTATTGGCCGAAAAACACTCGTTTTCGTACTGTTTGTCATACCCGATATATTTTATGCGCCAAAAACCAAACAAGAAATAAAATTGACTCGAGATTTCATGAACTGCATGCAAAACGAGGCAGGAATGGTCAAAAGGGGGCCCCAAGCGGGACCCCATAGTGGCGGCCGCAATGGGGTAACCCCCCCCCCCCCAAGGTTTCTTTTTTTCTTATTATATGTATAAGATATTTTGGACAAAATATTCATCATATTTCTGGAAAAACCCTCCTTCTCTCCATCAAAGAACTTAAGAAACCTAAGGTAACATGCTTAAATCAATCATCTAAACCTTGTTTAATCTTTTCTAATTACATATAAACATAGTTTGATTATCAAAAATCATTCCTAACCATGTAAAAACCATAAAAACTATCCAAAAACATGTTTTGATCCTACACAAAGTTAGGAATCAGAATCGTACTCGTTTTGGCCATAAACACGGATTAGAGGGTTTAAACGAAGTTTTACGGTTCAAAAGTTCGGTTTAGCACCCTAACCGGAACCCTAACTTCATGGCTGGTCTCGTGATGATACATGCTTGGTTTGTGATATAGGACCTGTACTTAGCTTATATAGAAGCACGAGAACCCGGAAATTGGATTAAAAGAGTGAAAACAGGCGAAAACCGCAAAGGTAATACCGAAAGGTTCGATTACAGGCCGTTTAGGTTAAGTTTGTGATGTTGATATTGTTATGCACGGATATCAGGGACCATATCATTGAGTCCCTATCCAAATTTGGTAGTTTTTTGACCATCCGAGAATATTTGGCGAATTTATTACCGATTTGGAGCGTTTATTTGGGAAAAATACTTAAAATGCTGGAAAATTATGAAATTTTATGGGGAACTCAGATTTGATATATTATGATAACATATTGAATTTGGGGTCATTTGGAAAATCCTAGGTAGGTTTTGTGCATTTGCGTTTATTCGGATTTTCATAGTCGTTTTTTGCTTGAAAATGATATTTGGAAAGATTTTTAGCTTCTGGAATTGCAACAGGTTATTTTGGGAAGTGTTTTGGTCACTCGGGAATTTTGGCAGATTTTTCGGAAATCATTTGGTATAAACGAAGGATTTTCGGGCTAAATATAGCTAATAAAATGGTTCTTTATAAATTTATAAATTAGTAAATAATTCCAGAAATATTTTTATAAAAATATATATATTTTATTTAATAAGTGTATAAATTTTCATGATCTAATGTTTAACGGATAATTAATTATGTTAATTTAAAAATTAAACAAATTCAATTCTGACGAAAACCGGCAAGTTCGTGATTAACGAACCTGTTGGAATATCAGAACATTAAAAACGATCAAGAAGCATATTTTCGGATTAATTATGTAAAAACGATCTTTTTGTGAGAAACCCGGACAATTTGGATAGATTGTGCGCGTTTTTCTCCAAAAACAAACCAAATAAACGAAAACGAGCCTCATAGCGAATCAAGACCCCTACATTGTGATCTTCCTTTATAACTTAATCATTTTATCAACCAACATGTTTACCCATGCTTACATCCCCATAAATGTCTTCCAAACTCTTAAACGAGCAACTTGGCCCAGCTGGTGAAACGGGAAAAATGAGCCAAGTTCGATTTTAAACATTCGACATCGAACACCATCACAATCTAAGCCTACTGACGCTTTCTGGGCGTTACAGCTATACCAAGACTAGATATACAGCCCAGTCTAGTATGAAGATTATAATGATATTAAAATATTAATATTATTATAATATTGACTATAGTGACTAAGAGATAGCAAGGGAAATGAACCCCGATATGACCTCGCACTGAGTGCCTACAAAACCGTGAGTTTCATGACCCCTCTTATCAAACTGTTTACGAACTTTTTGGGGTGAAAAGCATATAATATATATATATATATATATATATATATATATATATATATATATATATATATATATATATATATATACGTTATCTATTTGGAAACAGTTCAGGATATAAATTATCTGAACATTTACATACAAAAAGTCCCTATAAACATAACGATTGATTACGTGTGAATGAATGGTGAATAGTATTCTTGAATTACAAATTAAGTGGACATGGTATGAATACCAAAACATAATGAAATTACACGTGACAACACGTTTATACAAATACGCTGTGTAATGTTAAACATAACTAATTTAGGAAACAACGTGGTCATGGGGATAACGTGGTCTGTAACGGCCATGGGGATAACGTGAGCAGTTGAGGCCACAAGGATATTGTGGGCGGAAGGGGGGCCACAGTGTTTGGTGATACGCGATAAATACTATACATATGCATAAATGTATATATATTTGTGTGTGTGTGTGTCTATATACATGCTATGTGAATAGGCGTAGGAAATAATGTGGTGTAGAAAATACTAATTATTTGTGTATACACAATGTAATGTTGGATTTCACGCGGAAGCATTGTGGGCGGAAGGGGGGGCCAAAGTGGTTGATGTTGAGCGGAACCGTTGTGGGCGGAAGGGGGGCCACAGTGGCTGATTTTATATAGAACCGTTGTGGGCGGAAGGGGGGCCATAGTGGTTGATTAAACACGGAAATTGGAAACACGTAGTACGAAAAAACAATCATGATTTTATCGTAATTTCGAATTTATATTATAAACTTACATGCATGCATATGTACACACAGAGACATAGCTGTACATATATTCAAATGTAAATACATTTTTATATACGCGCATACATGCAACTATGACCGTGTGGTACGCAGAACTGATTTCGTTAAAACTTATGAAACTCACCAACTATTCGTAATTGACCTGTTTTTAAACATGCTTTTAAAGTAATTAGAAAGGTGGAGTAGATTGCTTATGTGTTACATGTTTGGATTGTGATCAATGCTATTAGCATTTGAGTTAGAAGTAAAGTAGTTGAAGAGCTAGTTTTGATTGTATCACCTAGTTTCTAAAATATGTTAGAACGATGTAATATATTATAAATTAATTAGTAATGTTTCTTTATGAACAATGTATTTGATACCAGTTGTATCTGTTACAATTCCGTTTTACGCTTTCGTAAATCGCTTAACGGGGTGTGACAATTGATTTTGAGACGGTGGTGTATCAGTGTGACGGACCATCTAATAAATGAGACGGTTCGTCTCAAACCAAGTTTTATCACTTTTCCCGTCCAATGGCATGGTCCATATGCCTGGGTTTTCACCAGAACTCCACCAGTAAGATAATTTCCCTTAGATTAGAGAATAAATGCACTAAGCACCCAAAATCGAGTAAAATAGACGTAAAATTGAGATAAAAGTGTATAATAAACAGGATATATAAATGTGTAATACCGAGCATATCAACCACCGTCTTCATGAATCAAGAGCAACAAGGTTCTGGTATGACTTGTTATCAATTAAGCAGAAAAACAATTGATATTACACTGAGCACAAAAAACTCGTGCTTATTTAATCACATAATCAAACACAATACAAACAAATTAATAATAAATTTTTAGGATTTCTTCAATACAAATTAAAACAAATCTGTTGAAAGAAGAATGAACATATTTGATGAACTCTCATAGATCTTTTTTCCTTTTGGAAGATACAGGAGCGAAACAATCAACCTATTGATATTGGAAGACCCAACGGATTCTTTCAATGTATCATTTCTGGGTCCAATGGAATTCATAGGTATAGGAAGAAGCCCTATCAAATAGAGATTTTTTCTTTCGACCATATTTCGATTGTTAATACGATATATAAGGACCGCTACTCCAAAAAGTATTACACCCTTGATCGTGAAATATCGATTGCTTGTTGAACCCTGTGAATTGTGTGAAAGTAGGATACTCCAAATTCGGGAGTCAAAAAGTTTTATAAAACGTTCTTGGTGGAAAAAAATGTGAATGAAAGATCCCACTGAATTGAATTGGGTCCAGGAATCTAAGAAATAGTGAGAATTCTTGATCTCTCTCAATTCTAAAATCCAGGACTTAAATTCATGTCCTGTCATTAAATTCCTCCTGATTTATTAGAACTAAAAGAATTCCATTTAAGCATCTCATTGCTTTTGATAAAGATAAGATGAAATGTAGAAAGATTACTTAACCTCAGGTTCAAATATGCAAAAATACATATAAAAGAGGAAGTGCTTAGCCTATAGGTATGTATTGTTATCAGGTATGTATTGTTATCCTATTTCAGTGACAAAAAGTCTTTCTATTTTTGTGAAAAAGGATTTTCATACTTACTTAAAAAATGAAAATTTAAATATTTAACAATTATATTTATTTTCATTTTAAATATTTAACAATTATATTTATTTTCATTGTTCAATCTATTTAGATTATTTGCTTTACATCATTGAGAATTCCATTCGAAAAGAAAAAATGATCTTTATTATGATAATCAAATGGAGTCTTTACTGTAAAACTTGGCTCAAATCATGATATAGAAGTAAGAAACTTTTTCAAGTATAAAGATTTGTAATGATTCTTTATGGATTGAATCTTTGGGAAGTTTTGGGAAGTTGGAATTAGTAAGTCTATCTTATTGAGTCACTTGAAGAGGCAGAGTCAAATAGAATTTATTTATTTAGAATTTCTTTATTCGTGTGATTTCTGTTAGTTATGTTATTTCTCTATTTAGATTTCTGGATATTTCTGTTAGACATTTTTTGAGATAGAGATTTATATCAAAATGTTCCATTCATACAAAAAAGCCGGGGTCTTGCTAATATTTATTCATAAAAATATTGATTATCTATGTAGCTGTAGCTAAGAAAAAAGAGAAATAACTATGTCACAAATAAGAATAAAAATTAAATGCAAATCCTAATTCTCAAAGCTTATAACAACCCACAATAGTTGTAACGAACTTGACTGTATCTTGACACTTTTTACCCTTCAAGATCACAAGATGTGATAAAACCAGAACTGACTTGACTGTATCTCGACACCAGTAAGTTAATTTCCCTTGGATTAGACAATAAACGCACTAAGTACCCAAAATCAAGTGAAATAGACGTAAAACTGAGATAAAAGTGTATTAACAAACGCGGTATATAAATGTGTAAAACCAAGCATATCAACCACTGTCTTTATGAATCAAGAGCAACGTGGCTATTGTATGACTTGTTATCAATTAAGCAGAAAGACAATTGATATTACACCAAACACAAAGAACATATGTTTATTTAATAACATAATCAAGAACAACACAAACGAATTTCTAATAAAATTTTTAGGATTTCTTCAATACAAATGAAAACAAATCTGTTGAAATAAGAATGAACATATTTGATCGAGAAACAAGAAAAATAAAATTTAACCGCAAACCCTAATTCTCAAAGCTTATAACAATCCACAGTAGCGGTTAACGAACTTCACCGTATCTTGACACTTTTTACCCTTCAAGATCACATGATGTGATAAAACCTTGATCAAGAAACAAGAGAATAAAAAATTAACCGCAAACCCTAATTCTCAAAGCTTATAACAATCCACAGTAGTTGTTAACGAACTTCACTGTATCTTGACACTTTTTACCCTTCAAGATCACAAGATGTGATAAAACCATAACTAACTTTACAGCTTTAGCATATTGTCAGAACTAACCCCTGAATTTTGAAGTAACCAGTTTAAGTAACTGTTGACTATTATTGGCCATCACATAACTCCTCAACACCTTTAAATAACATGATTCTAAGAAAATGTTACACAATAACATAAAAGAACAAATAAAAACAATAAATTCAAACATTTGAGTACCGGTGCATACAAATTTTTTAAAACCGATTCTCACTCTAGTAACCAAGTAAATATATGTCTGTACAAATTTATAATGTTTTGTTTTAGTGCAAGCATATGTATTCTTTAATATGTCATGTTATATCGATCAATCCCCATATCTATATCCATATCCGAATGTCATCGTTCCAATTCTTGCTTACAAAGGGGACAACATGATACTATCTTGAGCCATTGATCTACACATTTCATATGGAATGTATGTGAACATCCCAATTGTCTCATATCTTCCTTCTCCTTGTATTTTGCTAAACATATACAACATTCCTGTACGTAAAAAATAAGTATCCTAATTAGAAAACCAATGACACGGTTATGATTTATCTTATAACCAATTTGTATGATTCAGTTATAGTAAGTTATATGCTAATAATTGTACCGGCTGAACCGACGTTAATACGAACTTTCATATTGTGTGTAAGAAAACATTAGTTATAGGCTCGGTTTCAACTCATAACCTAACCAAAAATCAAGAAACACAAATGGATACTCGAATCTCGAAATCGTGATGTAATGAACTTACAGTGATTGAGGTATCCGTGATGGCTTTTCCGTGTTCTATATCAGATTCAGTTTCTTTATATTTCCATGTGGGTAGCTTTAAGATTTGCTCTTCGGATGCACCGCGGTTGGTCGAGCCAGCGTTCATGTTGTAGCCAAGCAGGTTGCTAATAAGTGGCACGAAACAGCATAGGAATAGAAACAATATGAATGGAAACGAGTAGGTGATCGCGTTCCAAGCGAGTAGAGAGATGCAAAGCACGTCGAGTTTTGGAGCTCGTCTAAAGGTTCCAAATCGGGAATCAAACACCCAAACGTTCCCCATCACGAACCATATTGCAAAGAAGAGCTCCATAAATGTTCGACATTTTATTCATTGTTTGCAAGTTCCTTTAGATAAGTAAAAAAGTTATAGTTAAGTTTTGATACTTGATTACCATAATATATAGTTCAAGTTTTCTTAATCGTCCATTTTAAATTTACTAGAAAAGTGTCGCGTGATGTGGTAGGGAACATAGACGACCCTAGCAATCACATAATGTGTTTGAGTTGAAATAACTAAAGCAATATCATACTCGAATTAAAGAGATCAAAATGTTCATTAATTTCCAATGTTGTAAAACTCCCGAGTAGGCGGCCGAGTACTCCCCGATTACTCCCGCCTAGATCGAGTACTCCCCGTCTCGGCCGAGTACTCCTTATGTATTTTCCGAGTAATCCCCGACTACTCCCGAGTACTCGCAACTCCACAGTCGACCGCCTAGTACCGCCTAACGACTTTTACAACATTGTTAATTTCTATGATGCAATTTCTTAAAAATATTAACATGTGAAAAATTATGGTTATTTAAAAATTATGAGAAAAAGTTGGTTTATATTTGAAACTAAAAGAAATATATATAAGGAAAAATGAAAGAAAATTATAAAGTATTAATTAAATTCTCAAAGTTAAAAGAGGGGACAAAAGTATAACTTACTAGGATGAAAGAAGTTTGTCGGTTTGCCTCAACCTTGCATTAGAATTTATATTTACTTAAAAATAAAATCGACTTAATTTGTTAATACCCCCATATATATATATATATATATATATATAAACGAAAATCCTAAAATCCTATGTGTCGTGATGTGGTCGCTTCTCCATTTTATGTAAGCTACCAGATTGCTTGATATTTAAATAGAGGTCTCTCATTGATTTAACTGGGTCTTACCAAAACCAGATAGCTCTTAAACGGGTTATAACATCTCATTAAATTAAAAATTAATCTTACCAATTATTTGATATGAAAATCATATAAAATAGGGATATACTAAAATTTAATATCCAATTTAAAAAAAAGATATTATTTATAATTAATAAACAATTTTATAGTAAAAAACATAAGCGAGTCATGGGTAACCAAATCCAGATAGCTTTTAAATGGTTATAACATGTCATTTAGTTATGAAACTCTTTCATCATCAAACCCTAAGTATATTATTAACTTTCTTACAATAAAGAAAATTAAAATCCAAAAAATAAATATTAAAAAACGAAAAATGTAAAACAACCATTCTCTCAAGCCATCAGATTGCTTTATTTGTAAATGAAGGTTTCTCACGCATTTGACACGAATTCACGGGTAAAGGTCTCACCAAACCCATATAGCTCTTAAATGGGTTATAACATCTCATTATATTAAAAATTAATCCCATAAAATATTTGATATGAAAATCCTATAAAATAGGGATATACTAAATATTAATATCCTATTTTATTTAAAAAAAAAGATATTATTTATAATTAAAAAATAATTTTATAATAAAGAAAATAAACGGGTAATGGGTATCACCAAACCCATATAACTTTAAAACCGGATTATAACATATTATTTATTTGTGAAACCATTTTATCATCAAACCTCGAGCATATTAATTATTAACTTTCTTACAATAAATAAAATTAAAATCCAAATATACATATATAAATATTAAAAACGAATAATGTAAAACAATCCCCGTAATACGGGGGATAAAATCTAGTGTGTGTGTGTGTGTATATATATTATTTCAATTCAATAGTTGTTTTTTGTTTCAACAAACTAGTTAGGGTTGTTTGACAATCTTATATTAAATTAATAAGATGTATGATTGATTAAGAGGTAACATATGAATCATTCAGCATCTTTGAAACTTAACCATTAAGTGACTCCATGAGTCATTAAGAGATATAACCAAACACATTATAACTCGGACTGATTTAAATGTAGTCTTTTTATAAAATTATTAAAGTACCAAATCAACTCCTAATATAATTTAACATACAATGAACTAGAGCTGTTCATGATTCAAGCCCGAGTCGAGCCAGGGTGGTTTCGAGCTCGGGCTCGAAATTAAACGAGGCAACTTAGCTAGGCTCTGGCTCAATTTTGAAGTTAAACGAGTTTAAAATCGAGCCAACGAACCGAGCCGTGACTCGAGCCAAGCCAGAGTCGATTTTGGCTCGGTTACAAAAATGATCCAAATCAGCTCATGATGTTTCAAATCAACTTTTTATAGCTAGTTTTATTCTAGCTTTTAACGAATAAGCAACGAGCCCGAGCTTCGAGCCACAAGGTTTTTGAACATCCCTACAATAAACCGATTAAATTATGGTGTGAGAAATTTTTGATTTCCAGAAATTTATTATTATGAAAAGATATCATTAAATTTTGCTTTTACATTAATACAACTTTTTCAAGTGTAACCCTACAATTTAACATGTTTGGGAAAAATACGGGCTTCACAAATGGAACTAGAACTGAAATTGGGCTAATGCTTTTGGTTATGGACCATTATTTAGGTGGATTACTAGTGGACTGATTAACTTAATTCTTCTAGTATTCTAGTGATCTAATCCATTAAATGTCATAAGCTTTTCAATATGATACGATATTTATTTAAGTGAAAATTCTCAAAATAGTCACTTTTAGAGAGAGTTTTCTTAAAATAGCCTTTTTTTTCTCAAATTTGTTTAGAATTTGGACTATCAAGACGCATTGGGAAAAGATAAAACTAAAGAGGGAGCAGGCCAAATTTCGAAAGAAAGTCAAGTAGGAGATGAGATTTATGTAAATAATGAAGGTAAAGTCCAAATTTTTTGTAATCTTGGAACAAAAATTCAGATTTTTCCAAAACCTTTTTTTTTCAAAACACCGTCTTGAGAGACTGTTTTTTTATGTTTCCTACCTTTCCCGTCCATATTTTCAAATTCTTAGAAAAATATATTTTTTACAATTATACCCGTGAACCACCACCACCTTAAACCACCACCATCACCGACGCCGTCGGCCCCACCCCATCACCACCACCATCACTACCACCATAGCCTAAAGTTTCCTTCTGTAACGGCACTAAACCTATGGATTGCTTAACATCAACATACCCACAATATTTCTCACAGCAAGTAGCATTATCCAAACAGGAGCATTCTTTTCCACACATGGATTTGCATGTACATGGAATATACAGTTTGCAAGATTGGTTTTTCTCATCAGCAATTCGTCTCCACATTGATGGGTGACCAGCAGACTTCCAAGAATATTTGTTTTTTTGCTCTACCCTTCCTTCGAAGCAATAGTGACCTTGTTGCAGTGTCTTGCTCCTAGGTGGTGGAGGCGGCTATGGTGGTAGTGACGGTGGTGGTGATGGGGTGGGGCCAACGGCGTCGGTGATGGTGGTGATTCAAGGTGGTGGTGGTGGTGGTTCAAGGGTATAATTGTAAAAAATATATTTTTTCAAGAATTTGAAAATATGGACGGGAAATGCAGGAAACATAAAAAAACAGTTTCTCAAGACAGTTTTTTGAAAAAAAAAATTTTGCAAAAATCTGAACTTTTGCTTCAAGATTGCAAAAAATTTGGACTTTACCTTCAATATTTCCCCAAATCTCGTCTCCTACCTGACTTTCTTTCAAAATTTAGCCTGCTCCCTCTTTATTTTTATTTTTATTTTTTTACAATACGTCTTGACAGTCCAAATTGTAAAAAATTTTGAGGAAAAATTTGTTATTTTAGAAACTCTCTCAGAAAGAAGCTATTTTGAGGATTTTCCCTCTATTTAATCATGTGATATTCAACTTGTTTCAATCATATTTACTAATCATCAATTTTTCCATGGAAAATAATTTCAAAACATTAAATATTTGTTAAAACATACACATGCTTAGGTTATTTACATAAAAATCATCAAATTATTTATTCATATATTTTTATTTTATTGCAGTTTTCTACAAACGTTCATAAACAATGAAAATAAATTTTTTTTCTTTTTTTAATTTTAAATAGTATGAACAAGAAAATATAATCGTTTTAATTCATCAAAAAGTAGTACCATGTTAGATTTATAGCATGTCCTCCAAATACCTATTGGTGTGAAACTGTGAACATCGAATGCATTTCCTATTACTTTTAATATATAAATCCTCGTATAGTTTATTCTCAATTTTCACTTGCATGTATTTAACTATTTCAAGAAAAAAAGCATTATATTTTTCAGTAATCATAGGATTTGGCGTACTTTTTATAAAGGAAGGTTACCTCGACTCTTCGATGTTAATAGGATGTTCTACGCCAACTTGGGTCCAACAAAAAACCCGATACCGCCAAAACAACAAACCAAGATTATGCACACACCCGGTTCCATAACCGGAAGCCCATGTTCTCATGGGCCAAACCGGCTTCTCCTCTTTAGAAACCGATAGCGTATATGTTATCATGACAATTTGAAAAACCAAACCCATGAATTCCATAACCATCCAAGAACCTGCATTAAATGGGTTTGACCCAATATCCGACCTTGAAGCATTTTGGTAATGAAACACCCTTCTTGCAAAAGAATACCATCTAGCTCTTGATATCCGGATTGCCATCCTTACCAAGAAAGAAGAGGGGACACTGGCAGTGGTCTGGGCCCGAGAAATAGCCCGATTCCGTGGGCCCACGTCCTCAACAGTCCCCTCTTCTCCACTTGCAGTTGGAATCAAGGAAAATGAAACCGCTACACTAGAGTTGCATAGCGACTCTGGTGTAAACAAATATCGTGTATTCATTGCGACTAAAGTAACAATATAGGCCCTTGTATCAATATATAGTTATATACCTTCAAACTAACCTATATCATGAAACTTTGCTCTCAAGAAACTTAAATAACAAGTTTTTCTTGATCAAGTTCACATGGGTATGATCAAAACCTCATAAAACCTTAAAACCGCGATAATATGGGCTATGTTTTGGACGGATGATATGAAATAATATAAGGGAAAGAAAGAGAGGAAGGTTGGAGATGGTGGCCAAGAATTGCAACTGCTTTGCTTTGATTGCAAGACAATGATAAAGAAGAAGATATGATATATAGCAAGTTTGTAGCGACTGTTGGCCTAATTTGGTTGCTGTTAAGTTGTGTTTATTAAGCAAATAAAAGCTGCTTGCAATGCAAACTAAGGAATCTTATTTTGGATTAGAATCGAATTAGGGTATGGTTTAAGAAAGTTTTTGATTTTGATTTTTGACGTTAAACTTTGAGTTAATCTCACACACTCATAGTCAGATTGTGACTTACCAAACCAACAAATGCAAACACCATGACTACTGTAACAGTTGTTGGTGGTAAAACGGGTCGGGTCACCTAATTAAGCCACCAGATTTGTGTGGGTCAGCTTTTGACAGATGTTTGGAGTTTATTATCGGTTGTTGGGAAATCGTTTTTGTTGGTTGGTTGGGATTAGACCTAAGAAAATCCCAAGATTTTGATGCCATAACCAAAATTAATTAGAAGTTAGAACCGCATATGTATATTTTTGAAGGTTTTTAAAGTACTTTTGAATTAAAATTTGGAATTATCTAAATTATGGAATTTGCCATTTTTTAAAATATCTTTCCCTTTATATCCTTTATTTGTATATTTGTTTGATTTTTATCTTTTAAACTAACTGATGTTAAATTTTTCAGTTAAGTCTCCTCATATATACTCTATTAAAGGCTATTTCTGTAATAACAAAAGATGTAAAATTAATCAAAAATTTATGGGAACTATATATATAAATATAGTGGCTGTTCTTTTAGTTTAATAAAACAATAAAAAAAAAAACTAAACAGGAAAGCACGCATATCTTCCTTACACATCTATGGTTCTCTCTCTCTCATTTGGTATTCACGTTTACTTTTAACTTGTGGTCGTTCGGTTGTGTTCAACCATTCAATTAAAACATTGACAAACAAACATGAACATTTTCATTTTTTTAACAAACGAACATAAACAAGATATGTTTGTTTGGACGTTCGTGTTCGTTCATTTGTTCATCTCTCTCTCTCTCTCTCTCTCCACCGCCCTAAATTTTGTGGACCGCCACCTCACAGCCCACCCTACCATCATTATCTCTCTATGTGTGTGTTCGTAAAACCATCACTACATCATAATCCTAGCACAAAATTGAACACCTGAAACCATTTATTTTCATGGGGATTTCATAAAATCAAACAATGCTGTTGAAAATCAAAGAAAAAGAGGGGTAGGGGAGGTATCGTGTTCAGGGGTGACCAACGACATTTCAAGTGCGGGTGGTGGGTGAATGTAGCTGGAGATGATGGAGATTCACAAATCATAAATTTGTGTGCAAGCGGTTAAGAGATGGTGGCGGCGGTCTCAAATATGAATCAATGTTGATGGTTCACATATTAGGTCGTTTTAGGTCATATATGGTTGTGGGTCAGTGGTGGTTTGCGATTGAATCGATGACGGTTGTAGGTTGTTCAAACCATCGACGATGAAGGTGAAAGGCGGTGGATCAACATTGCAAAATGATGCAACCATTTTCTTGTAAAATCGTTGGCAGTGAACGATGGTGATGACGTTGGTGATCGACCAAAGATAATGATTAACTATGGTGGTATCCATGGTGTTTACAGGTGATGATGTAGCGGGGATGTATATATATATATATATATATATATATATATATATATATATATATATAGGGACAGGTTCAAGAGGGAACACAAAAAAAAATGGCAAACTCTTCATTTTACATTTAAAAAAATAATATAAAGCTCGATTTCATATGTAAAAAATTAGTTTTAGCATAAATCTTTTTGGACTTTTTGTTTATAAACACATGTAGAAGGCATTCCAATAAAAAATATTAATTTTGTAAAAAAAATTACATTTTTTTAACTGAAAATAATTTATTTATTTAATTTTAAAATGGCTTCTATATGTATTTATATGTAAATAACTCTAAAAAAATATGTAAATATGTGTTGTTTACATAAAAAGTGAATTCTTTTAATTATTTTTTACATGTAAAATAAAGAGTTTTACATGTAATATATATATATGTATATATATATGTATGTACGTGTATGTGAATATGATATATTTGTTTTCTTTTCATTTTCATTTTATTATTGTTTTATTAAACTAAAAGAATGGTCCATATATTTACATATATAGTTCTTATATTTTTTTTTATTAACTGTATATTTTTCTGTTATGTTTACACAAATAACTTTTAAAAGGTTTAAAAGACTAAAATACCCTTATGTGTAATACACATGAGGGTGACTTAAATGTAAAACTTACATCTAAAACTGTAAAACTTACATCCGATATTATAAATGACAAAAGTCGAGCGAAACATACAAATAAATGATTAAAAATGAAAGTTGTTTTCAGGAAAAAAAAAAAATATTCCGCAAATTAGCTAATTCAAATAGGAAAATTTATAATTTTCTCATTTAAAAAGTTAAATTCATATGTCTAGAAGTTGATGATTATTAGAATAAAAAAACAGATTAGTAAATTATATCATTCTTTCGCCCATGCCACATATTTATAATGTCGTAACTAGAGGTGCACAAATCGAGTATTAGAAAAACTTGGGTTCGGGTATGAAACCAGGTATGGGTATGATCGAGTATTGGAAAATCGGGTATTAGCAATACCCGGGTCGGGTTCGGGTCCGGGTATTGGCTTGAAAAACCATACCGGATCCGGGTCGGGTATTGAACTGGGTCTTCAATACCTGGGTATTTGAATACCCAATTTCCAGGTATTAAAAAAACTCGTTTTTCAGGTATTTGAATAATTTGTGGATATTAAAAAACCTGTTTTCCAGGTATTTTAATACTCTATTTTCGGGTATTTGAATATCCAAGCTCGATTTTTTTTGCATACAAACTTCAAAGTTCATTCGAGCATATATAAACAACTAAACAATGATATAAAAAACATATATATATATATATATATATATATATATATAAGGGAGGGATCTTTTGAGAACCATGTTGAGTTTTAAGAACTTAAAAACTCCATTTTAGGCCACACATTTAATTAAATGGATTGAAATATGTAGTTAGGATTAAATCTAGCAAAAAAGTCAAAGTAGGAGAAAGAATAACTATGTATAGTGATTACACAATTTTAAACGTCCGTTACACATATGTAATAAGTCGACTCGGTGCGTAAAAAATTCTGTATTTTTTTTACGTGTATGTAACCTACATATATTACGCATGTGTAAAAAAAATCGTTACACTGAGTTCTTTCGAGTTCTTAAAACTCAAAGGGGTTCTCATTTGAAATCTCTCCTATATATATGTGTGTGTGTGTGTGTGTGTATAATTCAAGATGGCACAAAAACATAGATAGTTCTGATCCACCAGGATAAAAGTTAAAACCACTAAATCGTCTTTGATGAAGTTGATCGTCTTCATTTAGTCCCACGGGTCTTGAGTTCCAATTATCTTTTCCAAAAGTCTTCGACTCAAGCCGCTCGACATGATTTCACATGCTGATTCAAAATCGTTATTGAATCCGAACTCAACATAGAACCACAATGAACACATTGAGCTTTCGTTGGACCGGACGACATTTTACATAACTCGAAATGAACCCAAGTTTGGTGATAATCGGGTTGTAGAGCTATAAACTATGCCAACGGAAGAGGAAGCCATTTTCTTCAAGTGTTGTGACTTGTGAGTTGTGACTAAAACAAACGTCAACAAGCTATTTTTTACTACCCATGGTGTAAATACATTAAAAGCAGACAACGGCCAAAATTCAAAAACATTAATATCCGGGTAAGCAAAAAACCCAGTTCGAGTATGCAAAAACCCGGGTTTCGGGTATACTAGAGCCGGGTTTCGGGTATAACTAGAACCGAGTTTCGGGTATAACTAGAACAGGGTTTCGGGTTTTTTCGAGTTTAGATCGGATACGGTTTCGGGTTTAGGTTTCAGCATTGAAAATCATACCCTATCAGTACCCTACGGGTAGGGTCGGGTTGGGGTATAAAAATCCGGGTTTAGCTGGTATTTGTTTAGTCACTCAGATAGTGACGGCCGTTTTTTTAGCTATGCATTACACACTTCGTAAAAAAACCCGGTTCCGGTTTTTTTTTTCCGAATCCGATTCTGGATTCGGGTTTTTTGTGCACCTCTAGTTACAATTGCATATCACGATAAATTGTCAATAAAAATTTTATGATATAATTACATGAAAAGTACCTAATCTTTAAGTAAAGTAATAATTTTGGGTACTAAGATTTTAGTGTAACAAGTATGGGTTTTAAGCTTTCAGTTTTGTAAAATGTTTGGGTAATAACATTGAATTCTATTAAATTCTAACAAAATGACTAAAATATATATTAAAAAATCAATTATTATTTAGTCAAAATGATGGACAAACAATGGGCCACGTCACCTTAATTTCATTTTTTTGGTTTTTTTCCCAATACTGTAACGGGCATCACCAAATTCGATCTGATTCACATCGATTCACGGTCGCAATACCTGGGCATCGACTAGCCGCAATGCCTGGAACTGGCAACGCACGGGTTTTATTAACGCCTGAGTTTTACCAACCTTTTTGTTACAGCTCCAGCACTATAACAAACATTACTTAAAACCGACCGAATTCATGTCGACTCACTCCGCAAAGCTCGAGTTTTGCCAACACTCTATTTACCGACTCATTGCCGTAAAGCCTGGAACGGACAACGCTCGAATCTTACCAACACCCAAGTTTTAATGACCGAATAAACGTTGTTTTAAATTTTTATTTTTTTATATGTTAATTTTTGATGAAATTATTTTGGGGTTTTCAACTCTTGGCTTTTACCAAAGTCGTTTATACTGTAACGAACGTTGTCGATACGACCGAATTCGTGTCGACTTACCATCGTAACACTTCATTTTACCCGCTAGGGTCGCGAAAACTCTCTGATGCAACTCTCGGGTTTTACCAATGTCCAGCTTTCTCCGACCGAATAAACATTGTTTTAAATATGGTATTTTTTTTATAGTACGTTATAAATATATAAAAAAATTAAATGATAATTATAAATATTACACGTTTAAGTAAATTACATAATTAGTCCATCATCCAGTTAAGTTATATGATTAGTCCTTCATATTTGTAAAGACTAAAATGCCCTTAATCTTAATAGAAAAGTTAACATAAGTTAATTTTAATACCCAAACTTGTTACAAAGTTGAAGCTTAAAATCCAAACTTATTATTTCAAAACCTTAGTACCCAAAGGTGTTAATTTACCCAAACCTCAGTCACCATTTGTATAGTTGTGTCATATTTTATCAACTTGTTACGATCATCTACTCTGTAAACAGAGAACTGTATTGGGTTAAGTTTATATTTATATGAAACTTCAATAGTATAAATTCTTTGCCACCACACCAGCGTTGCACGCCTATGCCGCCGACTCTAAGCCCGCTGTTGTCGCACATATTCATTGCCACTTGTGGGCCACTGGCGTCACTCGTTTTTCTATTCGTGTACTGGCGTCAGATCATTGTACCTTGGTGTCTCGATCTGTTAATCACTAATCACAAAGCAATATCTATTTCATCAGTTTATTAGATTATTTAATTTTTTAAATACCGTGCACGTATTGACTAATTTGTAACTAGCTCCTGTCGAGTTTCGTTAAAGTTTGATTACTCATTTATATTATGCCGCGTATAATTAATTACCAACTATCAAACCAACTGATCGGTTTATTTTTTGTAATCCTGTTTAGCTATTGATTATATATTTATTACTAACTTTTAGCCCGCGTGTTACGCGGGTTATTTAACTTTTTTTTAAATTTATTTTGAATATATAATTTGTTATATTATTTTAATTAATCTACATTGACTATGGCAGTCGATTTTAATGTTATTTTGGTTGTAGTTCTTTTTTTCGACCGAGATGGGCTATGATTATTGTTGGTTGGAGTTTAATTTCAAGTATGCGTAAATGTTATCTACTTTATTCTCTATAGTCGAGGTGGTTTAATGTTTTGGTTCATCGACAATGGTCATCAACGGTTCAATCTGGCTTCCAAGTTTGTGTTGGTGTCTTTTAAAAGTCATATACTCGTATTCATATGTTAACATACATATAAAAATACTCATGTATATTTTTGTTTTATAGTCAATAATTTTACTTAAATCTGCATGATAATATTAAGAAAGTCATTAAACAAAAAAATAAAACCTTTAATGAGCAAACATAAACAAACAAACATTAATGAATTCAAACCGACGTAAACGAGCACGTTATCGGGCGTTCTTAAAGACAATTGAAAGAACATAGTCTTTTTTGTGTTCGTTCATTTAGTTAATAGAATGAAATTCGTTGTTCATGTTCGTTCAATGAACATAAACAAACTTCCCATCGGATTTTAACTCTTAAACGGGTTAAAAAAACTAAGAATTAATATCTTCATATCACTAAAGAGAAAACACGTTATAACCTAGTAGAATGTATAAACATCACTTTCTTTTCAAGGTTATGAAAGTAAGCATTTCAACATTAACTTTGACTTTTGACATAACTTGTGTTGACCCAATAAAATGTCCTCAAAAGTGGCATATTTTGGCTTATTTTTGTCTCATATGGTAGCTTCAAGGCTAGTGGCTTCTGTAAGTTCCATGATCTGAAAAAACAATGTATAATCAGTTAACCATTTTACACTTGCCTTGAGGAAAATAAAAATGTATAATTAGTTAATTTTTCCATGATCTTTCTACAGTTTATTCTTAGTCTACTATACGTTGGAGTCAACAATAAGGCTCATAATGCAAATACCCTGGCAAATGATTTGAGTCAGTTTCTGGTGTTTGAAGCTTATATTCAAGGATTAAAATAAGATAATGTTATTATTCCGTGGAAAATTAAAATAAAGCTAAGATGCTTTATATGTTAAAAGGGATTTCTAGTATGAATCAGGAAATGAGCCATAACTAAAAATTGGTAATTTTGTAAATAGTCGTCAAAACAGATAGAGGAATTCAAAACTGATAGCCGAACTGTGCCAACCGGTAAACAGCGTTAGCTCATTTGAATTTTTTTTTAATATAACTTACTATATAATAGTATGAAAAATGCAATTGTATTCATTAGAGAAGAATTACTCCATCATTTGCAACAATCATACCCGCCGATAATCAAATTTTCAAATATCAAATTATTAAATTGGAAACTATACAAAAGAATGGATTGCTGTTGAAAGATACGAACCTTGGGTGATATAAACCAGCATGATGACCTGCGTGTATGAGACTCATCCATGATAATCATCAAGAAAATATGCTTGAAGCTACAATATTATAGATACATTAACATTAAGGATTTAAGGTAATGGTTCAATTATTATAAGTTAATAGTTCAAGTATACTGTTATTACCCATTCAATGCACCAACCAAAGGCAGATGTAAGAAACTTCTTATCATCAGTCACTTTTCGCCTTTAAACAATCGGTAACTTTAAATAACAGAGAAGCCCCGGTTTAGCTTTCCTACAAGAATCACATTTTACTATGTCTGTTAATACAACATAATATGCAATAAAATAATTATAAGGATAAAAAGAAAAGGAAAAAAATCCTTACCTGTGAAACGTATAATACACGGACACGCCACAACTGTGAATAGCATTAAATATCAGTAATCATCAAAAAGAATAGTGCAGTAACAAATTATAAAGTGTGAATAGCATTAAATATTCAACAGTCATCAACCTTGATACTTTACCTGCAAAGTGCAAGCCCGAGACCTAGACTATTACTACCTCAGTTTGATGCAATTCGAGTCTATCGAAACTTTGTGACAATGTGTGGAATGTTTTGTTGTATAATGTCAGACCTAGTATCCTCACCTGCATTCCTATCATATTATCAGTTTATACAAGTTTACAATCGAACCCGTGATAAAGAACATTTATGAAAACACAACATACTGACATGCACAAGTAGGTAGAACAAATCATCGGTTTATGCAGACAAAATTCCGAAGTTTTCAACTCCTGTAAATACCCGAGACTCAAAATAGAGGCTTGAATTGCAATATGTCCCACTTTGGTGAACTTAACTGCATTACCAATAATATTCAAGATTATTTGCATAAGGCGTTTTTCATCACCAATGCCATAAACCGGTAAGCCCAAATCACAAGTTAATGTCATAGATGTAGTTTGCACGGATGCAATGGGATTTATCAGTCTCACAACCTACACATAATAATAAATAGAATTATAGTCGGCATGTTTGTATAAAATATGAATGAATTGGTTTATTATGTTCTTTTACGTTCATTTTTGGATGAAACATTAAATGGATCATCTACTTAATGTTTTATATTTGTTCGTTTGTCATTTATATTCGTTTATGTTTGTTCATATATTTTCATTTATGTTCGTTGACATTGTTCAATTACGTCGTTTATGCTCAAGATCTATTCGTTTAGATTTTAAATGAACAAACACGAACATGTTCATGTTTTAAACGAACTTTGACTATTGTCTGTCTATTAAGGATGTTCTTTGAATTATGTAATGGTTGTGTTTCAAAAGTGTGTTGGAACTTGATGTATATTTCACAGTGAGAAAAGATTTTGAATTCTAGTATTTGATAATTAGTGGTGTTGGTCATTCTAGGGCTCAAGTAAGGGATATGGGAATGTATAAACAGCAGAAGCTTTCTGTTTCTCATTACTCTACTCCTTCGCTCTTTGTGATTTCTGGATTTTTTTTTTTGCTTTGATTATTATCTTACTTGTAGACACAATATTATTTGCTTATACACGTTTGATTTTTACATTCCACAATATCGTTTTAGGCCTTCTATAATATTCAAATTTGAAACAATGAGTATTACATTTTAATAAAGGTTTTTCAACCTACCCCTAAGATCTTTTAAGTCTAACATAGAAAAGATCATTCTATATGTGTTAAATTTGAAAGGCAAAAAGAAAAAAAATGATGTAAAGTTTCAATTAAGTGCTTCATTTTTTGTTTCTAAATGGTTATTGAACGTTTAATTACCTTATCATAAATGAAAATTAACGAACCTCAACACAAACGAAGCTTAACAAACACATTGCGCACATTCATAGATAACAATAAACAAACTAAACTTAAGTTAGGTGTTCGTCCGTTTCACTAAACGATCACAAAACTTTGTTAATATTCGTTTAACTAATCGTAAAGCATATACATACTACAACACAAATTGTATCTAAACATGTTCTGAAAGTGCATTGATTTAGTGTCAAATGTATATGTAAATAGTTTCAATTATTTAGGAAGTAACAGATTATGTATAGTTCAAAATTAAAATCAATCAAATCCAAAAACTGTTCTGAACCTGAGAATGAGTCTGACTTCTTGGTGGAGCATGTTGACCAATTCTTGCAACTCAAGTTTCCGCAACTCAAGAGCAAGACCTGTAGATTAAGTTCATAGTCATTATTTTTAGACTATGATTCATAAAACTTTAATAATTCAACAACCCATCCAAAATTCAATCTAATTCATTCATACTTGTCAGGTTCTCTATACTTTCATGAGTCATGACTCAAAAGGTTCCAGCTACACCTCAAAATTCAACGTAATCCAAGAAAAAAAAAAGGATTTTGAATTCCTAACTGGAAAATTTTTTTTTACACAAAAAGATACCAACATCAAAAATTTTAATCTTACTTAATTAGTATTAAGATTCAAAACCATTAAGACAAAAAAGATCAAAATTATTAACTTTCAGACATGGCATACCGGAAATTAACGATTGTAAATGAATAATTGATAAAGATGAATTGAATTGATGGTTTAGCACCTCTCATCTTATTTGTAAACAAAAACCCTAAATTACCTACAATCGCTAGCTAGCGGTAACAGCGAGACCTCGAGATTTGCTTCAAAAACATAACCTTCAAATCGTGAGGCAGATTTCAAGTTCCAGTTAGGGTTTTTGGAATGAACTACAATTCCAAGTTAGATTATCGCTAGGGACGGTGGAGTTGTGAGAAGAGATATGTAGGGTTTGGAATGGAAGAGTTAGGCTGTTTGAGAGGATATAATCGTTGACCCAATCCAAACCCATCACAAGACCCATGACTCCCGAACTTTAATGCTTAAACGGGTTGAAACCGGGTTAAATTAATAAGAGCTCGACATTTAGAAATCAAGCAATCTGGTGGCTTCAATAAAAGGGGAGAGCGACCACATCGCGACACGTAGGATATTAGGGTTTTCGTTTATATATATTATATATAGATAAGTATTAGTATTTACTGTTTTTAATGTCGTAAAAGAAAATAAAAATAAATATACTGGATTGATAAATAATTCTAACTAGCAGTGTTTTTACCGGTTCGTAGCGGCTAGTTGAACCGGTTATACCGAGTTTTGAATAAGTAGCCGATATTTAGAGCTCGGTATTTTTAGGTAGTTTGTTAGAGCATTGAACCGTTGGTCTTTTTTTTAAATACCGGTTTTAAACCAATAGATTTTTGATATTTTTTACGGCCCGTATTTTTTCAAAGTGATTTTTAACCTAGCAGATAAAATTAAAATGAGTAAACCAATAAACGGTATCATAAAGCTATTGCACACTTTTATTTTTAAAAAAACTTTGTTTGTAAGTCAGGTACTTTTGTATTGTTTTTATTATGAATTAACTTTTGGATTATTTTTATTATTGAGTCATGTATTTTTGGGCTATTATTTTAGTTGAATGTTGCGCTTATATAAATATATAGATTAAATTATTTAGCCTGGTTGAATTTTCCGGTACAACCCAATTCAACCAGTTATACTATTTTTTAATCTAATCCGGTATAAATAAAATATCGGTTTTTAAAACATTGTTTACCAAGGAGCAGTGAGACTAAAGAGACCTTGTGTTACCTCATTATGTTACTCTCCTGTCAAATTATGTGTGTTCAAGGGGCCCAAAGAATGCGACAGCTACAACTCTACAAGACTACAACCATGGCCATGTGCTTTATCACACATTTTTTAAAATTCAATTTGCATATTTTAATTCTATTAAAGATGTAACGGAAGCTTAAAAGACAATAAAATATCAGCATTCTTATAAATAACTAGGATTTAGACCCGTCAACGCTCTGTTTTAACAGGTAACGCCAAAGAAAGCTATCATCTTTGATTAACCTATAAAAGTAAAATAGGAGTAAATGCTTTAAACTTAAAAAGATCCAACTTCAACAAACCTCGAGTATATCAGCGTACTCAACATGCTTAAAAGTTAAAAAATTCATTTATTTAAACAACAATTGAAGTCAACTACAAAGACCACCCATACAAAAGGAGTATTCTTGCCTTCATCATATGCATATGCTGATGAGGTGTTTGGTCCACACATGATGTCATTACATTTTTTATCCCTGTTAATTCTTTGTTAGCAGAAGCCCAGTAACAAATACCACAATCTTAATAAAGCATAAGATCTCAGGCTAGGCTCTAGATAAAATTAAATCAAGTAAATGCGTCAACATTGATAAAGTAAAAAATCTTATGGTATACCTAAAAACCACAAAACACAAAAGAGCTGGTATGAAAAATCTTTTCGATTGCCTCTGCTGTCCTTAGAGGAACAGCTAGCATTTCAACTACACGCTTTCTGATATATGCCAAATGACTAAAATCGGCTGCTATCTGATACAACAAAGGCAAGCACCAAAAAAAGGAATAGCACATGTGAGTCAAACAGGGTCATGTCATGACCGACACAAAAGTTGGCACGCCAATAACCGAATCATCGCGACGGCTATCTATGCAAGAAATAGGTAGCTCAGAAAGTATCATCATAGCCACAAAACAAATGTCAAAAGGTGTAATTTAAGTAGGCTTAGAACCGTATCATGGCTGCAACATAAGTTGCCACGCCGAATACAGAATCATATCATAGCCATAAACCAATTTACGAGATCAAATTACCCCCAACCTGGGTTTTGCAGGTCCACCACAGATGGTCGGAAAAGGCCATAGGAAACAACAGACAACATTGGAGCCCCCAAAAAATTAGTGTTTTTAGCATACAATAGATCAAGAAAAAAAAGGGGGGTTTTCACCCATTAGTATCTTATGACTGGCCAGTCAACAAAGCCACAAAGATACCGGAGTCAATAACATGTACATGCCGCTCAAAGCTCAAGATACCGTCATCGCTTTTCAACAGAGGCCATAATCATCATCTAAAGTAGAGAGAAAACAGAACCGCAGCGACACAAATGCCACAATCGCAGCCCAAATTAGGCAGGTAACAGGATATTACATAAAGAAGTTGCTACCTTGCATCGTTGGAACAAAGCAATCGCAAGTCGCCATCCGCGGCCATGACGACCGTAAAGCCGTTGGCAACAGCGGGGCAACGACTGTCCCTCTATAATGATGAACCAATCATCCGCCGCCAAAAGGGAATCCGGAAGAGTTTTTTACCAAATAGGTGTAGATACAAAAATTATTTACCTTTTTAGTGTACTTTAAAAAATATTTACCTATTTGGGCACTTTTCTTTATCCTTTTTATTTTAAACTAAATTATACTTTTCATTTAGTTTTTTCCGAAAAATACAAAATTAGAAAACACAAAATTCATCAAATCAAATATGCTTTACTTTATTTTTCTCGTTTACTGCTTAAATTTTTCACAAAAAAATTTGCATAAATACTACAAAAATTCTAGCATCAAAATTTTGCAAAATTTTAATAAAATTCTGCAAAAAATAAAAAAATCTGAAAAAAATAAAAGCTATAAATCTAAAAAAGTAAAACTAAAATTCAACAAAAAATTCATTAATTAGGAAATAAGAGTTTTACAATAAATTTGAGATGCGCACGTCGTCCACAAGAAACCGAGCCGCCGTTCAAATCGAACTCCAATCGAACCCAAACAAAGGTGCCTGAATCCAAGCCGTCGCTCGAATGGTTCACTCTAACCGTCGTCGTCTAAAACCGCCCGTTCCAAGCTCGTCTGAAATCGAATCGCCTGCCGAAATCGAATCGCTGATGAATCGCCTGATGAAAAATCGTTTGTGTGTTACGGAAGAATGATATTTGTTTCCTTGTTAAAGATAATAAAATTAGTTTCTTTATTAGAAAATAATAAAATAACAAAAGGTACCCAAATAGGTAAATATTTTTCAAAGTACACCAAAAAAGTAAATATTTTTTGTATCTACACCTACTTGATAAAAAACTCAATAAAGTAGATCATGCCAAAATAACATCACTTGGGATAAGAAGAAAGCAAAAGAATTTAAAGTCAATTTCTTTACTTTGAATATTACAACAGCAAAAGTGAAAAATGAAAGATCTATGAAGATAGTTAAGGTTGGGCTTGATTAAAATATCAAATGAGAACTATGGAGTTTGGGCTGCAACAAAACTATTGGGTTTCAACTCTTTGTTGTCAACGAGAAGGGCCACGAGAGGAATAAGGACGTCGCACACGTGGGGGTGGGGGTGTTGGACGACAATTAGGGGTCGATGTACTCAAAGGGCAGCAGCCTTGGTGATTGTTTGGCTACGGTTTCTTGAGACGGGTCCGCGTGAATAAACATAATCAAGAATCTGTTAATGCATATTTAGTCGTCTCGGTCTTTGTTTATTTGTAATTGGTCATTTGTATAAGTCGAGGGACTTGTTTTTAATTATGGAAAGCTCATTCGCTAGGGTTTGTCTAGCAAATGGGGTTTTGGGTTTAATTGGTCATACGCTAAGTCTGTTTAGCGTATGAATTTAGATAATTAGAGGCCATTCACTAGTTATGTTAATGAATGGCGTAACGTATGAGATGTTATTCGCTAAGTATGTTTAGTGAATGGGCATGAACTATATATATCTTGTAATTTACAGTTTAATTAAGGAATTCGGTATTTTTATGAGATCTAAGTGTCCATACTCTGTCAAATTGTTCTCTCAAAACACACACTTACACACAGTGACCTAATTGATCATAATCAAGCTATAATCATAAGACTATATCCTAATAATATGAATCATGAAGAATCATGAACCCTCAGAATCAATATGCCAAAGAGCGTCTAAACCACCTGTGATCGTCCCCGAGTGTCGAGTTAGTAAGGAATTATGGTTTTTTTTATGTACGTTTAGCAATTGAGACATTATTTCATGTTATTGTTTAATTATCTACATGAACTTGATTTTTCGTATAGTTGTTTGATCATTCGGTTCAAGGTTAATGGACATCATTGACGTTGATTTGAAGGCTACAGTAATGCACGTTATGTTAGGGTTTGATATGTTACTCTAAGGCTATATTATATACTCTTGTTAGTTAATCTATGAAGGAATATAAATGTCGGTTGCTATTAACTCACAAGTTTTAGTGCTCTTGATTAGGGTATTATAGAAAACTTAACTATCAATTATTACAGGAACTTAATTCTTAACTTGACGAATCTCTAATTGTTTATTTTCATGAACCCGGGTGTGATCATTTCTTTTACATACTCATTTACAACTAATCAACTTCACGTTAACATCATTAAAAACAGTAGCATACTTCATAATTGTTTTTATATATTTTGTTTTATAAATAGTATAAAAATCAAACGAATGTATAATAATGACCACATGCTCCTCGTTAATTGTTTTCATATATATTTGTTTTATAAATAGTATAAAAATCAAACGAATGTATAATAATGGCCATATGCTCCTCGTGGATAAGACAACTTACTTACCCTAGCTACTAGGTTAAATGTTTGCTTTAAGTTATAAAAAATACAATAACATTTTTGTTGTTGTTGTTTATTTATCTGTCCATTTTTACCTTGGGTATTTTAATTTGTTCGTGCTGATTATTTTATCAACAGACACTTCAGAATCTCAAGTACTTTGTTGTGCCATGAATAGAGGTGGTTATTATTGCCATTGCGAGAGCCCATATCACATAGATCGAACTTTGTCCATTTTTTTACAAGCATATGGAAAGAACATCACCGTGCTATTAAGCCTGCCACAAATATATGATGATAGATTATGAAGATGAAGAGACATCATCATATGATCCACACTCTCAACCACCTCCACCGTCGAATTATCAAGAATTTTCACACCTAGACTACCAGTTTGGGCATGATTCATGTTATGACAGTTATGATCCTGAAATGCCGCATTGCTCAAGTTACCGGGAGGAGTATGACGACTATTACCATTAATACCCTCAAGATTCAATGCACTCTAAGCTTAGAACACGATGGTGGAAATTATAAAAAAAAAAGAAAGAGAAGCTTAGAGATAAATCATTCGAGGCCTTGGTTAAACGGATTGGTCAACTAACTGAGGACATGGCACAAATTAGACGAGATCGAGAGGAGTTGGCTAGTGGTATTGTGTTTGACGGTGATGTGATAGAAGATGTTATTGATCTTCCGAAGCAAGGAGGAAGTGAATGTTTAAATCATATTGAAGACACAACACCTCTAAAGCCGGAAGTAGCCCAAGTTTTATCATGACCATTATCCTATACTTATTACTCCAACCAGAAAAGTTGGGGATGAGGGTATGAGAACAAACGGGAAGAAAGCGAGAATTCAAGACCTTGGGCAATTTATTATGAGGTGGCCCCGCAACAACAATAATTCAACGTAGATGACAATCATTTTTAAGGAAGGATGGATTTGGCGTGCCAACTATCGAGCGTACATTTGAAACTCGATAGGAAAGTGCTCACTTCGATCACCATGAAAGAATATTGGGTATGGTCTGACAGAAGACCAAAAACTTAGCGCTAAGCAGGATGCAACTCGAAGAACTTTATGGGTATTTTCACTAGAAACCCTCATGAGACTTCACTCGTCCACTCGGGCCTACCGAGGGGTTTAAAGACTTGCTGCATATGCTAAATGCAACCTTGATTCCTATTAAAGTAAATTTTAGGTTTTTATTTTTATAATTTTAGTAATTTTTTATGTTTAAAACTAATAATATTTAATTAAATTTAACTTGAATGTTGTATTGGGACAATGCAACAATTTAAGTTGGGGATGTGGATTTATATTCTTAGTTTGAAATTGTGGTTTTAAGACAAGCTAAATGAAAATTTTGCACAAATTTAACAATTTTATGTGTTAATCACAACTACGCTGTTTTGCTTAAGTTTTGCATATTGTTGAGACTTTGAAGATTGTCGTCATACACGAGGATCTTGGCCTGACTCTTTCGCCAAGTGAACTCATTCATTTTTTGAATTTTGATAAACATAATTAATTTTATCATTTTGCATGTTAGTTTTAGGTCATGTGTATATCTTTATTTGCATTTTTAAGAAATAAATAAAAACCGGAGTATGTCAATGTTCCCAGCACAATAATTGATGTCCTTGAATAAGAGTATTGCATATATGAGAGATACTAGGAAATTGATTATTGATGCTAATACATGAATTTTATCTATACGTGTGAAAAACATATATAATTTGTGATATGTTGATAGGTTCAACCTAAACTTAATAACACCAATGCTGCGTGCAATAATTTAATAAATGGATATGTGTTTAGTTTTCCATCGTTTTCCATCTTGGTACCTATGGGCGAAACCGAACCTAAACAAAATAGGTTGAGAACGGTTCTTCTAGCACGCTCATGTTTATGTTACTATGACACCTCCATGTTAATTAATCAAAAAAATAAAGACGTGAAAAATTTAGCTCCTAAAAATATATTAGTTTGAAAAAAAATAAGATAAAAGAAAAAGGAAAAAATAGCAAAAAAGAAAAAGAAAAGAAATATGCAAAGCAAAAAATAATAAATAAATAAATAAAAAATAACGGTTATAGGTGTCGGGTGTGCGTAAACTTAAACTATAATTGGTAATCTTGTATATTATAAGCACAACACATTAACATATTTGAAATGAAGTGTCACAAGATTAGCGTCTCAATTATGATCTGAAAAATAATATCAGAGAAGTTCGTTCTTTTTGTTATTATTATTATAATTCATCAAGTACAATGGCCAGCAAATATATAAACTTACAGAAGGCATAAACCGACTCAAACACAAACCAAACTTATCTTTTCTAAAAACGCTATGCCACTATTATGTAGGCTACAAGATAAAGCAATTTAAATAAACAAGATAAAGGGGAATTAAATTTGAAAACCAATACTCCCCCTCAAGCTGGAGGGTGTAGGTCATGAACACCGAGCTTGCCAAGCAAAAAACGTGACTGATTTGCTCCCAACGGCTTAGTAAAAATATTGGCTATTTGTTATTTGGTTCCAATGTGTAAAGGTAAAATTTCTTTTGACTCTACTCTTTCCCGCACAAAACAACAATCCATCTCAACATGTTTCGTACGTTCATGAAAAACCGGATTATTGGCGATATGTTTCGCTGCAAGGTTGTCACAGTATAGTGGAGTGGCACTAGTGCAATATACTTGAAAGTCCTTCAACAACCATCTAAGCCATAGAATTTCACTGACTGTGCTACCCATGGCACGATACTCGGCTTCAGCAGAAGAACGTGAGACAACAGACTGTTTTTTTGTTTTCCAGGAGATAGGAGCGCCTCCCATCAGCAACAAATAACTGGTACGTGAACTTCGTGTGAAAGGACAACCTAACCAATCAGCACCACAGTAAGCAACGAGATTCAAATCTCCATCTTTTGGTAAGAAAATGCCCTGCCCGGGTGTCGTTTTTAGATATTGAAGTACACGTATAGCAGCTCCCATGTGCTCGTGCCTAGGGTCTGAGACAAACTGACTCAGAACATTAACCGAGTAAGCTATATCGGGTCTGGTGGCTTGAAAATATAACAATCTCCCAATTAAGCGACGATACGAAGAAGGATCAACCTTTTCACTTTCATTGCACTGGTCAAGTTTTAAATTTTGTTCCATAGGGAATTCACTCGGACAACATCCAATTTGACCACTATCCTCAAGAATATCCAACGTGTACTTTTGCTAACTTAAAACCATCCCGTCGAATGAACGAGCAACCTCAATTCCCAAGAAATATTTCAAAGGCCCTAAGTCCTTAATACTAAATTGCTTATTTAAATAAAGTTTGGTCTCTCCAATTTTTGTAACATCATTTCCCGTTATGATGACGTCATCCACATATATCAATATAGCAACAAAAGTACCTCGTGATATAAAAGTGAACAAAGAGTGGTCTGTCTTAGATTGAGTGTAACCATAGTTTAGTAGAGCTGCAGTAAATTTATGATACCAATTTCTGAGGTTTGTTTCAAACCATAAAGGGATTTACGTAGTCGACAAACTCTGGTATCACTCTCTTTAGCGAAGCCTTGAGGAATTTTCATATACACTTCTTCATCTAAGTCTCCATGTAAAACGCGTTATTCACGTCCAATTGATATATAGCCCAGTCTCTTTTTACAGCAACAACAAGAAGAGTCCTTACTGTAACTAGTTTGGCAACCGGAGCGAACGTTTCATGATAATCAACACCTTCCATCTGAGTGAATCCTTTTGCCACCAAACGAGCCTTATATCTTTCAACTTCTCCATTTGGTTTATATTTAATCTTATAGACCCATTTGGAGTCGATTGGACGTTTACCATTTGGTAAAGGTTCTAAGGTCCATGTTTTATTTTTTTCAAGAGCTTCAATTTCCCTTTTCATAGCCTCAACCCAATGCTTATTTTTAATTGCCTGGTTGAAATACTTTGGCTCATCATTTCTAGTGATGGCCGCTAAAAAAGCCTTATGAGAATTAGAAAATCATTCATATGATAAATAATTAGAAACTGGGTGTACCGTGGAAGAATATTGATTGATGGTGGTACGTGAATGGTATATGGATGGTGGTAGTTTTACGTCAAAGCCTTCAAATTTCTTTGGATGAAAAATACTTCTTTTCTCACGACGACACACATTTTCTGGTTCTTGTGAATGGCTTGTATTAATAATGGTGGGTTCTTGTAGATCGGAGTCATTTCCTTGCGAAGTAACATCATTAGTTGACTTTTCTGGGACCCATGATTATTATTCCCAACCTCATGACCGTTGCTTATTGTTTCTGGGCCATTATTTTCAGATTCATCTTGTGACCCATGTTCATTCTCTTGGCCAATATTGTTTTGTTCACTCTCAACAATAGGCTGAGTAAAAAGAGATTCCTAATCAGTATCATTGATGATGGGTGGTTCAAATATTTGAGGATTATTTGTTCTTGACTTCACCATTTCAAAGGGGTACTGCCCTTCTATAAACCGAACATCACGAGATGTGACAAATTTGTCATGTTCTACATCATAGATCTTGTACCCTTAGTCCCTTGAGGATACCCTAGAAAGACTCCAGGCCTCCCCCTCAATTGAAACTTATCACCTTTTGTTTCCGTATTTCGATAACATACTAAACATCCCAAAACCTTCAAATTTTTATAATCCCCGGACTTGCCAAAAAATAACTTCATATGGGGTTTTGTTTTGAATGGCTTTCGAAGGAAGTAGGTTAATAATATAGGTGGCCGCTTGTATGCATTCACCCCAAAATCTTTTGGGTAGGCTTGCTTCAAACATGAGCGAGTGAGCCGTTTCAAGTATATGTCGATGTTTATGTTCCACTACCCCGTTTTGTTGATGGGTATGTGGACATGTGGTTTCCAAAAGAATCCCCTCCTGAGAATAAAATTCCTTCATCCTGTTCGAGATGAATTCCCCTCCATTATCGCATCGTATTTTCTTAATTGGCTTACCAAACTGGGTTTTCACCATATTTTGGAAGCTTATTAAGCAATCACTGGCGTCACTTTTATGCTTGATGAGATAGGTCCATACAGCCCTACTGAAGTCATCAACAATAGTCAAAAAATAACTAGCATATGATGTGGATGGTTTGCGATATTTTCCCCATATATCACAATGAACAAGATCAAAACATTCATTACTTTTGATAGAACTCTTTGTAAACGGTAATCGGGTATATTTAGCTTTATTGCAAGCATCACAATCAAAGTCTTGAAAGTTAAAACAAATATTCTTAAAAAACCAATGTGACATAGTTTATCGAACGAGGCATGGCCCAATCTCTTGTGCCAAATTTCAGCATCCGTCTTTGACACCATAGCTCTCATCTCTCTAACCACCATGCCCATCCGATAGAGACCATTCACGCGTTTACCCACTCCAATAATCTTCTTCGAATGTAAGGCCTGCATGCAACAAAAATCAGGAAAAAAACTCACAACACATTGAAGGTCAGTGGCAAGTCTACCAAACGGAAAGCAAGTTACAATTAAAATCGGGTATATATAGAACTTTATTTATTCTTGTCTAATTTGATAGCATGCTTTCCCCCATTCCCTTAACGGTTATGTTATCACCATTGGGAATCATTACAGGTGTTCCCTCGGTAAGTTCAGTGTAATTTTCCAATAGGTTAAGTGTGTGAACAATATGGTCCGTAGAGCCAAAGTCAATAACCCACTCGTTAGGTTGTACAAGTTTACCTACCATTGCCATGTTGACTTTAGAAAATTGATCACCTTGCTTATTATCCTTGGCTCCAGTGAAGTGCTTAACAAGATTTTGATATTGCTCCTCACTTAGACCACCAATTGAATTACCTTGGTTGTTAACACAACCAGCCTTTTGTTTTCCCTTTTCTCTTTTCGCCTTGCCCAACCACCAATCGGGATACCCGATTATTACAGTGAGCACATAGTTCACCCTCGCTGCTGCATTTTCCATCCCTTGAACTAACTTTATATCTCTGTTGGGCAGCCCAATTATCTTTTCAGCCTAATGACCCGGTTTGAAAAGCAACAGACTCGGTTCTTGATCTTCTGGCAGCGACTATGGTTCTTTGTTGTTCATCCTCAGACGCCAATCAGTATGCCTCTCCCAACGTCGGAGTTGGTTTCATCGACAGAATATGAGTTCTAATAGGAGTAAAATCCAAATCTAAACCCATTAAAAACTCATAAAGCTGTTCTGTTTGCCGGAAATCTTTCATCTTTTTGCCTACGTCGCATGAGCAGTTTTCACATAGGCAACGTGGTGGGGGTAATACAGTATTGTAACATCCTTGTTTTGAAATTTATTTAAATAAAATAATAAGAGTTTATTTTATCGCGTGTCGTTAGTTAAAGTGATTGCATTTGACTAAGTAGTAAGATGATAAGATAAGTAATGAAGGGACTATGGGCTTGAAAAGGATCACGGGCCTAAACCTTGGGCCTAGCCTATTTAAACATCCCCTAAAACCCTAAATATATCACCATCATCCTTTCAATCATCAGACACACACACACTCACAACATAAACCCCATGTGCACCCAAACATTTAATCTTTCCATTCAATCCAAGATCTAGGGTTAAAAGTTGATATCCTGCTCATCTGAGAAAGAGCTCGAGTTAGGATTCCAAGTAACAAAGATCTAGCCTAGTCTCATCTTTAAGGTATGTGTTAAGATCAAAATTTTATCCTTTTCGTTTCATCTTGTTTCTATTTTTGTTCAAGATCTAAAGATAAAGCAAGTAAATCTTGAAAGTTGGAAGTGAAACGAACCGAACCCAAACCGACATAAATGAACTCTAATTGAACCAAGTAAGAAAGTTGGATCTAGATTTAAATGATTGGACATCATATATACATATATAAATTGGATTCGGCAAAGGTGAGTCGAGTGAAACTAGAGACTTGATTCAAAAGTTCGGTCGACTTAAATATAGTTAGGTACTCGAACAAAAAGTTTGGCTCAACTGGAAACATGCAACTCGTCTGGAACATAAAAGGGATCGACTCTAGTGAACTAGAGTGGATTGGAATTCGGCTCTAGTGAACTAGAGTGGAATGGATTTGGCTCTAGTGAACTAGAGTGGAATGGATTTGGCTCTAGTGAACTAGAGTGGAATAGTGAACTAGAGTGGAATGGATTTGGCTCTAGTGAACTAGAGTGGAATAGTGAACTAGAGTGGAATGGATTTGGCTCTAGTGAACTAGAGTGGAATAGTGAACTAGAGTGGAATGGACTGAACCCGAGACCCGCCTGTTAAGAAACCATTAACTTGTAGAGTTCGTTGAGAATCGTTAACCCGGTTCATATCTTATAAGGATTAGTTTCTTAACAATAATAAAGTTAAGATTTAATAAACTAATAAAACAAAGTTAAGTTCCTTAAACTAATGCAATTGGTTGATAAGGTTATACGTTCGGTTCGGTTAAGTTAAAGAGATAACCTCGTTAACTTAGGAAAATAAAGAAGCTTAAAAATAGATAATTAATACATGTACGTTATTAACAGTTAGTCGAGCTTAGTGAAGCAAGGAATCACGATTAATTCCGAGCGGCACCGACAATAGGTGAGTTCTAGCCCCCCATTTTACCTTTAAATGTTTTTAGGGCTGTATGCATACTCGTATGTGAATGAATAGGTACATGTAACTTTAGTTAATGACATATATCTTGTAAGAACGTGTTTATATATTAATTTATTAATATATATTTGAATGTTTGAATGTTAGTTAATAGAACAGAGAGAGTTAGGGAACAAACCCTACTAATGCTTGCATAGAATGTTATATGAATGTCAAGGTGTATGAATGCTAAGTATAGAAGAATGTGTATACGTTCATGCGTAGAGCCTTCGGACCTCGTGCATGTACAATAAGTTAGGATGACAAATCCCTCTAACTTTATATAGCTCGGTTATGACCAAGGAAAGATGGCTCGGTTATGAGCAACGACAGGAGGCTCGGTTATGACCAAGAAGAGGAGGCTCGGTTATGAGCACGGAAAGGTGGCTCGGTTATGAGCAAGAGTAGGAGGCTCGGTTATGAGCAAGCGCATATGAATATAGTTATGAAATGATTGATAGACAGACATAGAGAAAGTAAATAAAGATTATAAACGTTATGCTATGTATGAATGTATGAAAGATGTGATAGTATTTACAACTCATATGTTATGAAAAGTAAAGAAACGTTAGAACTCACTCAGCGTATAGCTGACTTTTAGTATGCATGCAGATATTGTAATGACGTGGCAAGTTCGAGGCGCGTACGAGGCTATCCATATTGAAGAATATATAGAGAAGGAAGTTGTTATATAAAAAGTTTTAAATTTCTGCTGCGATGTGTATAGACTTCCGCTGTATCAAACTGAGTTTATGAGTAAATTCAACACCGAATGTAAGACTACCGGGATCGGGGCATTACAAGTTGGTATCAGAGCAAAAGTTTGAGAGATTTAAGCATCCTTACCTGCTTAGACTCAAACAGAGAATGGGACCAAAGAAGAAAGACAATATGGATAGCCGTATGCCAATCAAGCAAGCTAAATACGTAAATTTCCTTACGTATAACGTAGGGATAAGTAACAAAGTTATATGAAATTGTTAGAAGTTGGATTTCTTGCTTATATTTGAAATGCGTGATTTTCTAACTGTTTTAAGTAGAACCAAACCCAAGTAGACTCACGAAAAGAAGTGTTTGGGACACAGAAAGTAACGTGAGCAGCAAATCCCAGCTGGCCACTGTTATTACCTGCAGCCTTACTATCCTTGTACTAAATAGTTCCTCACGTGACGATGTTTGTGTTTTTCCTTTAGAATTCAAATGGCTGGTACTAAGACTACTAGACAAGGAGGACGCAAGGGACGCCGTGGTAGGCTACGTGTTAACCGAGTATCCTCTAAAGAACCGATTATTGATTCTAGTGAAGACAGAAGCCTGAACGTGCATGAAGAAGAGTATCAGATCGATCCTGCTATTCAAGCTGCGATTACTCAAGCTGTTGCTGCTGTAGTGAAGAACCTCCAATCAGACAAGTCTACTGAAAGCCGTGCTGAGACTGTTGAGAAGACTGGGGAGAGTAGTAAGAAGGACACTGAGACTGAGAATGAGGCATCGAGCGAGGACTGTTCCGCGAAGATGAATGAGGGAAAGGGAGGCCGTGGTGGTTGCAAGTACAGAACCTTCAAGAGTTGTGACCCACCTAAGCTAACTGGCACTGGTGATGCAATCGCTACCCTTCAGTGGATAAGGTTATCCGCATTAGCGAGTGTCGTCCCGACCAAGCTGTAGGCTTCGCTACCCAATCATTTGGTGATGAAGCTATGTTCTGGTGGGAAACTGTTGAACAGAGAAAGACTGCTGCTGAAATCAAGGCCATGAGGTGGGATGATCTGAGAGAGATGGTAATGAGGAAGTTTTGTGCTGATGCTGAGGTTGAAAGGGTTGAGATGAGGTTTCTGAACTTGAAATCGGGAAAGATGATACACCGCGAGTACACTACTTAGTTTAACCGTATGTCAAGGCTTGTGCCCGAGATGGTGAATACCGAAGCAAAGAGAATCAAGTTCTATGTCAGATGACTGCCGTTGAACGTCCGCACACTGGTCAAGGCAAATAGACCTGCTACTTTTGATTCCGCAGTCGAACTGGCAGAGATGGTTTACGACGATCTGGCTGTGGATGAAGTGGAGGTGGAAGAGAAGAAAGGAAAAAACCAGTCTCCAAGAAGACAGATACTGAAAGTGATGAGCTACCCAAGAAAAAGACAAAGAAGAATGAGATTGCTGCTTGTAACAACTGTGGAAAGAAACACCCAGGAGAGTGTAGAGTGGGGTCAAACGCATGTTACAGATGCGGAAAGATGGGGCACTTCTTTTGGGAATGTAAGAAGGACAACAGGTGTTTCAATTATGGGGACGCTGGTCACAAGGCTTATGAATGCAAGAAGCCCAAAGCAGGAGGGGGAGAAGCGAGGAAAAGGCGCAGACTTAGAAGTCCCCTGTCAAGGAAGGAAGCTGGAGTAACGAACATTCGAGAAGAATGAGTTATTTTGTTTAAATATTATGTTATGTATGACTTTAAAGATCTCGTGCTTACAGTTTAAGTTTAAAATTTAAACTCATGTTTGAATATGATGATTATGGATTGAATTATGATATGAATGGATCTTTGTGAACGGCAGTCACGTGATGCGTGACCTTAGAATTTAAAGTAAGCGGTAGAGTTAGAATAGGATAATACAATGCCCCTTAAAGAGACGGGACGAGACTTGCTAAGCTAGGACAAGAAGCATGTCATCGAGGGCTTCATGGACAAGCCACCTTGAACAGCTAACACTCATGAACACCACTCGGTGACTGCAAGTTCGAGAGTAAGAAGGATAAACCGGTAAGCTAGAAAGTTAGTACGGTTCAAGAAACGGTGAGAATACAAGGAGTGTTCGTTTTGCAAGGATTAAGCAGGTTTCGGGGACGAAACCCTTTTAAGGAGGGAAGACTTGAAACATCCTCGTTTTGAAATTTATTTAAATAAAATAATAAGAGTCTATTTTATCGCGTGTCGTTAGTTAAAGTGATTTAATTTGACTAGGTAGTAAGAAGATAGGATAAGTAATGAAGGGACTATGGGCTTGAAAAGGATAACGGGCCTAAACCTTGGGCCTAGCCTATTTAAACATCCCCTAAAACCCTAAATATCTCACCATCATCCTTTCAATCATCAGACACACAAACACACACTCACAACATAAACCCCCATGTGCACCCAAACATTTAATCTTTCCATTCAATCCAAGATCTAGGGTTAAAAGTTGATATCCTGCTCATCTGAGAAGGAGCTCGAGTTAGAATTCCAAGTAACCAAGATCTAGCCTAGTCTCATCTTTAAGGTATGTGTTAAGATCAAAATTTTATCCTTTTCGTTTCATCTTGTTTCTATTTTTGTTCAAGATCTAAAGATAAAGCAAGTAAATCTTGAAAGTTGGAAGTGAAACGAACCGAACCCAAACCGACATAAATGAACTCTAATTGAACCAAGTAAGAAAGTTGGATCTAGATTTAAATGATTGGACATCATATACACGTATATAAATTGGATTCGGCAAAGATGAGTCGAGTGAAACTAGAGACTCGATTCAAAAGTTCGGTTGACTTAAATATAGTTAGGTACTCGAACAGAAAGTTTGGCTCAACTGGAAACATGCAACTCGTCTGGAACATAAAAGGGATCGACTCTAGTGAACTAGAGTGGATTGGAATTCGGCTCTAGTGAACTATAGTGGAATGGATTTGGCTCTAGTGAACTAGAGTGGAATGGATTTGGCTACTAGTGAACTAGAGTGGAATAGTGAACTACAGTGGAATGGACCGAACCCGAGACCCGCCCGTTAAGAAACCATTAACTAGTAGAGTTCGTTGAGAATCGTTAACCCGGTTCATAACTTATAAGGATTAGTTTCTTAACAATAATAAAGTTAAGATTTAATAAACTAATAAAACAAAGTTAAGTTCGTTAAACTAATGCAATCGGTTGATAAGGTTATATGTCCGGTTCGGTTAAGTTAAAGAGATAACCCCGTTAACTTAGGAAAATAAAGAAGCTTAAAAATAGATAATTAATACATGTACGTTATTAACAGTTAGTCGAGCTCAGTGAAGCAAGGAATCACGATTAATTCCGAGCGGAACCGACAACAGGTGAGTTCTAGCCCCCCTTTTTACCTTTAAATGTTTTTGGGGCTGTATGCATACTCGTATGTGAAAGAATAGGTACATGTAACTTTAGTTAATGACATATATCTTGTAAGAACGTGTTTATATATTAATTTATTAATATATATATTTGAATGTTTGAATGTTAGTTAATAGAACAGCGAGAGTTAGGGGACAAACCCTACTAATGCTTGCGTAGAATGTTATATGAATGTCAAGGTGTATGAATGCTAAGCATAAAAGAATGTGTATACGTTCATGCGTAGAACCTTCGGACCTCGTGCATGTACAATAAGTTAGGATGACAAATCCCTCTAACTTTATATGGCTCGGTTATGACCAAGGAAAGATGGCTCGGTTATGAGCAAGGATAGGAGGCTCAGTTATGAGCAAGAATAGGAGGCTCGGTTATGAGCACGGAAAGGTGTTTCGGTTATGAGCAAGAGTAGGAGGCTCGGTTATGAGCAAGCGCATATGAATATAGTTATGAAATGATTGATAGACAGACATAGAGAAAGTAAATAAAGATTATAAACGTTATGCTATCTATGAATGTATGAAAGATGTGATAGTATTTAAAACTCGTATGTTTTGAAAAGTAAAGAAACGTTAGAACTCACTCAGTGTATAGCTGACTTTTAGTATGCATGCAGGTATTGTGATGACGTGGCAAGCTTGAGGCGCGTACGAGGCTATCCTTATTGAAGAATATATAGAGAAGGAAGTTGTTATATAAAAAGTTTTAAATTTCCACTGCGATGTGTATAGACTTCCGCTGTATCAAACTGAGTTTATGAGTAAATCCAACACCGAATGTAAGACTACCGGGATCGGGGCCTTACAAGTATGGATCTCATCCCATATGGAACGAAGTTTTGTGTAGTAGGTAGAGACCGAAGAACCGTCTTGTATCGTCATGGTGAGGGACTGCTTTAACTCGTAGGCCCGAGGTGCGCTCTCCTTTCCAAATCGCTCTCTCAAATCTGACCAAATTTCAAGAGAAGTGTTAGCGTACTTTACACTTCCTCGAATATCCTATTCCATGGAAGTAGTCAACCCATCCATTGATCATGGCGTCGCAACGGAGGCACGCCATATAGTTGTCTTTGGTTTGGTCTAGTTTTGGAATGGAACCGTCAACAAAACCGATCTTGTTCTTGGCGAACAAGAAGTTCGTCATCTCCTGGCAGCAATCATTGTAATTACATCTGTGAGTGGATTGTTTACTTGCATCTGCTTCGGATAGTCGGAAGGGTGGACATAATATGGAGAGCTGGGATCGATTGCTTTATTACTGCCGGCAACATCATCATCTCTATCCATGATAATGTTGTTTCAGAGCAAGTAGGGTTTATGGTTTTAATGAAACCCCTGTTCTGATACCATGAAAAATAATATCAAAGAAGTTCGTTCTTTTTGTTATTATTATTATTATTATAATTCATCAAGTACAATGGCCAGCAAATATATAAACTTACAGAAGGCATAAGCCGACTCAAACACAAACCAAACTTATCTTTTCTAAAAAGCTATGCCACTATTATGTAGGCTACAAGATAAAGCAATTTAAATAAACAAGATAAAGGGAATTAAATTTGAAAACCAATATGATCTCATTGCATCTTTTTTCTGAACGAAAAAACTACAAGTTTGTGGATATTTGATCGGTTTATTTTATACTAGATTTTATCCCTCGTATTACGGGGGTTGTTTTACGTTATTCGTTTTTAATATTTATATATGTATATTTGGATTTTAATTTTATTTATTGTAAGAAAGTTAATAATTAATATACTTGAGGTTTGATGATGAAATGGTTTCACAAATAAATTATATGTTATAATCCGGTTTAAAAGCTATCTCAGTTTGGTGATACCCATTACCCGTTTATTTTATTTATTATAAAATTGTTTCTTAATTATAAATAATATGTTTTTTAAATTAAAATAGGATATTAATTTTTAGTAGATTGACAAATAATTATAGTTTGCAGTAACTAAAATAAAGTGAATAATGGCAATATTATATCACGTGGGTTAAGAAGAAACTAAACAATTGCAAAAAGTTAATTATAGTTTGCAGCAAAAGAAATTTAAACTAAAAAATCTTTTTTCTAAACGAAATAACTACAAGTTTGCGGATATTTGATCAATTTATTTTATATTTTTGGTTTTAGATGTTAATTATATATTATAACTTATAAGTACTAGCAATGATGTAAGGTTTATTACTTTAAATTGTTTTAATGTTTTTAAAGTCGTGAAAGAAATGAAATTAAATATACTAGATTGACAAATAATTATAGTTTGCAGTAAATAAAATAAAGTGAATAATGGCAATATGATATCACGTGGGTTAAGAAAAAACTAAAATAATTTAAAGTTAATTACTTTGTTTGGAATATTACAACAGGAAAAGCAAAAAGAGAAAGTAAAAGATATTTAAGTCAATTTCATTGTTTGAAATATTACAACAACAAAAGCAAAAAGAAAGACATGTGAAGACAATTAATGTAAGGCCCCGAACCCCGGGAACCCCACAGTTGGTAATCATACAAAACACTTTTAAAATATTTAAACTAAAAAAGAAAGAAAAAAATCAATCGTTCGATTAAGTAACTAATTTCAGAGTAAAATTCAGCGGAAAACGTAAATAATAAAATAAGTTCCCAAAACCCGGGAATTTTGTCCAAATTCAACTTAATTATCTTTAATAAAAAAATTTTAAAAGGAAATGTTTTATAATGAAGTCTTCAAATCCCGTATGCCCTTCACCGTCTAAGTAGCTTCGTGCACGTCCAAGCGGTAAGGCATCCTCTTCCTAACCTGAAAATCACACTAACATGCACACAAAGTCGGCTTAAGATGAGTGAGTTCAAGTTTTAAATAAGTAACAAAAGTCTTAATAATCATTCCAACGGTTTTAAAACTGTAAACGGAAATACATCAGTTAGGTCATCACATTTAATAAATAATCATCCTTACGTATGAACATCTCTATACGTGCATTCCTATATATATAAATATATATATATATAACATTTAATACTAACATTCAGGGCCAAGAAAACGTACAACCCCAGCACATAACATTCCATTCAACGCATGCAAACACGAAGTAGGCACACGTAACATTCCGTAGTCGATAACGACTACAACATTCGCCAAATATTGGCCATACAATAATATATATACATACACACATTCTATAACATTCCAAGGCCTACCAATACTAGCAAGCCTATGCAAAATAGTTTAAAACATTTCATCAAGCAAAATCGCTTAGGTGTGCATGCTAGCCCAAAACTTAAAAAGAGTTAAAAGGGGCATCATGAACTCACCTGAAATCAACCGAACACCAGCAACGAGCTAGGAAATCCCTAAGTGCACACTCACAAGTAAAGGCCTATAAATTGTACACAACGCGTCACTAAACTAGACCGTAAGAACACACTTGCCTAATGGGCCGTTCAAGCCCAACACTTTGGCCCGAGGCCCAACAACTTGGCCCAAGGCCCAACCCATACCCAATTACTTTACCTCAGCCCCTAAAACCTTTCAATTAACCGAACCCACCCTACTATCATGATCGGGGTTAACTATGATGTACAATTTACCCGCTTGCAAGCCAATCGAGTCGAATACGCGCGAAATAAGTTCTTAAATCAATTGTCAAGCAAATTAGCCCCAAATGGACCAAAATTCCCATCATAACATGCTCATTTATCATAAACATACCACACGAGTCGATATGGGTGGCGGTTCCTTTTTACAACACTCACTTTAACGTTTAAACAACAATTCGCGCACAACCGACTCGATTGACAAATCACCAACCAATTCAGCCCCGAGTATAAAAAAATAATTTTCCCGCAGCCCTTATACCCCCCTAGGGCTGTGAAAACTGATTCGGTTGGTCACTCAATCGATTAACGCATCAAACTCAACAATTGATGATTCTACACCCGATAAACCCTAGTTTTCGAACTAAAATCAATTGACCGACCTAAACACCTCCAATGACCACGAAATTTTAATATGATGTAAGTGCCATACCTGGGAATCTTTCTACACCAAAAACTCTAATTTTTATCCACGGGAAGCGGGTCAATTGAACTCAACCCAAAATCTGCCATACTAAACAAATGGACAAAATTGAGCATCGAAACGACTAGGATTGGACGAAAGGAGTGTTGGGGATTGTAGTACATACCTTGAATCACTTCTAGATGCCTTGGAATGACACAAAAACCGAAGCAAAAAGGGGGGTGTTCTTGGTTGCGCCGATCGGGACTGCAAGGAGGGGGGTTTAGGGTTTTGTTAATTATTATAATATAAAAATTTTACATCCAGGCCCCTCCAAATTGAAGTGTAAGGCAAAATGGAAAGAAAAGTTAAGTTCTTTAACGTACCGGGATGACGTAAAGGCTTCCAAAACGTCGGTTAAGTCCCGAGAGTTATACATACTTTACACGCGCTAAATCATTAAACCGGAAGTTGACGGGTGTTACAAGTCCACCACCCTTACAATTAGATTCGTCCCCGAATCCCGATGCGACAGGAACAACTGCGGATATAGTTTCATCATCTCATCTTCGGATTCCCAAGTAGCCTCGGAACCCCTACTGTGCCTCCACTGCACCTTCACCTGCTTAACCACCTTGTTCGGCAACCGCCTTTCCTGACGGTCAAGTATAGCAATAGGCTCCTCCACGTAGTTCAACTTACTATCAAGCTTAATATCATCAAGAGGCACATGGGCCTTCTCATCCGCTAAACACTTCCTCAAGTGGGACACATGGAAGGTAGGATGAATCCCCGCGAGCTCATCAGGCAATTCCAGCCTATATGCTACCTCAACAACACGGGACAATATAAGGAACGGACCAATAAACCTCGGACTAGCTTCCCCCTCTTACGAAAACAAATAATGCCCTTCCAAGGAGAAACTTTCAACATAACTCGATCCCCAGCCTCGAACACAATAGGTCTTCGCCTTTTATCCGCATAAGACTTTTGTCGGTCCTGGGCGGCCTTCATAAACGCTTTAATCTTGTCAAGTTTCTCAGTCATAGCCTCGACCACCTCCAAACTACCCAACTGCTTCTGACCAATGGAACCCCAACAGACTGGAGTCCTACACCTCCTACCATACAACATCTCAAACGGTGGCATCCCAATCGTGGCGTGATAACTGTTATTATAGGAGAACTCTACCAACGGTTAGTGACGATCCCAACTACCACCAAAATCGATAACACAAGCCCGTAACATATCCTCAAGAGTTTGAATGGTCCTCTCGGACTGACCATCCGTCTGCAGGTGATAAGCGGTACTGATGAGGAGTTTGGTGCCCATCTCCTCATGAAACTTCTTCCAGAACCTGGAGGTAAAACGCGTATCCCTATCCGAAACAATAGATACCGGCACCCCGTGCCTAGAAACGATCTCACGAATAAACACATCGGCCAACTGCTCAGAATTAAAAGTCTCTCGGATCGGCAAGAAATGAGCGCTCTTGGTCAATCTATCAAAAATTACCCAAATGGTGTCATAACTACCCTTAGGAGTACAAGGCAATTTAGTCACAAAATTCATAGTAAGATGCTCCCACTTCCACTCAGGTATTTCTAAAGGTTGAAGCTTCCCGAACGGCTTTTGATGCTTGGCCTTAACTTGTAGACACGTCAAACACTTACTCACGTATTGAGCCACCTCAAACTTCATCGCAGGCCACCAATAATTTTTCTTCAAGTCTTGGTACATCTTGGTTGCGCCCGGGTAAATAGAATAGCGCGACTTGTGTGTCTCATCCAAAATTTTATCTCTGAATCCCCATACTTCGGTACCCATAAACGACCATCCTTATACTTCACCCCGTCACCGACGTCTTCCAACAATTTCTCCTGACCCCAAACACGTTCTGACATAATCCATTCCACCTGCAAAGCCTCATTCTGAACGCTGGCTATTTGCTTCAAAATATCGGGTTTAAGGATAAGCTGGTAAGATTTTACACAAATCGGCTTCGGCCTCTCCTTCCGGCTCAACGCGTCAGCCACCTCGTTAGCCTTACCTGGATGGTACATAATATCCAAATCATAATCCTTAATCAACTCCAGCCATTGACGCGTCAAACACAACCGCCTCAAGCTCCAAATCGTGAGTAGGATAATTCGCCTCGTGAGGCTTTAATTGCCGCGAGGCATACGCGATGACTCGACCTCGCTGCATCAGAACACACCCAAGCCCCTGATAAAAGGCATCAGAATAAACCACCAGGTCATCGGTGCCATCAGGTAAAGCTAAAATCGGGGCATGCATCAATCTGTTCTTCAACTCGAGAAAAGCCTCCTCCTGCTCAGTATCCCAAACGAACTTAACACTCTTTTTAATCAACTTGGTCAGTGAAGAAGCAATTTTCGAAAAGTTGGGAATAAAGCGGCGGTAATACCCCGCCAAACCAAGAAAACTACGGATTTCAGATGGAGACTTAGGAGACTCCCATTCATTCACGGCTTCCACCTTTGCAAGGTCAACCAGAATACCACTCGGGTTAATAACATGACCCAAGAACTGAACCTCGTGCAACCAAAAAGAACACTTAGAAAACTTTGCATACAACTTGTTCTTTCGCAGAGCTTCCAAGACTTCCATGAGATGACCGGCGTGATCGGATTCATTTTTGGAATATACCAGAATGTCATCGATGAATACAATAACTGAATGGTAGAGCATTGGTCTACACACCCGGTTCATAAGATCCATGAACGCAGCCACTGCGTTGGTCAAACCGAAAGACATCACGAGGAACTCATAATGTCCATAACGGGTGCGGAAGGCGGTCTTAGGAATATCCTCCTCCCGAATTTTCAGCTGATGGTACCCGGACCTAAGGTCGATCTTCGAGAACCAACTAGCTCCTTGGAGCTGGTCAAATAAGTCGTCGATCCTCGGGAGAGGATACCGATTCTTAACAGTGAGCTTATTAGTCAATGCACATTCGCATGCTACCGTCCTTCTTCTTAACGAACAGGACCGGGGCACCCCAAGGTGAGATGCTCGGTCGAATGAAGCCCTTGTCGAGCAAGTCTTCCAACTGGGCCATCAGTTCTTTCATTTCATTCGGTGCTAGACGGTAAGGGGCTCGAGCAACGGGTTTTCCGCCGGCACAAGGTCTATCTGAAATTCGACCTCGCGGTCCGGCGACACATCTGACAAATCATCTAGAAATACATCCGGGAAATCCCGAACAACAGGAACATCATCGACGGTAGCCACCTTGGTTTTCATATTTATAGCATACGCCAGATATGCCCCGCAACCCCGCTGCATCAACCTTTCCGCCTTAAGCATGGATATGATATGTGGCGTCGCACTATTCCGGTCACCGAAGACCATAATTTGGGTCCCATCCGGGGCCCTCAGACGAACAAGTTTCTAACCACAAATGATCTGAGCATCAACACTCGCGAGCCAATCCATCCCGAGCACCACATCAAAACAACCAAACGGCATCAAATACAACCGCATCGGAAATTTATACCTAGACAACTCGATAGAACAACCCTGAATAGCCCTAAACACGGGAACGGTTAATCAGATCGGGTACTAACCGGTTTTGAGACAAGAAACCCCTACACGGTAACCGGTTATTGTTCAATGGTCAAATAACCGGTTAGAACGGTTGTTCAGATCGGGTACTAACCGGTTTTGAGACCAGAAACCCCTACCCGGTAACCGATTTTGGTTATAACCGAACCGGTTAACTAGAAAAAAAAGCTGATTCAAAAAAAAACAAATAACCGGTTTGGTTAACTGGTTTGTACGGTTTCGAAGATCAATCGATTACTAACCTGCGGTTAGAACCGGGTATAAATAGGCTAGTGGTGGACCAATTACTAACCAGTTAAGTTTTCGGTTTGAAACAGTTTAGGAATCGGTTAACCGGTTAACTTATTCACCTCTAATAAGGTCATCGTCGCAGGGGGGAGGGGGTTTGACGAAAAATATGAACGTGCTCAGTGGGCAGTAGCCTTGGCAGATTTTTGGTTGCGGTTTCTTGATACGGTATGCACGAATCAACATAATCAAGAATCGGCATGCCAAAGAGCAACTAAACCACCCGTGATCATCCGGGGTAATGTTAGTAAGCAGTTAAGGTTTTATTTATATTTAGCAATTGAAACACTATTGCTTGTAATTGTTTAACCGTCTACGTGAACATGATATTGTTGATCAATTTCTCATGGTGGTAATGGGAAACATGAATAATATGAAAAATCTATAAATATATGTGTGCCTGTTTACAGCAGAGACGGTAGCACACCAGACGAGTCAGATCCAAACGACATGATTGTAAGCTTGGTCGAGTTCCCTTTTAGACTGTATAGTTAAGGATAGGGATTATGGTTCATGAGAGAACCGGAAACAAGAGAGAGAGGGTCATGAATTTAATGCGTGATTGTGATTAGGTTATTTGATTTTAGTTAATCTCTCCCTTATATACACCTAACGGGAAACCCTTTATTAGCAAGTAAGGGTAATGCGGTCCATCAACAATTACTAAGCTAATATAATAAGGTATAATTTAATTTATTTTGATCTATTATTATATGATGATGGTCATATATAATATACCCATTCTTACGTTCCCCCACTTGGCCGATTAATCATTTATTATGAGCATTAGAGAAGCCTAATCAGGAATTAATACTCATTTTAGCTTTAAACTCAAACTGCAGCAAATAAAATACAGTATTTGAATTCAACATCAGCTCAAGACCCCTATTAATCGTAATGCAATCCTTATTTAAAACCTAAGTAGTTACGACCAAAATATTTTAAGTAAGCCCTTCAGAACGTTTGATTTGTATATTAATTCATCTATATGTCGTTATGCATGTAGAATATATATTAAGATATGTATAAAAACAAAACTCATGAGGAAAATGAATAATTAATAATTAATAATTAGTTATTCATATAACGATATACAATTATACATGGTCATTAATAATTTTGTCTTTATTATAAGCGCTTTCATAAGACTTATGGGTGACAGACCTTTAGTTATAGGATATTCGATATGAGAAATTAGTTTCCTCAATTCGTTCATGAACGAATAATTTATTTTATATGAAATTTAATGCGGCACCTCTCGAGCTGTTACTGTTTGAGAAAGCGTAGTAGCTAACTTTATCACAATAAGTCTTCAATATATAATCTATATGGAGTTGAAAAACTTATGAGTCCAATGATAAATTTTCAACAACATTTATTGTCATTTGGGTTGTGATTAATCAAAATATTATGTTGTTATTACTTAGGTTGTTGTTATCAGTTCATTATTACTCCTCCATGAGATAGATTTATCTGCTTACATAAAGAATGTATCCCTAAAATTACATTATGTTATCTTTGAATATAACCAAGTTTTAGAGTAATCAATCGATTTGATTTCTCACTTCTTCATATTAAATTATAGTCTCTCGTTTCCTTTAAAGATATTTTAATACTCTTTTAAATGCTTCACATTAAGCTAGTGTGTTGCAATTTTGAGTAATATCTTAACGAGTATAGACTTGAACCTATATAAGGCTTCTACCTAATGAAGCACAAGAAAATAATATCAGTGATCTTATTATCCTCTTAAGGAGAGTAATATTGTTTTTTACATGTATAAGGACCCTTTTAAGTTAATATTTATAGAATAAAACTAATGTCCCTTCAAGTCTATATCGGTATGTTATGATATCTATCACGTAAGGGATATCGGTTGAGAGCTATCATATCAAAGTATGTATAAACAATACTTAGACTTTTTAACATATGTTTGTCAAAAGAATGTCATCTATATAAGGACAAGTTTGCTTTTAATTGCTCCCACTCATCTTGAGGTAGGTACATTGATCCACTTAGTTCTTGATGAAAATTATTGTATAAAGATTTCAACACATTTTGATGTTAGCTTACCTATGCATAAATTATATTTACTTACAGACTAAGTGTTCTTTGACCTTCAATTTAGAACTTTCAGGTTTTTTCATGAACATATAAATATGTAAGTCAGTTGTTAGGAAGTTGTTTAAATGTTCATGTAATGTAGCTCTTAAATAATATAAGTGACTTGAACAATGATGATCCTCAAAGAAATCTTTTGTAATATAGGTAAAAAGATTCTTTGTTGATTTATTCCCTCTTGATTTTAACCTTTAACAATCAATCGTGCTTCTCAGTGTCTTAAAGTTTGTATTAGGATTTAGTTTAGTTATGAACACTCTTAGGTGCTTCAACCAAATCTTAAAACGTTATTCTCGCTTATAGAGTCAATTATGATTGATTCTAATGGTTTAATTATCATCAATGTTAGGGAGGTTACATAATGGGTAAGATTAGTAAACTTTCCAGCATCTATTTCAACTTTAGTTAGGGAGGTTACATAATCATCAATGTCAGTAAGTTTTAACACCTAGATGTGCTCCTGAGTTGATTATTGGGTAATTTTTATTAGAAGTCTCGTTTTTATAGATTAGCTCTTGGTTAGGTTGCTATCATTTTCAGGATTCTAAGTGTGTAAGAGTTGATGCAGTATGGTTTACAAGAGGTGTAATCGGAGTTAAATTTGGAGTACAATTTAATGACTTTCTCTCCCCGCCTCGTTTACTTCTTAAGAGTCATTATAAGGACTTTTACTGCTCCCACTAACTTTAGAAACATCTAGGAAATTGGCATGCTTAGAGTCAATATTTGAAGACCAACTGATTCTAAAAGAGAAACAAGTAAACAATATAAGTTTTGCAGTTTCTCTTGGTGAGGATTAATTTAGTAAGAAATCTAAATATGCCCACATTTAAGCAATAATGAAACTTTTGTATGAGTAATATTAAATTCTAAGGAGATAAGTTTTGATGGAGCAGTGCTGTAATGGAGCAGTGTCTTGTACAAGAGGTGTAATTGAGTTAATATCAAGTTTTCACTCCCCACCACTTGCAAATCTTGCAAATTATGATTAAGACACTTAAATCTCCCACTGAGCTTCAATATCTCTAGGAAAACCACATGAGAAGCTTCAATGATGTACGTGATGTGGAAATTTGTCATACATACGTTAGACATGATTTGGTTTCTTTAATGTCCATATGTCATAAGAAACTTAGAGACACATTTAGAAGAAATCGTATTAAGTGTATATGAATGGATATCTTTATAACTATGGACTATATAGGACCTATTAGATACAAGTAGATAGTATTTAAATGACAAATGAATTATAGCTGAAAATTTATGTTGGACCCATACTTAATCCTCAAGCCAAGTAATGTTTAAGGCATCTAACACATGATTTAAAAATCACTGAGAATGAGATTAGATGAAAAATCATCCTCATCAACCATGTTATGATTTCTCATGAAATTTTGGTTTCAATGGATGACATTTATAGGTCTCATTGTCTATTGTTAAGTTCTCATTTGCATAATAACAAAAGTTGTGAAAGTGTATAGTATCATCTAATTATATCTTATAACTGTTTTTATCGAATTATGAATAACAAATAATATGAGAGTTTATAGTAAGAGTGACTTTATGTTGGTTATGCAAACCTCTCAACTATCACAATTTAGCTTAAGTATTGAAACTAAATTCTGATTAATCTCCAGAGTCTTTAAGGTATCATAAAGCGTAATCGGAAGACAGTTTATTATGGCTTTAATAGCCTTAACATTTAAATTTGTCACCAACACTCATGTTTGTTATTTGTTGATTTTGGGAAGGAAAGCGTATAGAACTATCTCATGTTTTAATCGGAATATTTGGATTAGCAGACTTAAATATCATAAATATGTGACTACTGATTTTAGCCAACAGTTCTTTTAAATTATGAATAATCTCATTGCTTATGCCTAGTATAATGGCATATATTTTTAGTGAGGTTTCTCCTTAGAGAACTTAAAGCTAAAAGTAATACTTGTATTTTGTCAATGAACCTTAGAATTATCCTCTTTTAGGTTTTAGTGGTAGTGAGTTGAATACTATCTTATTTTCCAGTACCATAATTTGATTTACTTGTACATATGTTGTTGATCAACACACTTATTTTCATTTGGTACTTCTAAGTATTATAACTGGTTCTTAAGGCATCAAATTGTAATATTGAAAAATTTAGTATGTAATATATTAGAAACATTGTACTTATTTTTATATGTGAGCCCTTGATTTTGTTGGTCATGATATTGTACATTATGATGTATTCAATAATGACATTTAACCTTTTAGTTAGCATTTTAAGGAGTGCATGTATCTTAGAAGTTATTATGATTATTTTATAGATATTAGATTAGCTTTAGGAAAAAAAAACTAAATCTAGAATAACTCTATTTGATAGCATGAGTTTATTGATTATTATAAGAGACATTATGTTTGACTCATCACATTTGTCATGCTCTAGGTTTCTCTTTTTGTTACTATTATTAGAAGGAGCAACGGGATGGTCATGTCTTGAGGGAAAAAATAAAAATGAGAAGAGATAAAAGTTAATGAAACTCTTTACAAAGCAAAACATATCGTGCTTGAGATTAAGTGGATGATTTGAATGAGATAGTAATTTCTAGGAAGAAAATTATAGTGAGTAATGTAATGGGATATTAAAGTAAGGTAGATTAAAGTATGTTCGTAAGATTAATGAAGGATCATTAATGCGATGATTATTATATTTTATTGAAGATGTAATATGTCTATTATTAATATCAAACTAATAGATTGTTTAAAATTCTACTTAAACAAAAAAAATACATCACCTTTGGGCAGAAGCAAAATTCATTTAAGTATGTGTGCAAAAAAAGTGTAACACATAACCTTTGAGCAGAAGTGAGACATTTAAATCATGTAGGTAAAATTAACAAAGCTTTGTAATTAGGCTAGAATGAGGGGTTGATGTAACACATCACCTTTGGGCAGAAGTGATACATCAAAATTCATTCAAAGTAAAGCGTTTATGTTTTGTAAAAGATTTTTTTAAGTCTTTAAGTGCTTACAAAACATTTAATTAGTTAACAATAACCTATTTAGTTTAGAAAAGTTTTGGTTTTCGGTTTTGTAGTGAGTTCTCGATTCTAGTAATGAGTTGTCAGTTAAATTATTAGTTCTTGACCAACACGGCAAGACTTATGAGTTCTCGGCCAACACATGAGTTCTCGTATTTATTGGGTTTTTGGTTTTTAATAATTTTTTGCGATTTTTAATGAGATTTCAGTTTTGATGAAATCTCAGTTTTGGTGAGATTTCGGTTTTAGGAGATCTCGGTTTGACCAAGACTTTAGTAAGCATTAATATTCAAAAATTATTTAAGGTTAATATATGTTGGTTCAAATTTTTAGAGATTAATTTTAGCTCCAAGATTTGTTTAATTTCAAATTTATATTCTTAATAATTATTCAAATTTCAAAAAAAATCTTTGGAGATTTGTGTATTAAGTAATTTTAGAAAAACACAGTCATAATCCGAATTTTAACCAAAATATGTATTATTTTCAAAAGAATTAAACCCATGATGAACACAATGAACGTCACCAAAAAAACCACAGATTTTTAACAGGTTTTTAATGTGAAATCGGTTATAAAATTTTTAAACTGTTTATATAAAACCAGATTTCAATAAGTTGAAAATAATGATAATAAAAACAGAATTAGGGTTTATCATATATTAGTTCATGTCTTCTGGTTTAGATCCAGATTTAGGGAAAACACGAAGAACTGATTAATCAAAATCGCTCTGATACTACATTTTGATCAATTCCTCATGGTGATATTGGAAAACATGAATAATATGATAAACCTATAAATATATGCGTACATGTTTACAGCAGAGAGGGCAGCACACCAGACTAGTTAGATCCAGACGACATGATTGTCAGCTTGGTCGAGTTCCCTTTAGGATGCATAGTTAAGGATGGGGATTATGGTTCTTGAGAGAACCGAAAACGGAAGAGAGAGGGTCACGAATTTTGTGTGTGATTGTGATTAGGTTATTTGATGTTAGTTAATCTCTCCCTTATATACACTCAAGGAGAAACCCCTTTATTAGCTAGTAAGGGTAATACGGCCCATCAACATTTACCAAGCTAATATAATAATAAGGTATAGTTTAATTTCTTTTGATCTATTATTATATAAATGATAATAATGGTCATATATAAATATATATAATATACTCATTCTTATAGATATTCCTTACTTAATAGATGTCATAACATTCTAAGGTAGACCTAATGGGACATTAGTCTTGTTCCATAAGTTTTACCTTAATGGGTCCTTATACATGTAACAAAAAATATTTTTCTCTTTTAAAGGATAATAGGATCATTTATATTAGTTTCCTTATGCTTCATTAAGTAGAATCCTTGTGTAGGTTCAAGTATATACTCGTTCAGATATTACTCAAACTGCAACACACTGGATATGTCTAGATTAATGTGAAGCATCTAAAAGAGTATTAGGATATCTTTAAAGGAAGTGAGAGCCTATAATTTAAAAGAAGAAATGAGAACTCAAATCGGTTTATTACTCTAAAGTTTATTATATTCAAAGATAACAAAATGTCACTTTGGGATATATTCTTATGTTCGCAGATAAATGTATCTAATGGAAGAGTCATAATGAACGGATAACGACAACCTAAGTTATAATGACATAATATGTTAATTAACACAACCCAAATTTCAATAAATGTTGTTGAACACTTATCAGTGGACTCATAAGTTTATTAAACTCCCTATAAGTTATATATTGAAGACTTACTACGATAAAGTCAACTACTATGTTTTCTCAAACAGTAACAGTTCGAGAGGTGCTGCATTAAATTTTGATATGAAATTAACTATTCGTTTATAAACGAATTGAGGAATCTAAATTTTTGTATTGAATGCTTTCATGATATGCTTAAGATCCAATAACTAATTGTCTGGCACCCATAAGTTATATGAAAGTGCTTATAATTAGGCGAGATTACTAATGACCATGCATAATTGTACATCGTTATATGATTGGCTAATTATTAATTTCCTCATCAGTTTTGATTTTGTACGTCTCTTAATATATTTTGCATGCATAATGACATATAGACAAAATAATATACAGATCAAACGCTCTGAAGGGCTTACTTATAAAATTTTGATCATAACTACTTAGGTTTTAAATAAGGATTGCATTATGATTAATGAGGATTTTGTGCTGATGTTCAAAGCTCCAGTTTGAGTTTAAAGCTAAAATGAATGTCAAAATCTGCAGACTAATCTAATGCTCATAATAAATGATTACTCGGCCAAGTGGGAGAATGTGAGAATAAATATACTTTGTATGTCTATTTTGGCAATCATTATCATTTATATTATTATAAGATCAAAACAATTAAATTATAGCTTATAAAATATTAGCTTAGTAATTGTTGATGAGTCATATTATCGTTACTTGCTAATCAGGGGTTTCCGTTTGGGTGTGTGTGTATGTGTATGTGTATGTGTGTGTATGGAGAGAGAGAGAATATTTAATATCATAACATAACTCTAAACACACGTCAAAATTTGCATGCCTCTCTCTCTAATATTTTCGATTTTCACATACACCCTAATCCCCATCATTAGCATTCATCCTAAAGAGGAATTCGGCCAAGCTGACAATCATGTCGTCAAGATCATACTCATTTATCGTGACTACTCTCTCGATTTGTAGCGAGTACGCCTTAGTTATAAGTTTATGATATTATTCATATTTTCAATTACTAATACGAAGAACTGAAACACTAACACTTTTTTGCCCAAGGACCGTTAGTCAATTTATGTAGTCACAATTCAAGTAGATTATAGATTAGGTTGTGAGAGAACTTCATTGACTATACGAAGTGTGTTTGTGAGACCAGGAGCATGATGCAACTCACATGTGATTAGTACGCATCCAACATAGCATCAAATGTCAAGCCACCTTTTTCAATCATACGTTTTGCTACTAAGTGGGTGTTTGGGATTGCTTATTTTCATCAATTTATAACTTATTAATTTTTTTATTTGGGATTGCTTATATTGGAGGAGAAAAATTATTAACTTAATGAAAAGCTACACAGAACCAGTAGGTGCTTGATGTAGAGTTCCCAAATTAGCCCTAATCAATCATACTTTTTGCTACTAACCCATTCACATAATCGAACCAGTAGTAGCACGATGTAGATGGATTCCAAATTAGCCCTAATTGATGGTGTACAGGTGTCTCCCCCCCCCCCCCCCCCCAAAAAAAAAAATAAGAGGCTTGAAATTGCTAAATAGAGTGGTGAAAGGTTCATACAGTACGGTGGAGGTGATCGTAGTGGTGGTGATGGGGAGATGGAGACTAGGAGACACAAATCGAATACCTCATAAACCACGTGGACTCATTAGAGCTTTATAAAAGGACTTAAATGCCATTTCAATTTTTTGATGGAAAAACAAACAAACCAACCCGTCATATAAACGCAGGGACTCAACCGAGTCATAAAGAATTGAGGGGCTAAAAGCGCTCCTGCCGGGAAATCACATAGACGCAAACGGGTATTATCTCATTTGAGAGAAAGAAATAAAACTATCAAATTGTTTATTCTTCTGTTTGTTTGAATCTTATGTGGTTTATCATACGCAGTATAATTAATTTCATACAACACATTTTATTTAATTGTTTATTTGATTCGTTCCCCATTTGAAATATAAACTTGGACGTTGTATCATGATGATTATGCCAACTGATTAGTGTCTCTGTTTGTGCATTTTGCATTAGATATTCGTAGGTCTCGAATTGTGAGTGAATTTCTAAAACGAAATTCGCGGGTTTAAGTATAGGCACGCCCAGGTCAGGTTCGGGTTCATGAGTTGATATGTTTGCTGATTTGTGTTTTAGTTTATTTTTTAAAATGTATCAAAGTGGTTGAGTATTCTATGCCAAAATTTAAAACTAATCTGTTAAAAATGTTATTGTTTTATATAAATTTGTATTTTCCTTTTTTTTTTAGAAATGTTAATTGAAGTATTAGTATGTGATAACAATAAAAATATAATAAAAAAAAATTCCGGTCAAACAGGTGTGTTCAGATCAACTTGAGACTACACAGGTTGTGTTCGGGTTAACGTGTCTTACATGATTTTCGGGTTCGTGTTGGGTTGGACCTGTCAGCTCGCAAACATGACCCATTTAACACCCCCGGAAATTGACATTACTGATTAAATATGATGTTGGTAGACACGATATGAGTCGCAAACGGCAGTTTCTTATAAATATGTATAATAATTATAAAGTAACAATATAAACAAGTGCATAGCAGTATAGCACCACATATATAGAAATCTGACACATTGCTCCTGCTAATATACATGAATATGATCACAACACATAAAGAATTCTCCTGCAAATGGACCATAAATAGCCACACATCTTTACTCTAGTTTCTCTTCTTTTGGTTCATCTAAAACATATTCTATATACAAATTCTTTAGAGCAATAAGAATGGTTGTAATCAGCGGCCCCAATATCGCTCCCTGAATCATGACAAACTCAACAATAAATAACCGAATCATGTCAAATATATGAACTATGAAGTAAATAGCATATAGGATAATTTAAGGGTGGCGTTTTCAACCCGTTTTCTTATAAACGAATCAATTTGGGTTGTGTCTTATCTCGAACATGCCAATCGGTAACCCAAAAAAGAAATCTATCGAAGGAGTGAAATGGCGGAATTATCAAAATCTAGGCCTGTAACTAACCGAACGTTTAGCGGACCGTTTAACCTTCGCTGGGAAGTTCGTTTATGTTCGTATTTTTATAAACGAACGAACATGAACAAATTTTTTTCTTCATTTAGTTAAAACAAACAAATACGAACACATGTCTTGTTTGTTCATTTATGTCTGTAAACGTTTGTTCATTTAAACTCGCTTATATTCGCTCGTTTACCGTCATTCATGTTAATTAGTTTATGTTTTTTAAGTTTGTTCGTGTACGTTTTATATATTCGTTTCAATCCTTTTAGGCTTAATTCTAGTTTGGTCTACTTATATGAAATTAAAATATTACGCATTACAAGTAAACTAGTTTTATTAATTTTTTAGCCCAGCATATTGATATTCATGTTTTCTTTTTAATTGGCATTCCCTCGGTTATGTTTGTTCATCTATGTTCAGCTATGTTCATTCGTGAACCCTTCGTTTATATTTTTAACAAACAAACATGAAAACACTCATTTCCTTAACAAATGAACACGAGCATGAAAACCTTGTTCGTTTATATTTTTAAAAAACGAACATGAACACACTCATTTTCTTAACAAACAACACGAACATGAAAATGCCCGTTTAATTGTTCATGTCTGATCATTTGTTCGGTTAAAGTTAAACGAATGAGCACAAACATGCCCCATTCGTGTTCGTTCAAATCATTTACAAGCCTAACAAAATCTGTGAGATTTATTTAACACGTCATTTATTTACTAAAAACATAAACAACGAGACAAAGTTCCGGGTCATCCTAACCCGACCCGTCCATTTTGTCACATCAGCTAATCTTAATTACCTCCAAAGCAGATGGGAACAATGCCACTCCACCAATGATACTAAGCCCGGTAAGATACGCGCTATGACCCGGTATATCTTCTTGAATTTCAGTAGTCCCACAGTCTAAAAGCACAAGATGAATAACCGATAAACAAATGGCAACTATATATCTACCTTCAAGCACCAGTTGCAATGCTGCTGGAATTGTCGAAAAAAAATAGGGAAATATTGGTAACAACGGGTTAATAAACGCAACCAACGTCGACGTATACACGAAATGAATATTAAACAATCTAAACAAAAGCCAAGTTAAACACCCTTGAAAGAATGCAATCTCAACCGTAGCCAAAAGTACACCCGAAATAGCTTTATCAAGAACCTCAACACACCACGTTCTAGTGGATCTTGATATTGGAATCAAATTCATAACTTGTTCGGTAACCCCACCCGAATCCGATGTTATCAACGAGTATAAAACCCATACGAAAACCATCGATTGAGATATAAAGTTAAATAAACCTGCAGCCCCCGAAACTATCGATCCAATTATTACAAACACGAGCTTCGTGCTACCACCCACAACCGATTTACTACTCGCAAGCACGCGCTGAATAATGTCTTTCCCTTGAAACACAACCGCTTTTGCTTTTGCAATAACATCCTCTCTGCTAATACGCGCCTCGTTTAACATAGCGTTGACTTCCGGATAAATAGCTGACCATTCTCGATTACTAACCATCCGTTTCAAACTTAATATCTTCTCAGTATACAGATTTGTGGTTGCCAACGCAGTAGACGACACAGAAGAGTTTACCGGGTTCAAACTTGGCGGGATCAACTGTTTCATTTCGTGAACGATTTCCGTCACATTATACTGCACAGCCAAGCTATCAATCTGTTCATACACCGTTTCATAAAACTGCGTTGTGTACCGATCCACCATTCCCGGCACATCATTCTCATCCATCCACTGCCGTAACCCAATCCTCTCCGTATAATTACTCTCCTCAACACGAGACTTAATCGAATAAACCACATTCTTCCCTTCAACACCAATCTTATACGAGAAAAACACAGTAACCGTTACCGACCCCACAATCATCCCAAAAATCAACCCGAACGCCACAATCGTCTCCAATCGTTTCAAAACCCCTTTCGTCAGGAACGCCGTCCGAACACAAACCCGACCATGAAACGACACTGCGGACTTCACATTACTCGAAGTAAACATAAACCCCAACCCCAACAAACCCACAGCACCAACACCACCAAACTGCTCATAAACCATTACAAAAACCCAAAATGACACCAACCATCTCAACAATATCGAAAACCCGCTTCGCTCCCTTTTCCCAGTATCCGAATTCGCATTCGGGTGGTTCCTCTTTTGACGGATTAATTTGAACAATGCGAGTTTGATCTCAACAAGGGTGGTTATAAAAACATGGTATACCGATAAGGGTACCGCAAATAAGGTATCGATGACACCGGATTCCAGAGGCTTGGTCCAAAAGAAGACAAGGGTTTGTTGGATGTTTCTAAGGGGGATGGAGCACAGGAAGGCCCAGAGGATGGGGCGGAGGAAGTCTTGGAGTAATTTGGAGACAGCGAAAAGGACGAAAAAGGCGAAAGCGAAGCCGGCGTGAGCCATGGCGATGTAGAGTGCCAGACGGAGTTGAGGGTCCGAGGACAGTGAGGTTTGGGGTTGGGGTTTGGGATCGGGTGGAGGGGATGGGTCCGAGTCGGGTTTGCGGGTGGAGGCTAATCGGAACATGTCTTGCCACGGTGGTGTGGTGGAGGTGGAGTTGGGATCGGAATATGGGACGAGTTCCATTAATGTTAATGTTAATAATAATAATATAATATTATTATTATTATTAAAGTAGTAGTTGAAGATGAAGCAACTGAGATTTTGATATGATGAAGTTGACTCAAACATACAAAACTGAAGATAGGAGCTGGAGATGTACTTTGTACTTTCCGTGTCCGCAAAGTTTGACTTTCTTATAACTTTGTTAAAAGTAAATTTTCATTTTCGGTTCAGTAAATAACGTGAATTTAGTCTAAAAAGTTTTTTTTTCGTCTATGTATCATTCACGTTTCCTAATTCTTGTCAATTACATTCAAATCACTAACCTCATTAAATTTAACCGTTTAGTCAGGGGTAGACATGTCTTTTCACTTTTTCTTTATTATATAAGTAAAGTGCCAAAATCGTCCCTGAGGTTTGATTACATTTGCGAATTTTGTTCAAAAATATTTTTTTTTTTTGCAATTAGACCCTCGATGTTTCCCAACCATTGCCAATTTCGTCCAAATTGTTAACTCGGTCTAAATTCAACGTTAACTCGGAGGTGTTACTGTCATTTGACATGTTTGTTTATATTATAATAATAATTGTTATTATTACACTGAGCTAATCACTTTATATGACTAAAAACAAAAAAGAATAAACAAACGGATACTATATCGGATTCAAACATAGGAATCCTGAGATGTAGGGATGAGTAAATTCGGTATTGGTACCGGTACCGAACCGGTACCAAGGTTTTGAGTTTTCGGGACCTGTACGGTACCGGTATTGGGACCAAACTGAATATTTCGGTACTAGTACCAGCTCTGATTTTCCGGCGACACCGACAACTATTAAAGATCTCTGATTTTCGGTGTAGTACTCTTGACAATTTGGTCGATTGGTTCGAAATGGCGTGCTATTCACCGGAATATTGAGGTGTTTTAAATATTGGCGGCTCAGATGGTGGCGTGGCGGTGGTTCAAATGGTCGCAATGGCCTAATTTTTTGGGTGTTGGAGGGTGGTCGGAGTGGTGGCCGGTAGGGTGGGTGTGGTAGATGAATCGATGAAGATGATGAACAAGGTTCTGTTGGGTGTGTAGTGATTAAAAGACAAAAAAATGAAGAGACCGTTTTACCCCTAACCTGTCATTAAAAATCTAACGGAGTTAGCGATTTGGATGTAATTGGAAAAAGACAGTAACACCCCTGAGTTAACGTTGAATTTAGACCGAGTTAACAATTTGGACGAAATTGGCAACGGTTGGTAAACATCGAGGGTCTAATTGCGAAAAAAATATTTTTGGACGAAATTCGCAAATGTGACGAAACCTCAGGGACGATTTTGACACTTTACTCATATAATAAAGAAAGAGTGAATAGACATGTCTACCCCTAATTTAACGATTAAATTTAACGAGGTTAGTGATTTGGATGTAGTTGGCAAGAATTGAAAAACCTGGATGGTCCATATGCAAAAATTAAACTTTTTGGACTAATTCGCATTATTTGCCAAACCATGAGGACGAAAATGTCACTTTACTTCTTTATTAATTTACTAGAAAATTCCTAAAATAAGTATTTATGAAAACAAACTTCTAGTTTTATGTATTATTTGTAAAAAATTCCAGAAATAGGTATTATAAACTAGTCGTAACGAGTAGTTTGTAGAACCAATTAAAACTTGTCGTGTGTCCTTAAACTAATTGTAATGAGCACGTTCACTAATCATTTACTCGTCACGACTAAATAAGTTTCATGCCTCGTAATCAACCCCCACGAGTAATTCATATGTACTTTAGTCGCGACGACTAGTTTACTCAGTTTGCATTCCCTACACGAGTAGTTTATTACTAGTTAACTCGTTGCGACTAGTTTAACCTTATAATCTACTCGTCACAACTAAAGGACTTATGGATTACTCGCGGGCGTTGATTACGGGGCATGAAACATATTTAGTCTTGACGAGTAAATGATTAATGAGCGTGCTCGTTACGGTTAGTTTAAGATAAGTGGCAAGTTCTAATTGGTTTCTACAAACTACTCGTTCTGACTAGTTTATAATACCTATTTCTGTAATTTTTTGCAAATGATACATAAAACAAGAAATTTGTTTTCATGTATGCTTATTTTGAGAATTTTCTCTTAATTTACTGCGTTACTTTAATGTATCTTAATAAGGTAAAAGAGTAAATTAACTGGTTTTGACCATCAACAATAAAAAAAATTATAAAACTAGTAAGACGATAAAACACTGGTATAACAGCCAAATGCAACATGCCAAACAACAACTAGAAACAAAACACAGACAAAGTGTAACTCCACCCCGTTAAACATTAAACCGACACTAATCCTGCCAAGTGAAACCTTTTCTTTTCAACGTATTCTTTGTGACATCTGCCCGATCCGACCCGACCCAGGTACCCGTTTCCCTTATCCGATCTCTTTCTTTTATGATTTAATATTTATTTATTTATACTTATATTTTACTTTTAATAATAATAATAATATATTCTCCTTCCCGCCTCTTTCTCTCTCTTTCTTTCCGCCGTCCCGTCCCTCTCCTTCTCTCTTTCCGCCTTCTTTTCCTTCTTGTCGCCGTCCCGCCCTTACGCCTTGTTTCCCTCTTTTTCTTCTAACTCTTTGCTTGTCCTTTGTTCCTTCCCGCCTAAGGTTGTCTGCGCAGCTCCACGCGCCAGACCCCTTACAAGGAATCCTGCGTGAAGACCACCTGTTACAGCGATACGCGAGACGAACTCTTCTCGCAGCGCGCTAAGAATTGTAATTCTTCTCGCAGCGCGCTAAGAACGGTAGTTCTTCCCGCGACGCGCTAAGGATTTGTAGTTCTTCTCGCAGCGCGCTAAGAATCGTAGTTCACCCCTCGACGCGCGAAGAATTATAGTTCTTCCCGCGGCGCGCTAGGAATTTTAGTTCCTCCCGCGGCGCGCTAAGAAATGTGATTCTTCCCGCGGCGCGCTTAGAAATGTATTTCTTTCCGCGACGCGTTAAGGTTGGTTCTGTCTGCCTTCGCGCTCGCGCTCTCTTGACCTTCTGTGTCTGCCTTCGCTCTCGCGCGTGCGCTCGAGCTTTCTCGCGCTGAACCCTTTGAGTTTTCTTCTGTTTAATCTAGCCGTTGCTTTTGTGTTGTCTTATCTTTTGTGCTGTTGACCTAATCTGCTTTATGTCTGAAAAGTTACTTTCGGCGCAGCATGCGCACCAACCCCATTGGTTGGCAGATAAAGTGACTGACATAATCTTTTGAGATCTGCTTTTGCCATGCTTGACCAGTACCTTTTTCTGAACTGCCCATGCCTTTTTACTGTTACCTGTCAGCTTTTTCTCTTTTTCCCTGCTGCCATATCTTTTGATATCTTTTGCTTTTGGAATCTTTTGCTTTTTGAGATCTTTTTCCCTTTTTCTAGGGATTGTGTTCCCTAGGGTTTCTCTATAAATAATAGTATTATTTTTCCTAACACTACACACACAAAACACTTAATCTCTCCTATTCTCTCTTGCTCCTTGCTCTCTCTGCCGCCTCCCTCTCTGCCTCCGTCTTCCTCCCTGTTTTGTCCTGCTTTTCCGGTAATATATATATATATATATATATATATATATAATAATTTACTTATTAATTATGCTAACTTATAACCAAGACTTAAAACAGATCGTTAAAACAATAATCTTATTTATAGGTTAACTTGTGCTTGTTTAAAGTTGGTTCTTGCTTTATCTTACACCGCATCGTTTATCAAGTGAGTAATCTCGTACCTAGTCCCTTTTTATTTTTAATGTTTTGGGATGTTCATGTGTTCATACAAACTTAGAGTCTTAAACTTGTTTATGAACTTTAGTCGCGCAGTATCCCATGTGTTGAGGACGTAGACTTGGCTGTTTATTTGTATGTGTGGATCATTAACCGTCTTGTCGGTCTATTCCGCAGTTCTCATGGTACCATTAGATGAACACGGGAGAACTATCGTTTATGATTTTCTCTTTTGTTTGCACATGCACAGTTTGTCTTGTTTGTGAGCTCAATTGTGAGCACTGGCAGTCTATGAATCTTAGAGTTGGTCCCGATCAGATTACACCCTTGTTGAAAACCAGACATACACATGTTGCGCGCAGATTTATTGTTATCTATGTATTGTATTAAACTTGATTTCTCACCAACACGCAAGTGTTTGACGATTATTTTAACACATGTTCAGGTTTGCAGTAGCTGTTTTGGAGCTTGAGGACACGTAGGAAGTTTTCTTTATTTTGGACCTAGATTAAAATGTATCAAGACAAGTTTTTGCTGTTCGAATATTATGAGTTATAATATATTGATTTATGATGATTTATGTTATCTTGTTTACTTTGCGCGTGCGCAAATAAATGTATTTATTAAATATTGACACCCAATAGTGTCACGAGTAATGAAACAATATGTGGCGCCCCGATGTATAATCCGCCTTTGGTCGGGGTGTTACAGATTGGTATCAGAGCTCGTTGACTTTAGGATAGGTGGTTAGACGTAACGGCCTAGAATACCTAAGAGTCCCTTCTCGCGCATGAGAGAAATCTCATGTTTGCGCGCTTATTGTTAATTACTCGTTATTTATGAATATGCTCGCGCTTGCGCAGTATATGATTTTATGTTTTATTTCGCGATATTTCGATTCTTGTTAAATTTCGATTTTTATTGATTTTTCTTACATATTCGTTTGTTGGGTTTGAAAATCCGAAAAGTCATGGTGATACATGAATAGTTGATTTTCAATTTCCATTTACGATTATGTTCTGAGGTTGGAGACTTGAAAAGTCATGGTGATACATGAATTGTCAACCTCCAATACTCATTTTCTTGTGTATTTTATATTGAAGATTGAAAAGTCATGGTGATACATGAATCGTCAATCTCCAATACTCGTTTGCTCGTATATTTTAAATTGGGAATTCGGAAAGTCATGGTGATACATGAATTGTCGATTCTTGATTCGAATTTGTTACCTTTATTAAGTCTGCATTTAGGGTCATTTATTTTACTTTAACTTTTGACAGTAACTGACTCCGCGAAACCAAGCTTTATAAGATTAAAACTTTGCGCTAAAATCAAGATATTAACTAAAATTAAAACTTTTATAGAATGCCTCCGGTATCTCGTCGCCATCTCAAGAAGAAAGAAGCCGCGCGCAGACGTTCGCAGCAACGTTCCCAGGAAATGGCCGCCGCAATAGCCCAAGCTTTGAGCCAAAACAATACCAACACCTCTGGTTACAACATTAAGTCCTTTAACGCGGGTAACCCTCCAAAGTTCACAGGTCTTGAAGGAGCCACCGTGATGCTCCAGTGGCTTGAGAAAATAGAAAACACTTTCCTCCACACCCAATGCCCCTCAGACAGACGAACCCTGTATGCTTCCAGTGTCCTGGAATCTAGAGCGCTTACATGGTGGAATGGAGTAGCTCATGCGCGTGGCGCAGAAACTGCTTCTAGCATGCTCTGGGAGGAATTTAAGGAGATTCTGACGCGAGAATTCTGCCCTCCCAACGAAGTTAAGCGCCTGGAGGAAGAATTTTGGAATCTTAAGCAGTACAGTGGAGAAGCGCGAGAGTACGCGACGCGCTTCCACGAGCTAAGCTTACTGGTCCCTCACCTTGTTACCCCTTCACGCCGAGCCATAGAGAAATTCCTTGGGGGTCTCCCCATGGAAATTCAAGATTCTGTATGGGCCAGAAACCCAGTTACCCTCTCTGACGCCATCGAATTGGCCGCTGTGCTCAGCGACAACCATGTCAGAGCAGGAACCCTGTTCCTGCGGGGAACTGAAAAGACCAAACTCACCAAAACTGCCCCTGAACCCGCAGAAACCAAACCAGAACCCTCAAACCGTAACAACCTCAAGCGCAGGCGCAAGGCCTATGCGCTTACCAACCCGCCCATTGTCCAGCAACCCATCTACCAACCCCCAGTTTACGCGCCTAACCCTCTGTCAGCTTACCCAACACCTCCTGTAGCCCACAACTATGCCTTAACCAATCCAGCACTCCCTGCCCCGCCAACTAAGAAACCTTACACAGGAAACCACCCCTTTTGCCCAACCTGTAGACTCCACCACCCACCTCAAGTCCCATGTCGACTTTGTACCCGATGTGGCCGCGCTGGTCACCTTGCAGAAAACTGTAGAGTCCTTCCCGCCAATCCAATTGCGCCAACACCACCAGTCTACCCGCAGAACCCACAACCAACCTACCAAAACCCACGACCCAGATCGTGCTTTAACTGCGGTGATCCCAGTCATTTCCGGAACGCGTGCCCGAGACTACAAGTGCAAATTACGCAAGCGAATCCGGTGAACCAGATTTCAAACCAAGTAACGCGTGGACGAGCTTTTAACATAACCGCGCACCAAGCGCAAGCGAATAATGACGTAGTTAATGGTACATTTTTGCTTAACGGATTTTATGCTTCTATACTTTTTGATACTGGCGCCGATCGAAGTTTTATTTCTCGCGCCTTCGAGCAGAAGCTTGCGCGACCGCGCGATAACTTAAAAGAAGATTTTTCAGTTGAATTGGCTAACGGTGAAACTGTTTTAATTAACTCTGTGATTAAAGATTGCACGCTTAACCTTAACGAAAACGATTTTCTGATCGACCTCATCCCCATGCCTCTTGGGAGCTTTGATGTTATCATTGGTATGGATTGGCTTTCGCATAATCGCGCCGAAGTTATTTGCGCCAAGAAGATGATTCGCATACCTCGAGAAAATGGTGATCTTCACATCTACGGCGAAAAACCCTCCCGCGGTCTTAAGCTTATGTCTTGCGCCGAAGCCCAAAGACTCATGCGGAAGAAGTGTATTGCATTTTTAGCCCATGTGGTCAAACCCGATGAAGGAAAGAAGAAGCTTCGCGATATCCCTGTTGTGCGTGATTTCCCTGAAGTTTTTCCTGATGATCTTCCTGGTATCCCTCCCGCTCGTGAAGTCGAGTTCCGTATTGATCTTGTCCCTGGTGCTTCCCCCGTAGCTAAATCTCCTTACCGTCTTGCGCCCGCTGAGATGCAAGAATTGGCAAGCCAACTTCAAGAGTTGACTGCTAAAGGATTCATCCGCCCTAGCTCTTCGCCCTGGGGTGCTCCGGTGTTGTTCGTTAAAAAGAAAGAAGGATCGTTTCGCATGTGTATTGATTACCGCGAGTTGAACAAACTCACCATTAAAAACCGGTATCCCTTACCGCGTATTGACGACCTCTTTGATCAACTCCAAGGTGCCTCTTGTTTCTCGAAGATTGATCTCCGCTCTGGCTATCACCAGTTGCGCATCCGCGATGAAGATGTTCCGAAGACTGCTTTTCGAACTCGTTATGGCCATTTTGAATTCTTGGTCATGTCCTTCGGTTTAACCAACGCACCCGCCGTTTTCATGGATCTAATGAATCGGGTGTGTAGGCCTTTCTTGGATAAATTCGTGATTGTGTTTATCGATGATGTTCTGGTGTATTCTAAGACCAAGGCCGAGCATGAGCAACATCTTCGGTTGGTGTTGCAAAAGCTTCGAACCGAGCAGCTCTATGCTAAGCTTTCCAAGTGTGAATTCTGGTCTGATGAAGTACAGTTTCTTGGTCATGTTGTGAACAAGATGGGTATTCATGTCGACCCATCCAAAATTGAAGCAATCAAGAACTGGATTACGCCATCCTCTCCTTCTGAGATCCGTTCCTTTCTGGGCTTAGCTGGTTATTACCGGCGCTTCATTTCGAACTTCTCGAAGATCGCTTTGCCTTTAACAGCTCTAACGCACAAAGGTAAACCGTATATTTGGGGCTCGAAGCAAGAAGAAGCCTTTCTGATGCTCAAGCGTCTATTGTGTGAAGCTCCTGTTCTTGCGCTACCTGAGGGTAATGATGATTTTGTCGTGTACTGCGATGCCTCCAACCAAGGTCTCGGTTGTGTTCTTATGCAACGAGGCAAGGTTATCGCTTACGCATCAAGGCAACTTAAGGTTCATGAAAAGAATTATACAACTCACGATCTCGAACTTGGTGCAGTTGTTTTTGCCTTGAAGATCTGGAGACACTACCTTTATGGTACTAAGTGTATCCTCTACACTGACCATAAAAGCCTTCAGCATATCTTTGATCAAAAGGAACTTAACATGAGGCAACGCCGATGGAACGAACTCATCAGCGATTACGATTGTGAGATCCGGTATCATCCTGGTAAGGCTAATGTGGTAGCCGATGCGCTCAGCCGAAAACCCTGCCAGCTTAACTGTATCTTGCCGCGCACCCCAGCTTCACTTCACGCCGATCCAAAGCAACCTTGAATCGCGTATTCGTGACGCGCAGCGTGCATCCATCAGTAATGGTAACCTTCGCGCCGAGTTAGCGTGTGGCGCGGAAGCGCATTTTGCCCCTAATCTGAGTGGAATTCTCTGCTATCTCAATCGCACCTGGATTCCCTTTGATGAGAATCTTCGCGCTGATATCCTGAGTGAGGCGCACAAATCTCGGTATTCTATTCATCCTGGCGCTGATAAGATGTACAAGGATTTGCGCATTACTTATTGGTGGCCCGGTATGAAAAAGGATATTACTGTGTTCGTAGCTAAATGTCTGACTTGTTCTAAAGTGAAAGCTGAACACCAACGCCCATCTGGTTTGCTCGAACAACCAGAAATTCCTACGTGGAAATGGGAATGTGTAGCGATGGACTTTATTACCAAGTTACCTTTGACAGCAAGCAAACATGATAGCATTTGGGTAATTGTGGATCGTTTGACTAAGTCTGCTCACTTTCTGCCCATTCGTGAAAACTACCGTGTTGAGCAACTCGCGCAGCTTTATGTCAAGGAAATTGTCTGCCGCCATGGTACTCCTTTGAGCATCATATCCGATCGCGATGGCCGTTTTATATCTCGCTTTTGGAAATCTCTCCAATCTGCGCTAGGAACTCGCTTGGACATGAGTACGGCATATCATCCTCAGACTGACGGTCAGTCTGAGCGAACTATTCAAACTCTTGAGGATATGCTCCGATCTTGTGTTCTTGATTTTGGAGGTAATTGGGATTCGCACCTGCCTTTGATCGAGTTCTCTTATAATAACAGCTATCATTCCAGTATCGGTATGGCCCCATTTGAAGCACTTTACGGTCGTAAGTGCCGCTCCCCGATTTGTTGGAGCGAAGTGGGTGAAACTCAAATCACAGGACCCGAACTTGTTCAAGAGACAACCGATAAAATCGCCAAGATCCGTGATCATCTGCTGACTGCCAGAAGCCGACAGAAGAGTTACGCAGATCGCAGGCGAAAGCCTCTCGAATTTCAAGTTGGTGATCTTGTTCTCCTCAAAGTGTCGCCCTGGAAAGGTGTTGTCCGCTTTGGGAAGAAAGGTAAGCTTGCTCCTCGATATGTTGGACCATTCAAGATTCTCGCGCGTGTGGGAAAAGTTGCCTACAGACTTGACCTGCCGCCCGCGCTCAGTAATGTGCATCCAACGTTCCATGTATCCAATCTCAAGAAGTGTTTAGCTGACGAGAACCTTCACATTCCACTTGATGAAGTTCAAGTTGATGAAACTATGCATTTCGTTGAGAAGCCTGTTGAGATTATGGATCGCGAGGTAAAGCAAACAAAGCGCAGTCGCATCCCTATCGTGAAAGTTCGTTGGGAATCCAAGCGCGGAGCCGAGTTTACATGGGAAAGGGAAGATCAAATGAAGATCAAGTACCCGCACCTGTTCTCTGCGCCACCTACTTCGAGATAAATTTCGGGACGAAATTTCTTAAAGTAGGGGAGACTGTGACATCTGCCCGATCCGACCCGACCCAGGTACCCGTTTCCCTTATCCGATCTCTTTCTTTTATGATTTAATATTTATTTATTTATACTTATATTTTACTTTTAATAATAATAATAATATATTCTCCTTCCCGCCTCTTTCTCTCTCTTTCTTTCCGCCGTCCCGCCCCTCTCCTTCTCTCTTTCCGCCTTCTTTTCCTTCTTGTCGCCGTCCCGCCCTTACGCCTTGTTTCCCTCTTTTTCTTCTAACTCTTTGCTTGTCCTTTGTTCCTTCCCGCCTAAGGTTGTCTGCGCAGCTCCACGCGCCAGACCCCTTACAAGGAATCCTGCGTGAAGACCACCTGTTACAGCGATACGCGAGACGAACTCTTCTCGCAGCGCGCTAAGAATTGTAATTCTTCTCGCAGCGCGCTAAGAACGGTAGTTCTTCCCGCGACGCGCTAAGGATTTGTAGTTCTTCTCGCAGCGCGCTAAGAATCGTAGTTCACCCCTCGACGCGCGAAGAATTATAGTTCTTCCCGCGGCGCGCTAGGAATTTTAGTTCCTCCCGCGGCGCGCTAAGAAATGTGATTCTTCCCGCGGCGCGCTTAGAAATGTATTTCTTTCCGCGACGCGTTAAGGTTGGTTCTGTCTGCCTTCGCGCTCGCGCTCTCTTGACCTTCTGTGTCTGCCTTCGCTCTCGCGCGTGCGCTCGAGCTTTCTCGCGCTGAACCCTTTGAGTTTTCTTCTGTTTAATCTAGCCGTTGCTTTTGTGTTGTCTTATCTTTTGTGCTGTTGACCTAATCTGCTTTATGTCTGAAAAGTTACTTTCGGCGCAGCATGCGCACCAACCCCATTGGTTGGCAGATAAAGTGACTGACATAATCTTTTGAGATCTGCTTTTGCCATGCTTGACCAGTACCTTTTTCTGAACTGCCCATGCCTTTTTACTGTTACCTGTCAGCTTTTTCTCTTTTTCCCTGCTGCCATATCTTTTGATATCTTTTGCTTTTGGAATCTTTTGCATTTTGAGATCTTTTTCCCTTTTTCTAGGGATTGTGTTCCCTAGGGTTTCTCTATAAATAATAGTATTATTTTTCCTAACACTACACACACAAAACACTTAATCTCTCCTATTCTCTCTTGCTCCTTGCTCTCTCTGCCGCCTCCCTCTCTGCCTCCGTCTTCCTCCCTGTTCTGTCCTGCTTTTCCGGTAATATATATATATATATATATATATATAATAATTTACTTATTAATTATGCTAACTTATAACCAAGACTTAAAACAGATCGTTAAAACAATAATCTTATTTATAGGTTAACTTGTGCTTGTTTAAAGTTGGTTCTTGCTTTATCTTACACCGCATCGTTTATCAAGTGAGTAATCTCGTACCTAGTCCCTTTTTATTTTTAATGTTTTGGGATGTTCATGTGTTCATACAAACTTAGAGTCTTAAACTTGTTTATGAACTTTAGTCGCGCAGTATCCCATGTGTTGAGGACGTAGACTTGGCTGTTTATTTGTATGTGTGGATCATTAACCGTCTTGTCGGTCTATTCCGCAGTTCTCATGGTACCATTAGATGAACACGGGAGAACTATCGTTTATGATTTTCTCTTTTGTTTGCACATGCACAGTTTGTCTTGTTTGTGAGCTCAATTGTGAGCACTGGCAGTCTATGAATCTTAGAGTTGGTCCCGATCAGATTACACCCTTGTTGAAAACCAGACATACACATGTTGCGCGCAGATTTATTGTTATCTATGTATTGTATTAAACTTGATTTCTCACCAACACGCAAGTGTTTGACGATTATTTTAACACATGTTCAGGTTTGCAGTAGCTGTTTTGGAGCTTGAGGACACGTAGGAAGTTTTCTTTATTTTGGACCTAGATTAAAATGTATCAAGACAAGTTTTTGCTGTTCGAATATTATGAGTTATAATATATTGATTTATGATGATTTATGTTATCTTGTTTACTTTGCGCGTGCGCGAATAAATGTATTTATTAAATATTGACACCCAATAGTGTCACGAGTAATGAAACAATATGTGGCGCCCCGATGTATAATCCGCCTTTGGTCGGGGTGTTACATTCTTGACCAAAGAAACACCGAACACCTTTATTTCCTCTACCAAACTCGTAAGATGAATCGGGCTCTCCTCATGAACTAAAGCTTTTAGTAGTAAATTTTCAAACTAATATTCTTTAAGGCTTTGGCTATTTACACACCCTTTGATCTATTGAAATACCCACTATACGAGTTATATGTCACCTATACGGCTCGTATAATGGGTGTATGACAACATGAAAAATACTACCTTCACACGCAAAAAGGGTGTGTGAATATAGCATCTCTTCTTTAATCTTGCATTGTAAGGATTTGAACCTATCACATTAACTTTAACGAGACAAATACGATACCACTAGGTTATATATTGGTATTATTTTAGTTAGTTTCATGTCACAACTTTTTTTTAATAATAATACAAGAAAGGTGAATGAAAAAGTAAAAGGAAAGGAGTAAGTGACTAATTTTTTTTTTTAACTAAGGGTTGTGCTGGGGGCACCACCAACACCCCCTAATACGTCGCGTATAGGGTTATACGCAGCGTATTAGGGGATTTGAAAACCTAGTATCAAATCGTACAATAATACGCCCCGTATAGAGCTATACGGAACGTATTGCTTCTTTTGAATTATTGGAGTCTGACTCCCCCTCCCTCTCTCTCCTTACTTTTTATTATTATATATGCATAGCTTAAAGACTCGTGAAACAAGCATACACACAACACAATTTTTGATCGGATAATATAGACACACAATGTCGTGGTTCAACTATTTATTTACAGAGTTGAACGAGGAGGAGCCGGGTTGTGCCGTTAACGATCAGCCTAGTACGTCGTGCCTACCGGACTTAAACCGTGTTTCATTTTATATTATTTAGTATGAAGTTTTTTTTGCTTTTTTAACTAAGACAAGTTACATTACGTTTTGTTAGGAGTATATCGGCTATGATATTCATCCTAAACAACCTTACGGTCACCCTAGCTAGCCGGGCCTACCAAATTTGAACCAAGTTTTGCGTACTATTACCGTTATTGTTAATATTTTTATTATGGTATTACTAGTATTAGTATTAAAATATTGTTATTAAATTATTATTATTTTAAATATATTATTATATTATTATTATTTTAATATTATGATTACTATTAAAATATTATTTTTTATATTATTATTAGTATTAAAATATTATTATTATTACTGTTGTTTGATTTCTAACTTATATATGTTAGGAGTATTTCGTGTCAGATTATGGAGGTCAGTTACCTGTTGTTTACGATAGTCAGCCGTCGTACCAGTCACCTGCTGTCTGGTCGGATTATGGAGATCAGTCTTCTACTTCATACCAGATACCAGAAGTAAATGATCCGTTTTACGGAACCCAGACTTCGTACCACTAGGGAAACGAGCATGATGAGGAGCATCATGGATGCCGGGGGTAAACCCAAATGACGAAAATGATTACGACGATGACTACATAGGTGAGGCGACATTTTCGTATAACACAGATAATGCAAGACACCGTGTGTTTTGTTTAAGTTAATATTATTTGTTTGTACATTATTTAATAAATAGCGTGAAACTGTTTCAAATTTTTGAGACCCGCAAGGAGTTGGAGCAATGGGTAAAAAATAGAGGACGGGAGCATGGGTGTGTTGTTGTGGTCCAACGGTCAAGGAAAAACGGTGTGGACCTTGCATGCAATCATGGAGGAGAACCGAAAATAAAGCCTACGATCAGACGTACTGACAGCATTAAAAAATTTTGTCCGTTTAAACTCCTAGGCAGGTACGACTCAAGGGGTGCATGTTGGAGGCTTGAAGTAGTAAACGAGACACACAACCACGATCCCGTTGAATTTGAGGAGGGGTACGCGGAGCTGAGAAAAATGACCAGCGAAGCACTGGATCTGGTTGCGATGTTATACTGTAACGGCGTGAAGCCCCTTCAAATCCAAACAGCCGTGGCCCGACAGTTCCCGGTTGTCAACCGAAACTCAAGGACATATACAACTACATGAGTAAGCTTAGAAGTCAGGAGTTAATTGGCGATACCATATGAAGGTGGTTGAAAACCTTCCTAGTTTTACTGTAAAGAGGTTGTGCTTATAATATTTATTAAAGTTTTATTTCATCCAATGCAGGTGCTGGAAAACTTTCTTCGTGACAACGGTTTCGCTTACTATACCCGGGAGAATGCAACCAACGACAGGACGAATAATATTTTCTTCTATCATAATAAATCGCATAAGATGTGGCGTGCATTCTTCGAGGTATTGTTGATTGACACGACGTATAACACCAACATGTACAAGTGGCCGTTCGTTGAATTTGTCACTGTGACGTCGACATCAAAGTCGTTTTGTATCGCCCACGCGTTTTTTATCAGGAAACGGCGGGATAACTTCACCTGGGCTCTCGAGAAACTTAAAGAAATGCTCGATGATTGTATGGAGCCACGCGTGATACTGACTGACGCGGACCAAGCCCTCATGAACTCTTGCGACGTAGTCTTCCCTAATGCCACCAAAAATTTATGTAGGAGGCACATATCCGAGAACATAAAAAAAAATTTAATAGTCTTTATAATACGGATATGGGGACAGACTTCGCGTACGGGTGGAAGGTCCTGTATCAGTCTCCGACGATAGAACTGTTCGACCATCATTGCACGGAGATGGAACGTCATTTAGTACAATACGACAGAGAAGATGAGTCTTTCATATCAGTTGACAATTTTTAATAGTCTAGACAGACGTCTTATTAACATTTCCTTTTATTTTTTTAGAGGTTTGCCAATACATTCGTAAAAACTGGTTGAATCCATACAAACACAAGTTTGTTGCTTGCTGGATCGACGAACGGCGAAACTACGGCGAGTACACAACAAACCGAGTTGAGAGCCAGCACGCCAATCTAAAAAGGTACTTCAACGGAACCAACAACTCGCTCAACACCATTGTGAGGCATGCCCTTAAAATGGTTAATGCTCAGATGAAAGAAATCGGTGGATCGTTTGAAGACTCCCGTTCAAAGGTCATGGAAGAACATCGACAGCACGCCTGGTTAAAAAAGCTACTAAACAGGGTGTCGATTAAGCTCTTGGTGTAACAACTCGGGTATTCCACGTACTAATTCATACCCATTACTCGACCCGTTTTATGATCAGGAAATTTTTAAATCCTAAAAAGGTATCACGTTTATCGAGGAATTTCTATACAAATTATATTTATTTATTATATTTATTTAAAATATATTTAACTTTCAAAAATGTACATTTTTAGCCTAAATGTAAACTTTACCCTCTATCGTTCTCACCCCAAAACTACAAAGACTAAAGTGCAACTTCTGCTTATTATCTTTATAACCCAAGAACTAGACTCGTTAACCCATACCCGTTTAACCATAAACCGTACCCGTTTATCCTACTTGACACAATTTTCGTTCTAAACTCGGAATTAAATCTTTATTGTGATTTCCTTTACCATATGCGCCTAACCAACCTCGTTAATTAAGGAACAAGATCAAGTATAATATGTATTGATATATTATGGTAACCGACTAACCCTAAAATCAATTATATAACCTTGGACTAATTTTAATTCAATTCCTCGCGTCTGCACTTCCTCTACAACCCGGCGATCAAAACCCCTAAGTTTTATTTTGTTAACTTTGGACGTAAACCCTTGGATCAGATCCTGTTCTTGACGGCGACTGGGTTCGTCGTTCTCCTTGGTTCCATCATCGTTTGAGGTAATTGATTTGTGTATACTACTCGTCGATCATCAGGGAACAAAAGCTCTAATATTAATTAAAACAACATTAAGCAGATTTCGCGATTGATAATTCTAGGGTTCTTGCTTGATTGGGCTTTGTTTGTTTCTGTATAAATAGATCGTTTATAAACCATAACCAGCTGACACCCTAGCACAGTTGGCTAGGGTGTGTGTGCTCAATACAGTTCCGGCCATAGGCGCGGGTTCGAGTCCCGGCCGGCCATTTGTTTTGTTACTTTTTTTATTTTGATTATTTTAACTTGTTTAATGGTTTTAAATACATTATAATCAATATTAAATATCAAATAAACAATATTTTATCTAAACCGACATCTTAAAGATTAAACGTATCGTGTCGGCTAGTTTCGTTACAAGTTTTCGTGTATAGATATGTGTATGTATATATATATATTTCTTATTAATAATAAATCATTATTATTTTATTAAAAACCTACACTAATATTGGGACTCATCGTTGTTAAAATATTTTCATCAATTTGCTCATATTTATTATAAATATATAAAATACGTGTGTGTGTGTGTGTGTGTGTGTATATATGTATTATTTTTAAAACCAAACTATAATAAACGTATTAACGTATTAAGAGTGTTAATTATATTTTTACAATCGAATTTTGTTAAAGATTCTAAAATATAAATTTCATGTTAATTATATATTTAAACGGTTATTATTATAATAGATTTCAACTTATATTTATTCAAACTAATTATTATTTGTAAGTTCGATTATACGATGAACAATGACTTTTATAATTAAACGATAATAATAATAATCTGTAGAGATCAATCGTTCAATCCATAACATACCAATCATAATTGTAACTCAATCCACATCGAAATCCTGAATTCATTATACGTGTTACATCATTTATAACTCGTTCATAATATTATATTATTTAAGTATGATTCTTGTCGATAATTCTCGAAGAGTGTGATTTCCGCTTTCTTGTCGTATTCATTCCCGTTTGGCTTATTCGATCAGGTGAGTTTTATCATTCCCCTATTTTAAACAGTTTTTTAAAACGTTTTGGGGACATATGCGTATACCATACTACATATATATATATATATATATATATATATATCAAAAATAGCAAACGTATAATTGTGTGTGATTAATCAAATATACATGCTATGTGCTTACTTGTCTTTGTATGCAATCGCTTGACATATCCCCTTGGAGAGGATTCTCATACTATTGACCACCGCCCGATTCGCTTGGCAATGGTCATATTCTCATTATTTGTTCATGGTTGATTTACCGGCGCCCGATTCGCTTGGCAATGGTTTAATCGACAACTTATTTGTTCATGGTTTGATTTCATTACCGCATTATTACGTTTTGCCTATTTATCATACTATATCATATTTATTGTATTATCCTTATTTTATTGCAAAACTGGTGGTAAACTCACTCAACATGTTTGTTGACAAAACTCCATTTTCTACGCATATGCAAGTTGCCTGAGTTGAAGGATGGACACTTAGAATGACCTTAGGGTTATATTGACGACAAACTTGAATTTAAATGATTGTATTTATTTATTTGAATTGTTTTGTTGTATTTGATTATTGTGTGTATTATTTGAACAAAATAATTAATTAGATATTGTCATTTATATTTATGATAGTATCTTCGAGCTGTGAGCAACCGGATCACGCCCCGGCATTTCTGCCTTAGGTTGGGGTGTGACACTTGGTGTTCTTGTAAACGAGTATAATTTGATACACAAGATGCGTGATGGCGGAGCTTCATGCGGCAACCTGGTGCTTGTCGTGTGCTTGTCGGCTAGAGGGATACATAGTTAACGACAGATGTATTCCAATAAAGGATGTAGACCCGTTCTGGAGGAGACTTAATTTTGATCCAGCGTATCTGTCACACCCCAACCAAAGGCGGAAATGCTAGGGCGTGAGCCGATTGTTCGTAGCTCGAAGATACTATCATAAATAAAAAATGTGACAATATCTGTTAAATTAATTATTTCATATAAAGTGCACATGCATTCATAACACAAACAAATAATTTAAAACAAATAATCCAATCAATATTTAAATAAAATAGTCTTCATTAAGTTCCCTATGGTCTTTTCTATATGTCTTTCACGTCAAGCTTCAAGTCACACAATAACCTGCATATGCGTAGAAAATGGAATAGAGTTTGTCAATAGCACATGTTGAGTTAGATAATCACCAATTTTCATAAATAATAATAGTGTGTGTATGTGTGTGTTTGTGTGTGTGTGTATATATATAATATGTCATAAATGTTAAATGCGCAAACAAACATATGTGAGTAATAATCAATCAAACCATAAACAACCCATAGACATGAAAGTGTGACGTTTAACCGTTACCTCTCAAAATGGGCATTGGCTACAATGACCGGCTGAGATTGTTGGTTTACCATTGTCAAGCTAATCGGGCTCAGGTTACTAAGACAGCGTATGATCATACTGACATGCTAGACTTCAAATGGACCTCTCCGAAGCATGATAGAATGTAAACACATAAGCAAATAGCAAATAGCATTTAATTGATATACACACAATAATTATGTTTGCGAGTTTGTGTGTGTATATATATGATAGAAAATATGAATAGGTACGCATGTGTCCCGAAATATTTAAAAACAACAAAATAAAGGGGAATAATCAAACTCACCTTAAATCGAAGGCAAGTGAATAGTAATAATGATAAACGAGTTAAGAATTAAATGGATCGTCTTCTAATGCGTCGCATGAAATAAACCAACTGAACCTGAAACTTTGAGATAAGAAAATATGAGTAAACCCGAACTCCTTTTCGCTGGAATCGTTCCAAAAGGACGTCTAGAACTCCGGTTATGATAGATTAAACGTTTAAGCGAGCTGGTACTACCAGAATCCAAACAGCGAGTCAGAATTCGGTTTTTGGTCGGTAACCTTAAATTTTCTTTACGAGAATAAAAGTCTTCTGGACCGAACGTCGGTTCCGACCAAAAGCATGAGAAAACGAATAGTCAAACTTACTGACTATTATGTATTATGCCCTTTAACGGGTTTTAATCAATTTGACCAGTCAACACCCTTCAATCTCATAAATTGATTGAAGGTTATTGACTAGGGAATATATAAAAATGATTTTAAAGAAGACAACTCACCCAGATAATGCTTAAATCGATGAGAAACGAAAGTCAAAGGTTGAGAATGCTTGATAGTCAAACACCAAAGCTTGTTTATTTAAGTATTATGACAAAACCGAAGAGGAATATGTATGGCAGAGGTAGGTGAAGGCTGAGCATGTATAATTAGGGTTTAGGGAAGTTTGTGGCAGAAGAAATAAGTCTTGTTTATATAGAATACATAAAAACGAACCATATTTAGTTAGTTTACTCATTTAGGAAACCAAATAAGCTTTTAATAACCAATTCAATATAATATGCAACCATAAAGAAATCTTGAGGAGGGGGTAATGTATTTGGACTAGTATTTAGTCTATGTTAGATTTCTTGGGGCTTAAAACACTAGATATAGTCCAAAAATAATCGATTTCGTACCAAAAACAAACTAGGAAACAAATAACAAACAAACAAACTGTACATGCATGTGGAGGAGGCGGGTGGCGGCCATGGAACCCCATGGTGGCGTGGCGCTTCGACAACAAAAAATGAAATTTGATTTTTTTACAACTTTAGTCCTTGGACTTCTTAAAAAGGTTAATTTTTGAATATTTTAGAGTTAAAATAAAGAATTGACAACTTTGAAAACCTAATGGATATAAAATGAAAATATCAATCTTAAATACCTATAATTGTTTGATTTTATTAATAATAAGGATCCGAAATACGTTCCCGAATCGGGTTAAATACAAACGAATACGAACATGGAAAATCCGAGATGTTATGGTATCCGCAGAATGAAGAGCCAGACTATGAAGCAGGACTAGAGGACATCAGAAATACGCTCTCGTCCATAAAGGACCGTAATCAAAAGAAAAGTTAGTTCTCAAAGATCATATCAGCTCTTCCAGGGAGATCAAATAAGAAGGAGCCCGAAAAAAGAGAGGATCCTCGGGGGGCGTCCCAAAAAACCAGATCCCCCGAGGCACAACTCCTACACGCCCTCTCCAGATATCCTAAGACACAGCTCCTACACCCCCTCCTCATCAAAGGTGCCCACACATGAAACCCCCACCCCCTCGCTGTCTCGTTCGGTGTCCCAGTCTCAGTCGCGGTTTAAAATTCTTAGCATGCGACCTAGGACATCGAAACGTACGGGAGCTCCCCCCGGGTTTCCTTTAATGGATTCTCCAGCGCAAGTACCGTTTATTGAAAGGTTTAAGAGCGTCATTCCAAGTTGGGCACAGCCGTTCGTCTTAAACATCAAAGACGTTAGCCCAGACGGTAACTGTGGTTTCCGAGCAATCGTCGTGAGTTTAGGAAGGCATCAGAAATGCTGGCCGGATGTTAGGTGTGGATGGATGAACGAGCTGGACACGAACGAAGGGTGGTGGAGGACAATGTTCAGCAGAGAGGATGATCATTTGTATGATAGGGTTCATTCCAAGCTACTCTTGCTCAACACGGTTAGACCGGCGCTAGAGAATCGTTGGTTCGGCGTACCCCCTCACGGGCACCTGGTTGCTTAGGCATACGGGTGTGTGTTAGTCAATCTACACCACAGTGACACTGAATCTTATTTCCCGTTGAGAATCGGTCCTGACTTGATTCCGAATCCACCAGTTATATGCATCGCTAATTGGGGAGGTAATCACTGGATATATATCAAACTGGAAGGGGATTCCCAATGCTATTGCCGGACTGTAATTGGGAAAGACACGCGCAACCAGCGGCCCTCGAATGGAAAACACGTTACGAACAGCGTTTGAGCGAGTACAAACAAATAAGCCAGGCTTGGCACAGGACAGGTCCTACCATTAATATAGATTGAAAGTTGTAATTGCATTTGTATCAATGTATATGTATAGACACACACACACACACATTTATACAAGACAATGTATCAATGTATATATATAGATACATACACATATATATTGAAAGTTTGTTTGACAACATTGGTTTGACAATGTTGGTTTAACAACAACAACAACAACAACAATAATAATAATAATAATAATAATAATATTAATAATAATTATAATTATAATAACCTGCGGGTCTGGTGGAGCGCCATCAGCGACGAGCCGTTTGGGGAGAGGGCCTTGGTCACGAAGACCAAGGTCTCGGCCATTAGGGATTCGCTGCACAGGTACGTTCCTAAAGTGTATTGTATTGTATTACATAATATTATATTATATCATACAGGTATCTACACAGACTGATTGCGACGTCCGTTTCGGGTCGCAATCAGCGTGCGGAGCATTTATGTAACGTCCGTAAATTTCCGATAAAAGATTTAGCCTTGTAGTGTTACGTACACCTTCGGGCTTGACCCGGCTTTCTTCCGAGAGCTCCTGGCCACTCTCGTAAACGTTTCTCACTTAACTTTCCACCCAAGTTGCTACACACTTCATACTAGAGGGACTAGAGTGTAAAGTATTATTTTATAACATAAAACAAACCCTAGCTTCTCTTTTACCCTCACCTGGCCGATCGGACCATCATCAGCTACTCTAGGCATCCGATTTTCTTTTTTCCAGCCAACATTAGGGTGTAAAAATCAAATTCAAGGTTAGTCCCATGTCCCCTTTAGTCTTTTACACCTTAAACCATCCTTATACATCGTGTATTGATCGTTAAACGACTTGTTGTAGACTTGTATGGTGGCTGTCCAATTGAGGAATTCAGGGGCTGTTTTGATTGGGTTTGTTTCACCAATATCTTACTAGGTATGTCACTTACATCATACTAAAATTCCATGGCCAATGGAGGTGTTTAGGTCGGTCAATCGATTTTAGTTCGAAAACTATGGTTTATCGGGTGTAGGTTGGCAATTGTTGAGTTTGATGCGTTAAACGATTGGATGACCGGCCGAATCGGTTTGTACAGCCCGGGGGGGTTTAAGGGCTGTGGAAAAATTATTTTTTGGATGCTCGGGGCTGTTGTGGTTAGTGCTTTGTCAATCGAGTCGGCGGTGCGCGAATTTTCGTTTAAACGTAAAGTAAGAGTTGTAAAAAGGAATCGTCAACCCTATCAACTCGGGTGACATAATCTTGATGAATGAAAATATTTAAAATGGAATTTGGTCCATTTGGGGCTGATTCGTTTAACCAATGGTTTTAAGCTTTATTACACGCGCATTCGACCCTATTTGATCACCCTTAGGCCTTGGGCCAAGTTGTTGGGCCTTGGGCGAAAGTGTTAGGCCTTGGGCCAAGTTTTTGGGCCTTGGGCCAAAGTATTGGGCCTTGGGCCAAGTTTTTGGGCCTTGGGCCAAAGTATTGGGCGGGCCTTGGGCCAAATGTTGGGCCTTGGGCCAAGTTGTTGGGCCTTGGGCCAAAGTGTTGGGCTTGAACGGCCCATTAGGCAAGAGTGTTCTTACGGTCTAGTTTAGTAACGCGTTGTGTACTATTTACAGGCCCTTACTTGTGAGTATGCACTTAGGGATTTCCTAGCTCGTTGCAGGTGTTCGATCGATTCCAGGTGAGTTCATGATGCCCCTTTTTAATCTTTTTACGTTTTGGGCTAGCATACACACCATAGTTACAATTTTACCCGATTTTACTTGTTACAACTATTTGGATGGTATTACATAGCCTCTTTCATATATGTAGATTTATGAAAATATGTGTGATTTATATTTTATGCCTTAGGATATTTTAGACTCGTTGGTCTTATTTCCCTAAGGTTATATATATTCTTTATGGTCTAGGCTCGAGGATACTATTAAGCCTAGTATTAATTTCTAGATTATCCATTATTTATGGATTGAATGTGATGTTATGGTTTGGTTGAATTTTTGAATTTGATGTTTGTATGTGTGTATGTGATGGTAAGCTGTGACCGGGTCAAATATACAACTCGGGGAGGACCCGAGGTGAGGAGGCCCGTGTTGCATGTTTATGACGCGGCTGGGTCAAATATATTACTTGGGGAATTCCCGGGGTGAGGAGGCCCGCCGTTCTATGAACCATGGTCGGGTCAAATATATTACTTGGGGAAGACCCGGAGTGAAGAGGCCCGTATCACGTGTTTGGATGTTAAACCGCAACCGAGTCAAATATATTACTTGAGGATGACCCGGGGTGAGGAGGCTCGTGTTGCGTGATTTTGTTTTATTAAACTGTGACCGAGTCAAATATATTACTTGGGGATGACCCGGGATGAGGAGGCTCGTGTTGCATGATTTTAACGGTTTTGTCAAACCGTGGCTAGGTCAAATATATTACTCGGGGAAGACCCGAGGTGAGGAGGCCCGTGCTGCGTGAAAAGATGTTTAATGTTTTATTCTCTTATGATTTGGTTAAGAAAAGCTATTTATGATTTTATGGTCTCATGATTTTCCACTACATTCCATACTCATGGAATTTAAATTTTTAATGAATGTCGTTTACGAAAACTTGAACTCACTCAGCTCAAGTTGACTTTGTGTGTATGTTAGATTGACTTGCAGGTTAAGAAGTGGATACTACCGCTTGGACGTGCTGGATGCTACTCGGGAGGTTGAAGGCATTTCTGGTCGAGGATTTCAAATAAAACAGATAATTTATTTATATTTGATTTTTGGACACCTGTACCCGTGTTTGGGATTTTAATACTTACACTTTTCAGTTGTTATTTACTCTAAACTTGCTTTAAATAAAACGAATCGTTTGGTTTTAAATTTTTATGAACTTTTGGACATGATGACCAACTGTAGGATTCCCGGGTTTCGGGGTCTTACATTTGCAGCCTCCGCGACCTGTTATTTTTAGGTGTCTGCTGACCAGCACGGCCTGCAACCTCGCTAGAGGGTTTGCAGACTATTTTGCCAGTTATTACCACAGGCAGGCATGAGGATCTTTGATGGCTGGCACGTACGTCACCCAGCTTGCGATCTCTCCTTGCCATGGAGACTTGGTGGACGGCCTGGCTATCGCTCCGACCCTCCCCGCCCGCTGGACCGCAGCCTTTGCACCAGGATGCACTTTGTGCATTCGTTCATCAGGCCCAACAGCCCGTACGACCGATTGGTAGCTGGGGTGGGGCACGTGCTCCTTACGTCCTAGTGCCTTTAGTGCAGCCTCCCCCACTCGCGGTAGCAGAGGTGCATATCGTTGATTAATCTGTCGACGAAGGGGCGGGGGCGGGGATTCGGATGATGTTGGTGACGCACATGAGGTATGTTTTATTATATTATCGTTTTACGGTTTCTTTTAATTCGTCTATTTATTAAACGTATCTTTATTGTTTTGTTATTAGCCGCTGCAGCAGCACGTTCCACGTACATATCACGCGGTGCATTTGGATCTCGCCACCAACGTCAGGTTGCGGGCTGTTGAGCGTCGGTCCCTACGTACGGAGCAAGGGATGATGCAGATGGCGCGCCAGATTAGCCGGATTGCTCGCTATCTGGCAGCGCAGCAGTCAGGATAGGACTACCCCGTGCCCCCGCCACCCCCTCCTGGTTTTAACCATGAGGCGAGCGCGTCTAGCATGAGACACGGACGGGCGAGTACGTGCACACCGCCCGTGAGGGATCAGAGGCCAGCGCAGGACAAACGACGATGACGATGTCGGTGACGCGGCGTTTAGGGCCACCAACAACCTAGACTTTGGGGAGTTTATGCAGATTTTTATGTTTAATTTGATGCATTTACTTTTATTTGTACATTTTTTGTATATAATACTTTTTTTTGTATATATGTGTTACTTTTTTTTGGCCGAACTCTTACCAAACGAGCTGACTACGAGAAGTAATTATTTATTAATTTTAAAAAAATTATTTATTAATATTAAAAAAATAAACAATTTATTACAAAAAACAACAAATAGAAAAGAAAACAAATAAAAAACATAAAAAGACAAAAGATTGAGGGGTTTTCTAGCAAACCCCCTTAGTGTCCGTAGAAAACCCGTTTTACTAAACTACATAGATTAAAAGCATGATACTCAAGAATTAAAAAGGACATGTTGTAAGCATATACATAAACAGTCATCTTTATTACCAATGGCTCCAAAAAAACAGAAACTAGGATCAAACTGAGTCTGATTTACTAATCAAAGTTCAGTTGCCAGACCTGGTGATCATCTGACTTTGATTATTGAATTGCATTTTTTCCACATGGCAATACCGTAAATATTTCAAATCTTAATATAAGACCATTCTCATTTACAAACCAACCCAACCCAATCTTTATTATAACATTAATTTCTCTTTCTTCCACCAACCTAATCCAACCGAACCAAACTTTCCACACTCATTAGCAACCTAACTTCACTATTTTTATTACATAAATATAATTTATAATTGTTTTTTAATTAATAATTGTTGTTTTTTTATTAAAAGTGTTTAGAAATATAAAAAATAATTTCTTTATTTAAAAATAACCAACATATATTTAATTTAAAAATATTTATATTCACCAAACACATTTAATAAAGTAGATAACAAAATTACAATTGTAGCATTAAATATAAAATTACACTTAGAAATGATAAAAACTACATAATTATTCATCATTGTCAATTTTTTGCCAAATATGCTCAATCAAATCATTTTTTAAAGAGATATGAGTTTCTCTATTGCGAAGCTGTTCTCTATTGGTCATACAATTGGATAAGCTTCCGATTCGTTGAGTAGAGTATTGAAAAGGTTGTCCATCATCTTCACTTGAGCTTCTTCGTTCCTTGTTAACAGATCTATCATTTAGAAATTCAGACGGGTCACAATAGTTAAGGTATGTGTCTCGTTCATCCTCAACTATCATATTATGCATAATAATACATGCAATCATAATTTCCCCATTATATCCTTGTCCCACACATGACATGGTGTCGTAAAAATGCAAAACAAGCTTGTAGAACGCCAAATGCATGTTCAACATCTTTTCGAGCGGCTTCTTGATGTCAAGCGAACAACTTGTGTTTCCGCAACTGTGGAGAAGTTATTGACTTGAAAAAGACAACCCATGAAGGATATATGCCATCAGTAAGATAGTACGCCATGTTATATTCCCGATCATTCAAAACGTAGCTCACATTTGGTGCTCGACCTGTCAACACATCATCAAAAAGAGTATATCTGTGGAGAACGTTAAAGTCATTGCATGTACCTGGTGTTCCAAAGAATGCGTGCCATATCCATAAGTCAAATGATGCAACGACTTCCAAAATGATTTTTGGTTTACCGCTTCTACCTGCATATTGCCTAGCCTAAGCGGTGGGGCAATTTTTCCACTCTCAATGCATGCAGTCAATGTTGCCTATCATACCTGGAAATCCACGTTCTACCCCAACATGGAGTAGTCTTCTTAAATCTTCTTCATTGGGTCTTCTAAGGTACTCTTGACTAAAACATAAAATGACGCCTTCAACGAACTTTATAAGAGAATCCCTTATTACAGTATCACTCATTCTCAAATATTCATCTTATGCATCGGCTAATGTTCCATACGTCAACACTCGTATAGCTCTGGTACATTTCTGCAATGCTGAAAGGCCTTTTTCTTTCGGTAGCATCACGCCTTTGTTGAAAATAGATATCACTCGTTGTAAAAGCACCCACTATACGGAGGAATAATGGTTTTTTCATTCGAAATCTACGCCGAAATATGTCTTGATCGTATGTTGGGTTATCCACAAAGTAATCTTTCATCAAACGTTCCTCACCTTGTTCGCCTTCACGGTCACGGTACCTTCTTCTTGCTCTAGGAGGATGATCTCCTATGATCATATTTGGCATGCTTACAAATATTTCACAAATTAGGTGATCAAGTTGTCGATTTTGCTTAGCAACCCTAGCTTCCCATTCATCAAAATCATTTAAGTTTGATGAACTGGGAGTTGCTAATGTGTTTTCATTCTGAGACATTTTTTCAAAGTTAGTGTTGGATAAAATATGCAAATGTTACGCTCTTATTTATACAAGAAAATTAATGTAGATAATGTTAAATAATTTTATCTAAATAAACTCCAAGCATCCAGTAGAAAGTCGACATGTGAGAAGATTATGCTGGATTTCCGATAGATAATGTTAAATCATATTATCTAAATAAAATCTAAGCATCCAGTAATAAGTTGACACGTGGGAACGAAGATTGTGCTGGATTTCCAATAGATAATGTTAAATCATATTATCTAAATAAGATCTAAGCATCCAGTAATAAGTTGGCATGTGGGAACAAAGATTATGCTGGATTTCCGGTAGATAATGTTAAATCATATTGTCTAAATAAAAGCTAAGCGTCCAATAAAAAATTGACACGTGGGAACAAAGATAATGCTAGGAATATATTTCAAATGCATTACAAACAAACAAAGTACACATACATAAAATACAAAGTGAGATAATGAAATGTCATACACACATTAAACTTCAACATACTGAAAGTAAAACACACACTAAACTTCAACATAGTGAAAATAAAACACACACTAAATTAAATTTAGTTAGTTCGGCCCATGAAACTTCAAAATTAGATGGTGTTTTAGGTTTTCTTCTTCATGCGACAAGAACGGTTTTTGTAACAATGTGGTCAAAAGTTCACTTTGCATTTTCTTTCGCTTCCTTTCTTCCTTCTGTGATTCTAATTCTTGTTCTCTCCTTTTCATTTCTTCCATTTTTGCTCCCTCTGTTTCTCAAACTCGAGTCTTTTGTTCATCAGCTCAACTTCACTGCTTCTAGTAAGCGTCATTGCATTGAGTGCTTCAACCACTTCATTAGAAACCTTACCTTTTCCTTTTCTTTTACTTTTAGCCGCACCTCTACCAATTGGACGTGGAATTGTTGAAGTACCACTATTTGGTGTGTCTGGGTTGGAATTATCGCCATGGTCCCCTTCTTCGGTAGTCTTTGATCTTTTTTGTGCTATCGCCACTCTCTTCATTACCCACTTCACATTCAGGGTGAGAACGTCTTGTGGAAAGGTGTTTTTTGTAGCTTCCACCTTGGGTTTCTTACTCATAACTTCATTCCAAACAACATAGTCATTAAAGTTGTTCTTACCTTGCTCATAAATTGTATAAGCTACACTTTTAATATCTTTCTGGCTCATTCTATTTTCTTTTTGGCGATATGCTTCACTTACATAGAAACCCACTTGGTGATAGTTTCATTAAGTCGATGGTAACGACCTTTCATTTGACCTATATTCCTCGGACCAATCTTTCTGGATTTTTCTGCTTGAGCTTCATCGTACAATTTTTTTACTCTTGCCCACAAAATTGAATTCCTTTTTCTTTTTGCCAGTGATGCTATTTCCACTAACAATACACCATGCCGACATTAAAGCGAAATCTTCAACAACTCCCATTAGTGCCTCCCTTTGATTGATTTGCAGAATTTTGTGTGGTTTCAAGACTTTTAGTGGAAAAATCTTGACTCGGATTTGAAAAAAGGTAGAGTTTTAATAGTACTGAGTATTGGGATAATCTTCAGAATCTCCAAGACTAAAATGAAGATTTGCATTTGAAGGATTCATAGTGACAATACGAATGGAAAGAAATTGCAGATGGATATAAAAGTGATATGATACCATATTTATAAGGAAAAAAGTTGAATTATATAATCAGATAGTGTTAGATTGTTTAGATATTAAGTTTTATCCAAAAAATCCTATGAACCAATACGAAGTTGACAAGTGTCGGATAATGAATTATATAATCAGGTAATATTAGACTGTTTAGATAATAAGTTTTATCCGAAAAATATTTTGAACCAATACGGAGTTGATAAGTGTCGAATAACGTAAATCAGTAATGGTTAATATTTATTCTATTATAAAAATATATATATATTGCAATCTTATGTTTTTTAATAAAATTTATACTAGTGTATTCACAAAAAAAACTAAACAAGACCGTGTTTTTAGATTTTTTAAAAACTTATTTATTAAAAGTTATTGAGGAAAAACATTTTTAATGTTGAAATTAATTAGTATGAAAAGAAAAAGAAAAAGAAAAATAAATTAAAATGTGAAACAATCCTTTAGTGACATGTGGCCATGATGGTAGTGGGTAAACTAGTTTGTGGTAGCAAAATGTTCGGCCAAGTTTGATGATTTTTTCTTATTATTTTTTTAAATATTGTCTAAACCCAACTAATTCACCAATGAGAGTAGTCTAAGTAACAAGAGTGATTAATTTGTGTAATAGAGTAATATCAAGTAATTACTCTGCTTATGCAAACAATTACGCTACAGAAACCACAATGTGTTATTTACACTTTTACCATTGCGTCCTTTTTTTCCTACAATTCGCACGCCTTGTGTTGGAAATTATGGACCGGCTTGGTTAAGTCAACGCAGCCAACCGAGTTATAACTAGTAAGAGTTACACATTGGGTAACGAACATCAAACCCACTTAAGTTAGTTAACCGGTATTGACATATAATAACTAGATAGTAATGTTTATTTATCAAATAAACATGGACCAGGCTTTTGAGTTAGAGATGGGGTTGGTGGCCAGGTATGGATTGACTAGTCTATTAGTTAATCTAATTAACCTAATCAAGAAGGTGAATCACAAGATAACCCTATCCACCAAAGCTCTCTCTCTCTCTCTCTCTTAACTCACCCCACCGCCGCCGACCAGCCCTCTACCCGCCGGAGAATAGCCTCCGCCGCCGCTGCCTTGTGCCGCCACCGTGCACCGCCACCAGTGGGCCTTGTCTCATTTAGTCACCTAGCAAAGTTTGTTAACTCTCGGTGTCTCAACCGGTTAATCATTAACCGTGGTATGATTTTTCTCATTGGTCAATAGTATAATAAATTGTTTATTATTTTAATGTGCTCGTATTGTTTTTAACCAGATCATGTCGGGTTTTATTTTGGTGTTGATTACTCATATTCATTTCGCTGCGTTTATATTAATTAACTAACAATTATCAAACTCGGTGTTTGATAATAAAAGTTTGGCTAATAACCACTGAAACCCAATAGTGGTATCAGAGCCTTGGTTGCAACATACAAGTCGGTACCAGTCTTTTAAACCGGGGTTAGATTATAAACTTTGACTAGTTTTAAAGTTTCTAATCTATTTTTATTTTATGGCAACTTTAATATTTGGTCACAATTTTATTTGTTTTGTTTGACCAAAGGCTTGCCCGATTTGTTGTGTGGTTGTTTTATAATATGTAAATCTGGTCTGACCATGTTTTATGGTTGTTTGTGATTAATTGGTTTTGATTTTATGGTTTTGGCCATATTGATGGTTCAAAGTTGTATTAGTTAGGGTTATATTCTTTATTGTATTTATTTTTGCAAATATTGTATTTCATTTATAAATATTGTAATAAATGAAGACTCGAAGGCAAAGACCAAGGAAGCTAAACAGGAATCACGAAGTCAGTGGGAGTTGCTTAAGATGACAATTGGATGCACTCAAATCCATCCTTGTGGTTGATTGTGTGTTGTGACCCTATGACCCGTTCGGTCTTGCTAATAGGCTCTAGCAAGATCGAACATATTTTGGCCGTATAGACTTACATGTTTTTCTTGCTTTTGTGGTTGCTTATATTTTATAATAGTTATTTCATAACCGACCACACACCAATATATATTTTAAAAGAAGTTTTAAAATATGAATACAATCATATTAAAACAAGTTCTAAAAGGAGTTTTATAACTTAGCAAATTTTGTTTTAAAAAAATAATAATCAATTCTATTTTGTGAATTAAACTAAATTTAATTTTCAAAATCTTTTAACTTAATACATTTTTCTATTAACTTAAAATTGGTTATATATATCACAACAAACTTAGTTTTAATAGGTTATTAAAACCAAGTGTCCTAAGAGATGAAAGGGTTTATTGTCCTGAGAGTAAGGTGGGCATAAATGAGGCTAAACTTATCTAGTTAGGAAAATGTTGTCTTAAAAGGCCTCACACTCGAGAGTTATGCTTATCCACAATTGGCAATCATTGTCAGTCTCTCTAACCACTTACTAATGTTGCATGTTACAACAACCATTACTAACTAGTAACCAGATTCTCAAAATTCCTTCTCTATTATTGTAATTGGGTTATTAATAAAAGGAATTAAGTCATCGAAAATACTAATAATTTATCTTTTACTTATTAAACAAATGCCAACTGATAAGAACTCCTCTGTCGCTCTCAAATCCGTACTTGAGAATGAAAGCTGAATGGTACCAACTTTCTTAAATGGCACTGCAATCTGAGACTCGTTCTCATAATGGCAAAGAAGCTCTACGTTCTCGAAGGACTAGTTCCAACAGAACCTGACAACGCTACAGCTACTGCTAGAAGAACTCTTGAAAAGCATAATAAGGACTCTGTAGAAGTTGCTTGTATTATGCGAGCCACTATGTCCTCTGAGCTTGCTAACGGCTTATAAGATTTAGGTGCCAATGAGATGATTGAGCAACTCAAGGGTATGTTCCAAAAACAAGCCCATCAAGAGTGCTTCAACACCATGAAACAACTAATTGTCTGCAGAATGGAACAGGGATCCTTTATTAGTGCGCAGATCGTCAAGATGAAAGGGTACATCGACCAACTGAAGAAACTTGATTATCCCCTGTCAGATGAAATGGCAACAGACTTCATCTTGAACTCTCTCCCCAGCTCCTACGACCAGTTCGTAATGAATTTCAATATGAATGCCTAGGTAAAGACAGTGCCGGAGCTTCTTGGAATGCTCAAAACAGCTGAGATGAATATTCCAAATAGAGTGTACAAACTAAATAAGTCCATTTATGGACTTAAATAGGCATCTCGCAGCTGGAATCTTCATTTTGATGAGAAAATCAAAGAGTTTGGTTTTATCAAAAATGAAGATGAGCCTCATGTTTACAGAAGATGAGCCTCATCTTGTATGTGGATGTTATACTGATAATTGGAAACAACATCCATATGCTTGAAAAGGTCAAGCACTAGTTGGGATCTTGTATCACAATGAAAGATCTTGGTGAAGCTTCTTATATTCTAGGAATCAAGATCTGCCGAGATAGATCCAAGCGACTTCTAGGGCTAAGTCAAAGTACATACATAGACAAAGTAATGGCACGCTTCTCGGTGGAGTTCCCATAGCTAAAGGAACCGTTCTGAACAAATCACAATCTCCTTCAATGGACATTGAATCTAAGCGTATGCAAGCAATTTCATATGCTTCAGTGATTGGTTCTATCATGAATGCTATGTTATGCATTAGACCTGACGCCTCGTATGCTTTAAGCATAACTAGTCGTTTTCAGCAAAGTCCTGGAGTTGCCCATTGGACTGCAGTAAAAAACATTCTAAGGTACCTGAAAAGGACCAAGGATATGTTCTTAGTGTTTGGAGGAGTGGAAAAACAGATCACTGTAAAGTGTTAAACTGATGCTAGCTTCCAAACTGACCGAGATGATTCTCGCTCACAATCAGGATTCGTATTCACTTTCAATGGAGGATCTATTTATTGGAAAAGCTCCAAGGAGAGTGTGGTGGCAGACTCTACCACCGAATCTGAATATATAGCTGCATCAAATGCTGCTAAGGAGGCTGCTTGGATGAAGAAATTCATCACCAACCTCGATGTGGTTCCAAGTATTCATAAACCAAACGAGGAGTTCTGTGATAACACAGGAGCCATTGCTCAAGCTAAAGAGCCCATATCTCATCACAGATCCAAGCACATTCTGAGGAAGTTACTCCTTATGCGAGAAATACTAGAACGAGGAGACATCATAATAAGCAAAGTAGGCACAGATCAAAACCTAGCAAACCCGTTCACTATGTCGATGACTCGGGATAAGCATGATCAACACAGGATTGCTATCGGTCTTAGATTAGCTAGTAATTTGTTTTGATTAGTATTTAGATGTACGAACATTTAAACAGTTATACTTTTGAGTTCACTTTTGATTTATTGGTTAAATGCAAACGCTGAATATTATAACTGTGTTCAATTTTAATACATTTAATCCATGAATATTGTATTCTAAATTATCCGTAGTCGGTCAAACTCGTGGGAACGACTCTAAACTAAGACTATTCTGACATTGGATTCAAGGATGACTTCCAAACTCACAGACCTCATTATGAATGATGTTGGATGTAAATCGCATCAAATCACTTCATGGATATTAGTCCTAAGATGTTTTGATATAGGTATACTCATTTAGTATCCTTAGACCTGAAATGCATATTAGAACTTCCGTTTACCAAAGACTATTCTTTGATCAGTGTCAATCACTGTCTCGTAACTGCCGGTCATAAAGGCATTGGTTGGGAGTAGTTCTGAAGTTCAGTGGGAGTTGTATGTGGTAAAGATGAGATTCTGTACTCTTACATAATATGTAGCAGTTAGACATCGTGGCACCCTCGTTGATTCAAACTGGTGAAGTGTGAGGCCTCACCCAAACTTATTGTGTCTTTGATTGGGCCGCTTTGATTCTAGATCGAGAACAATAATAATTGAACATCATGTGAGATTGAATATGATCCATGTCTCATTGTTCAATTGATGTCTTATACGGAAAGGATAGATAACAACGATTACGATAAGCTCATTATCTTGCAATAGTGTATTCCAAGATGTTTTGGTTAATGACTTTAAAGTGTCATAACTTGTTGGGGGCAGCCATGTGTAGCTAGAGCACCGCTGGCTGTCAGTGTTAAGGAACTTAATCAGAAGTCGTCCAAGTGAGAGACTGCTGAAAATTATGGACCGATTCGGTTAAGTCAACGCGGCCGACCGAGTTATGACCCATAAGAGTTACACCTTGGGTAATGAACATCAAGCCCGCTTAATTTAGTTAACCAGTATTAACATATAATAACCAGATAGTGATGTTTATTTATCAAATAAACATGGACCGGGCTTTTGAGTTAGAGATGGGATTGGTGTCTGGGAATGGATTAACTAGTTTATTAGTTAATCTAATTAACCTAATCAAGAAGGTGAATCACAAGATAACCTTAGCCACCAAAGCACTCTCTCTCTCTCTCTCTTAAATCACCCCACCGCCGTCGGCCAGCTCCTGCCCGCCAAAGAACAATCGCCGCCGCCGCTGCCACCGTGCACCGCCACCAGCGGATCTCGTCTCGTTTAATCACCTAGCAAAGTTTGCTAACTCTCGGTGTCTCAACCTGTTAATCATTAACCGTGGTATGATTTTCTCATCGATGGATAGTATAATAAATTGTTTATTATTTTACTGTGCTCGTATTGTTTTTAACCGGATCCTGTCGGGTTTTATTTGGTGTTGATTACTCATATTCATACCGTTGTGTTTATATTAATTAACCGTCTTAATAATTAACTAACAATTATCAAACCCCAATAAAAGTTTGACTGATCAAGTGATCATCACTGAAACCCAACACCTTGCACATTAATTCTATTTGTACTTGATCCTAACACTATATTTATATTATTTTATTTTTCATAATTCGGGTAAAATCATAATCATTTTTTCAAATTATAAGGTCTATGAAGGACAGGAGAATTTCTTCAAGTAAAACCAAAGATGCATATGCAAGTTTTATGATCATACTACACAATGATATAATCTTGAACAAAAAATTATTCTGGATATTAATTAATCAAATGATGCATTGGCTGATCTTTCTTCGAAGACAAATATACGCCAACAAGCGATACACCACACCCATTCCTAGCAGCATCCAAACTTCTTTCCACCCTCCTTTCAAGTTTACTGTATCGAATGATGGTGAACTCTGCAACGGTCTACATCCGCCTATGCTTTCACACTCGTATAACTCATCACCTGAGTATTGCACTTTTAGTAGCAGCCGGAACCCGTGGTACATGAATGATAAATACTTTAGCCATTGCATGAATGCTGGTATATGCTGCACCCAAAATAAACAAACTCCAATTTAGTTTACAAGATATAAGTAATTTTTTGCTAAATGGAAATTTGACTCTTTTACTTATTACCTGAACATAGTAACCTCCGGTAAGAAGAAACAGCATTAGTATTAATGAAGCAACATTGCCTGCCCGTCTAATGCTCATAACTGCAGCCCCAAACATTTCACCAGCACCCTAATCATATGGAGAAAAACACAATCAGTCGACCGTTATTTTAATTCTTGAATGTCAAAAAATGGATGTAGATTACTTACTTGGCTAGTTATGGCTATTAGTAAGATCACTGACAAAGTTGTAAAGAAACATTGTAAAGTTTTCTTGAATCCAACCATGAAATACAAAATGGACATGAAAATAGTTGGGTATGTAACATGCGCGATCATGTCACATAATGTGCTGCACGCATAGTACGCACTTAACCGATACATATCAGCTTTTCTTTCTTTGACAAGCATAAACTTCTCAAACGGGAACACGTATACAGCTCCAAATATTGATGAAGATGTCCAAAAGATGCACACGTAGAACAACAACCCAATCTGCACCAGTTACAGAAATTAAAACGATATAAAAAAATGATCGCGAATTCTTAACTAATGGATGGATTGGATAGGTTGTGTAGCATGTCAAAGAGACAAAAGATAATGTTAGTTGACCAATTTATAAGTAAACAAGTGTAATGTGACCTGATCTCTTAGGTGAGCTTCGGTCGCATAGCTAGATTTCCACCATAAAAGGCCTAACAAGACTGCAACTCCAAGAGATTGAATTATTCTTAACATATCAAAATAATCTCTCCATCTTTGTCTATATGTTCTCTTGAACAATATTAAAAACTGGTCCCACCAACTTATTGTCCAATCTTTTTTCACTTGAGTTGCTAATCTAAGATGTTCGGGTGCCTTTCCCGTTCTTTGAATTGCATCTTTCTCTTTACTTTCTAGCTCAATCTTGTACCTGTTTTGTACATACTACTTTCATAGTATAGCCCAAAACATATTCGGTAAGAATTAACCAAAACTTTGATTGCAAGATAACCAAAAATAAAGATAAAAGACATTTTTACCCTGATGACCGCCCTTTCGTATTCACAAGTGCCTTTAGGAGCCACGATATCATCAGGGGCGGTAATGTCATTCACTTGGCCTGTTGCTAAATCTAGCAAAAACTCTGCAGGGTTCATGGCTATATCCGGGATGAACCTTAAAGACATAAAATAGCTCATTGATTCTCTTGCCTTTCCGTAGTACATAGGATGTCCTTCGGATATTAATAGTATCTTGTCAAACATATGAAACACTTTACTGGATGGTTGGTGGATCGTTGTCACGATTGTCCTCCCGACCTGAATCGTTCACAAAAAAAAAAAGGAAAATTAAACACCTTTTTAAGTTTTAACAACATTGTCAATCTTTTTCTTGTTCATGTTAAGGTTTTTTACCTTAGCATTCTCTCTTAGAATCTGAATGAGTTTGTTTGCTGATGTGGAATCAAGGCCAGAAGTCGGTTCATCAAGTAATAACAATGAAGGATCAACCAGGATCTCATATCCTATACTTGTTCTTTTCCGTTCGCCCCCGGATATCCCACCTATGAATCCTCCCCCTACTCGTGTTTTTCGACATCTTTTTTTATTTTAAACCAATAGAAAACATTTAGTGAGGAAAACAATGATATGCATGAAACTTGCTTCAGTATTATCTTTATACAAGAATTGTAAACTAACCTTTCTAGTCCTAGTTCCTTAAGGATAACCTCAACTCTTTCGAGTTTCTGCTTTTGACTCATGCTGCCCGAAAGCCTTAAAAATGCCGCAAATATTAATGTTTCTTCAACTGTTAACTGCGGGTAGAGCACGTCATCTTGTGTAACAAATCCAATCCTATACATTAATTAGTAAAAATAAACATCATTATATGTGACATTATAGAACAACATTATATGAACATATCTTACCTTCTTTTAAGAGCTGGACTGTATGGAACATCATTATATGTGACATTTCCTTTAATGTTTTCGCGTAATCTCCCGCCTACAACTTTCAAAAGGGTTGTTTTGCCACTTCCAGAAGGACCCATTAAAGCGAGGATCTCACCCGGACCGATGCTTCCTGTTATGCCCTTCAAAATCTGCTTATAGTTGTCTTGGTCAGCGTTTGAAGCCACCTTTGACATAACCGCTTTCACTGGATTCCCGGGTGTTGCCTTGCTAATTTTTACCTTAAACTCTATACCTTCAAACTAGGGGTGTGCATCAAACCGAAATAACATATCCGTAACTGAAATAATCAAGAGAACCGAACCAAAATAACCTGACCCAACCCAACCCAACCCAGAACCAATGGTTTGGTTTTATGTGCTTTTTCAAAAACCGATTTGATTTCGACTTGCATGTATCCGAAATATCGAGAAAAAAAAACGAACCGTAAAAGTGAGCCGACTTTTATAATCAAAACTAGCTCATAAAACAGAAATTTGTTATTAAATATAAATGGATTATAAATTTTGTTTTTGAATGTTAAGTAATGTATTAAAAAAAAGTTAATAAACGGTGTGGCCCAAAAGTTTTAGGGCCAAATTCATGATTTTGGGTCATTTTATTTCCGGCTCAAAAATTTCAAGCCCAAAAGAGAGAACCAGAGAAAAACCAAAACCGAACCAAACTCAGACAAAAGGTTATAAGATTATCTAGGAGGGCAGTGAAAAGTATAGGGAACTGAATAGATTTTCTATTTAGTAAGATATTGAAGTTTATGTATTTCTTTTTACACTTTTTATTATGGAATATTTTAAGCATTTATAGAATTATGTTTTAAATTGTGATTTCTGTAAAAGTAACACGTCATCCTTTTCTAGACCAGATATCTTACAAACGGAAGATCTATAATTGTTAGCGTTACCTTGAGCAAAATGGGAAGCGGGCAATCTTTAATGGAGCAACAAGTATCTTCTTGAATATCAATTTGAGAGCTTGATCGGTTTCTATGGCAAGTTTGAGCATTTATATCGAAGCTATGAACTCCATTGTTGTTTGTAACCTGCATTGCACTCGATGGAGGAGACGAAGTTGACAAGTCTTCGATTTCATCTTGGTACTTGGAACCCATTGTGAAGCAGAAACGATCATGCGAATGAGTATTGTTTAATCGGGTTTTTAGATCAATTTTCTTCCAACTAAAACATACCTACATCAAACCTATATAGTCTCTTTGATTCTGGTGTTGGACATGTAAATTTATATCGAGAAAGAAAGACTTGCGAATTTGTTGTTGTAACACAACCTTGGTGCCACATTCTGACCAACTACCTTAAGTTTAAGTTCAACATGCCAAGAACATGAATTTCACCCATATTAAAATAAATGTATTACTTTTATACAATTATGGGAAGTCCATTATGGATGGAAAACAAACCTGAATCCAACGAAACATTTTGTATAGTATTTCGGGTATGGAACCATATGTGGGACTAGTAATTTTCACGGGGTTGGAGACCGGGTATCTAGTTAGGTGATACCCTGCCCGATTAACTGAAGGGATGTGATCCTCCTACACCACCCCCATATGCCTATACGGCTCGTATAGGCCTATATGGTCGTATAGGTTACGCATTACTGACAGAGGGACAGAAAAAACAGCTTTTTTCAACCTATACGACCGTATAGACCTATACGAGCCTTATAGGTGTTAAATGGCTCCTATTACTATCTGACACACTATTAAACCTATATAGTCGTATAGGGCTATACGACCGTATAGAAAACTTTGCAGAAAAAGTCAGCCTACCTTTGACCACTGTTAACCGCTGCCGGAAAACGACTATACGAGCCTATACGAGCCGTATAGTGCTATACTACACGTACAGACATATTTTCAAGTCTCAAAGCTTAAAACATTAAATAATTTTAAACGAATGTTCTCAGGATACAACTACATATTATTAAGCCGAGTATATTATGTAAATGCTAATAGATAATTTATTATATTCTAAAATATCATATTTAACCAAGTATGATGTACTTAATACATTAAAATGTAAGATACTAACGTATTAATATTTAAAATTGTGTCAAAAAAATTGTCTATACGGCGGTATAACTCTATACGGCCCGTATAGGTCTATACGGTCATATTAACGTATTATTATTTAAAATTAAAAAGTTATCTATATGACCGTATAGCCCTATACATGCCGTATAGGGCTATAAAAGGCACTACAGACAAGGAACGACAAGCTCGGACACAAACTGATATGATTCATGTGCTTACGACCGTATAGTCCTATACGAGCCGTATAGAAAAAATAATGGTGTGTGAAGATCCAAGGTGATGTAGGAGGATCCTAAGCCTTAACTGAAATATAAATACGCGAACCATACCTGTAAACATTTTTGTTTTAAATTTATTTTACTAATCCACCCCTTTAGGTTTCATATTTATAATTTTCTTGGTAATAAAATTATACAAAAATTAAAGTAGTAAGAAATGTATTTGGAAAACCTATGGACAATTTTTGGCATACTAGCAGTGTACTCGATGCCCGACTAGTATAAGACATGAAATTATAACACACTATGAGACTTAGATTAACAATACGCCAATATCACATTTATAAAGCTTGTCATAGTTTGCTATCTGAAAAAGTTAGGTTTGTTTAATTAAAAAAAAAGGAAAAAAAAAAGAACTTGAGTTTAAGCTTTTAATTTGTACTAGGAAAGCCATTTCCACTTCGTGGGATGGTATGGTGGTTAATGTGACACCTCGCTTTTTCACATTAACACCGTTAACCCAACTACGTTATATTACACACCATGCATAATAGTTACACGAGTCAGTAACGAGTCACACACAAGAGTCGGTCTGTACGCGTTGGTGATAAATGTCAATCCCGTAAACGAATACATGTACGTGCTATGTGATTACTTGCTTTGTGTGTTCATACTTTGATTATTATTATATATATATATATATATTTATATATGAATATAATAAAAAAAACTTAAAGCGCCCCGAGCCGCGCGAAGGATGTGGCTAAATCCCTCGTGCCACGCGAAGGATCACCAAGTCGAAATTTTTTATTAAAAACGGTTTTCAAACCCTAAATCACATATAATCAAGTGCAGTCGTCTCCAAACGATTTTTCACCCACTTCCTTGGGTGATTTTGGGTGTTCCTTGGTAGTTAGAGGTGCTAGGGTTCATAGCTTTCACCGTAAACCAATATACGTAAGCAATTCTCATTCGATTCTAGTTTCTTGCTTATCTTGTGTTTTGATTGTTGATAGAAACCCTAGAAGTCATTTATTTTGAAATATGGTTAATAAATCATGAGCATGATGATATGTGTTTGATATATGTTTTATATATGATCGATCAGAACCCTAGGTATGTCGTTAACATGATTCTTGATTGAGTTTTATTGAAATTAGAATGCTGACAGCTTTGTACTTGCTTATTGTTTCAACTGTAACTTAATGATAAACGATGGTTTTTGATAAATTCTTGATTCTAGGATATAGTTCGTCGAGTCTAGTTTCCAGAAAGTTATAAATTGTAATTTTTGGATCTACAGAAGATAGGTTTTATGATTTTACAAGATTACATGTCTAATCTGATTCGGGAAAATGTTTTCTGGTCTAACTTCCCGACATCATAACTTGCGACTGACAAAGCCAAATGGGTTGGTTCCACTTCTGGAACTTAGTATTATGAGTTTAGGTGAAACCACAATTTTCCTTGCATAATTTGGATAAATGAATTGAGTGAACCATGAAAATAATTTTTGTTGCGCAATCTGCTGAACTATTTGTATCTAACTACAATGATTGAATTATTGTGAGCTTTTCATACATTATAAAAATATAATAAAAATTGTTTAAGAAACCTAATCCATATATTATACTGTGATAAATTTTGTTGAATTTATCTTTGAGTTTTGCATAGTGAATAAAATCAGTTTGTACGTGCTAGAATCTGCCTTATTAACTGAATGATCATAAGTTAGGTTGTATGATGAATATTTGGTTGCTTTACCATGAAATGATGTGTGGATACATGTTAGGACTTTTATTACAGTTGACATTACTTAATATCACCAAGAGTCGTCGGGTCAAGTTTGTGTTTGTGTGTGTGTCCATACATGAGTCTTAGAGTCTTGTATTGTTAAACACATTCTCATAACATAAACACTTATACTAGGTAACAGTTAGCGAGTCAAGTGCATACATTGGTTTGAGAAAAGTCCATTACACGCGTCACCAGGTGAGTTCATGCTTTTTCCCTAGTTGTTTTTTGGATTGAAAACAACAAAACTATTTTCGTATACTTGTTTTCTGGATCGAAAACAACAAAACTGTTTTCGTATACTTGTTTTCTGGATTGAAAACAACAAAACATTTTCCTTACTTGTTTTCTGGATTGAAAACATGGACATACTTACATACTGGTTTTCTGGATGAAAACGCAACGACTTACTTGTTTTCGGGAATGAAAACATGGACATACTTACATACTAGTTTTCTGGATGAAAACGCAGCGACTTATTTTGGATTTATGTACTTCTTATATATCACAAGTATATACTAGATGCCCTCATATCACTTAAAGTCCTTACATATCTTGAACCGTTAGGATGGGATCGCGGGGAAATTTAAGTAGTACTACTGGGTTTGACAAACCCCACCTGCTATAACTCGACTAGAGGTGGACGGGTGTAAATTGTCCAAACATATATCGCCAGTGTTTTGTGATAGACCTGGTAAGAAGGCATACAGACAGTCAGCTTAGGTTCATGTAACATCTCGGATTTTTCGTATTTGTTTAAACCGATTCGAGAATGTAATTCGGATCTTTTAAACTAATTAAAACTTGTATTTAACTTATTTTATAATACCATAGCTTTCAATCATGCCAAATAATCCTTAAAAACCTTTAAAATAGCTTAAAACGGCTAAAAATCGCATTTTCAGGAACTACAGGGACTAGTTTTGCCAATTCTTTCCTATTTTTGATTAAATTAACGAAACTTAAACTCCAAGAAATATTATGGCTGGTCCAATTTCGTTTTATTGGTGTCCAAGCCAAATTTTATTAGTTATTGTACCAGATTTTCTAATTAAATAGCTTATTTTGTTTCCTAATTTGTTTTTAGCAACTAAATCGCTTATTTTTGGACATAATCGAGTGAATTAAGGTCCAAGAAAAAGATATTAACTAAATTTGCAAGTCCATACTCTAAAATACTTATCATGAACGAAATCTACAACTTATTTCATTGATTTAATCATTAAATGCGTATTCGGTTTCCTAAACGAGTGAATTTACTAAATATAGTTCGGTTTTGTAATCTCGATATAAACACATCATAATTCTCTACCACAAACCTTTATCCTAACCCTAGAGATACCCTCCAGCCGTCACCTACCTTCAACCTTCATCATCTTCTTTGGTTTTTGCTTATTGGTTGAAGATTCAAGCTTGTTCATTTGACTTTGCATGCGTGCGAATCTTTGACTCGTTATATCTCTTGATCCTTTCACTTTCCAGGTAAGTTGTAAACTAAGATTTCATTCATATACATTCCCTAGTCAATAACCTTCAATCAATTTCGGTGATTGAAGGGTGTTGACTGATCAATTCGTTTAAAACTCGTTAAAGGGCAAAACAGTCAACAAGTTTGACTTTAAGTTTTCTCATACTTACGATCAAATTCAACATTCGGTCCAGAAGACTTTTATTCTCGTAACGAAATTTTAAGGCTACTGACGAAAACCCGACTTCCGACTCGCTGTTCGGATTCTGGTCAGTACCAGCTCGCTTAAATCTTAAATGTAACACAACTTGAGTTCTAATCGTCCGTTTGGATTGATTCTAGAGGCAACAAGTTTTTTTTTACTTATATTATCATATCTCAAACTTCCATATTCTAATCGTTTATATCATTCGACGTGTAGTGGACGACTCGCTTATTTGTTAGCTCGTTTAATCGCATTTATTAATCGCTTGTCATTAATCGAAGGTGAGTTTGATCATTCCCCTTTTTATCTACTGTTTTCAAACATTTTGGGGACATATGCGTACTTACTCATATTTTCTATCATATATTATATACAAACTCGCAAACATAATCATTTTGTGAACATCAATTAAATGTTATTTGCTAGTTGCTATTTACTTATGTGTATATTCTATCATTGTCAAAGAGGTCCAACATATCCCCTTGTATAGGGTTCTCATTAGTATGATCATATGACCGTCTTAGTAACCGGAGCCCGATTCGCTTGGCGAAGGTAAAACGACAACATTAGTCATTGTAACAATGCCCGATTCACTTGGCAACGATTCATTGGCACACTAGCAAGTCTTGGTTTTGTCTTTGGTTGTATTTATGGTTTATATTTGCTTTGTTATGATTTGATTGATTACTATCACATGTGTTGTTTGCGTATTTAATATTTATCATATATTATTTATTTATTATATAATTGTTTGTTGTGTCAAAATTGATGATCATCTCACTCAACTTTATATTGACAAACTCCATTTTCTACACATATGCAGGATGCTTTGTATTGAAGATTGAAGTTGGACACTTAGACAAGACCTTAGGATATAAACAAGATAGTCATTATTTGAGCTTACATTCATGTATTTAAATTGTTTGTTATATTTGGATATTGTGTGTATTCTTTCAATATAATAATTAATTAGATATTGTCACATTTTATGTATGATAGTATCTTCGAACTGTGAGCAATTGGATCACGCCCCGGCATTTTGCCTTAGGTTGGGGTGTGATAGTTCAAACTTCTAGTAGCTTGTAAATGGGTTAGCTAGCCTGGTATATTTGAAAAGTGCTAAATCCACAAACACAACTGATGCTACGTATACTATCTATACTATATATATTACTTTTTTTACTACAACTTATGAACTCACAAACCTCGTGTTGACCCTTGAGTATTTATACTTGCCCAGGTTGCTAGATGTGCTAAGGAGTGGATTGCATTGCATGCGTCTGGAGTCACACTTGTCGCATGCACTTTTTATTGCACATTATTTACATTTGATGGGTTGTGCATGTTTGAACACATGGGTCATTATTTTTAACCCATTTAAGTTTACGCTTTCGCAAAACTTTAAATTGTTTGGATTGGATTTTGTGTTCTCATGTTTGAATGAGACTTCAATAAATGTTTTGAATATTTTAATTTGGTTGTTTGGTATAACGTTTGAGCTAGATCCTGGTATGTCACACGCCTCGCGGTAAAACTCCGTTAGTCGAAATTTGAGGGTGTGACAGTTAAGGTCTGAAATAAAAGGTCATGAGTTCAAACACTATAAAGTAAAGTTCAAAAATTGTTTAAAAAAATTTGCACCGGGAAAAAATAATTCTTTCAGAACAATATGATTTTTTTATGGAGGACGACATGATTTTGTAGGTTGAAGATATAAAATTTCACTATATTCAGATTCTGAGAACTTTTAATAGGAAATGCAATTATTTTGTTTTAAAGAAAACACAAGGTTTCTTACAATATGTAAAAAGGGTTTGTGGTTCCCTCTATGGATGAGCTCAGTATCGTTATCGAATATCTTTAAAGTATCGGTATTGAAGGTAACACTATGAAGAAATATCGACCGTACCGATCCTAGAACCTCAAAAAGTATGTACCTGATTCCGTACTGGCACCGGTTCATTTATTCATCCCTAGTTCCCTCACTACTTTTTACATAGAATGATTCTCAATTTCATACTACAGAGGTATTAAGCTACTAAGCTATACTATGAAACTATGGGAAAGAGTTATCATGGGTAGAATTAGACGGGAAACTCATGTTACAGTTAACCAATTCGGTTTTATGTCGGGGCGGTCCACTAAGGAGGTGATACACATCTTAAGAAGACTGATGGAAAAGTATATGGAGAAAAAACGTGATCTACATATGGTGTTCATTGACCAAGAAAAGGCATATGACAGTGTGCCACGCCAACTGCTTTGGGATTGTTTGGAGGGTAAAGGGGTCCCGGGGAAATACATAGAGATAATTATGGATATGTATGCCAAGACTGCAACTAGTGTCCGTGTACCTATGGGAGATACTGACTTCTTCCCCGTGGAGGTAGGCCTTCATCAAGGGTCAACACTTAGCCCGTTTCTTTTTGCAGTAGTCTTGGATGAGTTGTCTAAGTCGATTCAGGAGACAGTCCTGTGGTGCATGATGTTCGCAGATGATATTGTGTTGGTTGATGAGCGAAAACAAGATCTGAACAGGAGACTAAAAGAGTGGCGAGCAGCTTTAGAGGGGAAAGGTTTAAGGATTAGTCGCGGAAAGACAGTATCTTCATTGTGACTTTGGTGGGGTGAACGACGACAAGGAGATACCGATCACCATTGAAGGCCAAGTGGTTCCGCATGTAACGAAGTTCAAATATCTAAGTTCCTTTGCCCAAAGCGATGAGGAAATAGGATGTGGCCCACCGCGTATAGGTGGGGTGGTGTAGATGGAGAGTAGCCACCGGAGTTTTGTGCGATAGGAGATTCCCAACCAAACTAAAGGGACGATTCTACATGTAGTTTAATTAGACCTGCGATGTTATATGGAGCAGATTGTTGGGCTATCAAGAAGACACATGCGCGTAAGCTGGAGGTAGCAAAGATGAGAATGCTAAGGTGGATGTGCGGGCATACTAGGTTGGACCGAATAAGAAATAACGTTTTTCGGGAGAGACTAGGGGTGACTTGCATATCAGAAAAGAAAAGAGAGGGCAGATTGAGATGGTTTGGACATGTGAACAGAAGACAGTCGACGGCTCCTGTGCGGTCCGTAGAAAACATTACTGTAGATGGGAGGAAGGGTAGAGGTAGACCCAAATTGACTTAGGATGAAAGGATTAGACATGATTTGATGGATCTACACCTCTCTAAAGACATGGTTGAGGATAGGAATTCTTGGAGACATAGGATTAGGGTTAAAGACTTCTAGGAGCAATCGGTAGAAACAGATTTTAGGGATTTTCTTTACCTATTTTGTTTTGTGTCATGCTGATTATCTTTTTCCATATATATATATATATATATATATATTCAAGTTTTCTAGTTTTCTTATTTGCATTTAGTATTTCATACACTAATACATTACTATTTTTATATTATTTTCTTCATATGCCCAGAAATATGATCACTATTACTATTTATCTATTTAGTAGTGCGACTATGGTTACTACTACTACTACGTAATTATTTATTCTTTTGTTTTTCATAGCTGACTAAAGATCTAACGTTGAACTTTTATGTCTTTTTTATATATAGTTTTAAAGTTGGGAGTCTCTCTGGAAGCTACCTCTCTATTCTACTAGATAGAGACACGGTTTGTCTATATCCTACCCTCCCAGACCCAGCCTATAGTTTTGTCGGGTAAGATTAATTGAGTGATTCTCAATATCATCATGTTTAGGACGAAAACAAAAAAAGGAAAACATAAGTATAAGGGCTATGATTGCCAATATTGAAATTCGCAAACGTCGTTGAGAATAAGCAGATGGCCGTAACATCAACCAACGATGGAAACAAGACGACTCCATAATTAGTGACCGTGTGTGTGTAGTGTAATCAATCAATGGAAGAATCACAAGAGATATTGTTACTGAACTCACTAACAAAACTCGGAGTTCCGATCCCAAACGAAGCTTCCTCCGTTGAAGATCTAACGCCGGAAGCCTTGGTTTCCATCTGTGCTCACTCGCTTCGTATCATATCCAACTCCGAGGACTCATTTCCAGTCACTTTACCGGACTCTATGGCCGATCGCTTTGCTCTGTGCACTGCTCTCGCAGCTTCTGTTAAAGACCTAGGTTATATCGGCGATATCACCTTCCATAAGGTAATAGTTTCATTTAGATAGTTGATTGAATATTCACGTGATAGATTAAATTAAATTCATAACTAGGTTAAATTGATTGCGATGTGTAAGTGTAACTTCGTTGAAACTTATGGAATTGATTCACAATTGATATCGGTTAGCATTTTAGGAGTAATAATTGTATGTCAGCATGTGCTTGGGTGGAAGGAACTTTAGATTTGTTAAATTCAATTCGATTGTGGATTGAATGATAATGTGATAGATTTGGTTAAGTTCATAGTTAGGTTAATTTGATTGCCATGTGCATGGTTGTAAAACTCCCGACTAGGCGCCGAGTACTCGCCAAGTAATCACTACAAGGTATGATGCCTAGGCGACTTTCTTTAACTCCGCCTAGTTACTCGGAATCGATCAAAAGTGGTCAACCTTCGCCACAATTGGATCTAGTCGGTCAACTCGAGCCAATTATTTACTTTAAAAAGTTAAACGTAATTCATATTTCTATAATATTAAATAATGACTATCATTTATTTAGTTAATTATCTTCAAATTTTAGATACTTTAGTATTTAAAGATGTATCCTTTTTATTTATATTGATATTCACGTATTTTGTTATAAATATTAGTAGACTTTTGATACTTGACATATATATAAGTTCCCAAAAATTAGTTTCATTATAATTTACCACGTCCGAGTACTTCCCGAGTACTCGCAATTCCTCGGTCGACAGCCATGGGAGCGCCTAGTTACTGTTGCAACCATGGGCATGTGTAACTGCATTAAAGCTCGCTCATGAATACGATTCATAATGTACATCAGTTTGCATTTTAGGACTGAAAATCATGTGAATGATTAGTCGAAGAAGCTAGTTATGATGAATTTCAGTGATGAAATTAGATTCAACTATTGTATAGTTATTGCTGTGAAATTATTCTTAGAAACAGAATATATCTCTTGCTTACGACAGTTTCTGTATCCATCTGAAGAAGACATGTATAAGTTGATTAGATTTTTGGTTGGGAGGCTCTCTGAATCATCTCGAACTGCAGTATCACCAGAAACAAAGGATAATAAGGCCTCTGCAACCATAAATGTTGATAGTCGGGAAATATCTATCAATGAAGTTGATGATGAGGGACAGGACTTGCACACTCAAGTTGAAGACCTGAAACTAAGAAGTGATGAACTGGCATCACATTCAATTCAATATGATAAAGATGCTGTCACTGGTAGAGGTTTAGCAGATGATACTCAGGAAGATGTTCAACAAAAACTTGACCAGTCAACTATGTCTCTTCAAGACAAATCATCCCAGGCAAGCATACAATTGCAAATTTTTGTATTATTTTAGTGCAAAGTAGTTGAGAATGAAGCAATTTCTTTTTTCTAATTGGAGTAAAATGATTGGATATTTGTTTTTGATGAATGCCATTTGTTTGCTATTTACAGACGAGTGACAAGACAGAAGTTCCAATAAATCAAGAAAATATGTGTTTGGATGAAATAAAAACAAAATCATTGATGTTACAACAATTAGAAGAGCAACATGATTTGTTGAAAGCAGCAATGGAAATGGCTTGTGATGAACAAACTCCTTTGGAATCCTACATTACACAGCTCAGCAAGCAAATAGATGCAAAGAGGCACAATCTAGCAGAAATAGAGTCAAAATGGTAATTGTTTGAAAAACTAAATACCATATTCTGTTCATATCTTTAAATCTAAATAAGATTAATATATGTTACATATGACAGGAAAGCCTTGATAAATCCTTTACAAGAGAAGAAAAGAAACTATGAAGAAGCTTTATGTGCAAGACATCCAGAGTCTCAAGAAAAACATCAACAGTGGAAAAAACTTGAGCAGGATTTGGAGTCTACATTGTCTGAAACAAATCAAAGGTAAAAGTATTGTATAAGTGTTTAACACATACAGATTGCTCACTTTTATGAAATTATCAACGGGCTCATATGCTTTGTTTTATTAACTCAGAGAAAAGGAACTTTCCAGTTTGTCAGCAGAGGTTGAGAAGCTGCCCAAATTGGCGACTAGAAGATCTTACATTGAGCGGATAAAAGAAATTACTAAAAACAGCAGAAAACAAGATATTGACACAGAGCGTATTTTAAAAGATACCCGTGATCTTCAACTGGAGAGCAACATGATTCAAGAGCGCCTGCATCGGACTTATGCTGTGGTAGATGAAACACTTCTAAGGTAAACGCCATTATCTAAATCATTCATATATATTATTTTATAGCTAAAGAGTGGCAATTTTGGCTATTTTTATATATAAGTGGATTGATTTTGGTTGCGTTTTATCTCTTAATGGGCCAAACAACTAGAGTTTAAGAGTATTCAAATGAATCAAGACTCAAAAGTGTATTTTTAGTACAGTAAAGGTGTATCAATATATTAAACAAATCTATTTATAGGAGAAAGGTGTTCCGAGTCAACCCAAGCGGGCTGGTCAGTATAAAAGGCCCCTAAATTGTATTTTTTATGCATATAACCTCTTAAATCATTTTACCAAAAAATATTTAGTTTACCTTTGAAATAATATAATTTTAATAGTCATATTAAGATCTTGTAGTTGTTGGAGAACAATTGTTTCATGTCAACCTAATTTTTTTATTTTTTATTTCTTTTTTTTTTTTGAGAATTAAATAAGCATATTTGATATTTCATTATTAAAATAATTCAAATGTGGTAATCATAACTGACACTAGTGATTTATAAAAGCATATAGTGAAACTTTTTTGAACAAAAAGTATTTCTGGTCAAGCCAAGTGAATAATTTGCCCATTTTGATCCGTCCCGCATGAACCTCCCATTTTTGTTGAAAAATAATATCTAAAGATGTCAGTTTTGAAGCTGAACTAGTAATTTCTGCGAAACATTGTACGATGTACTAACAGTAATCTTGCTTTTGTAGGGAAGCAAGGAAGGATCAAGTAGGAGAGCAAGCTCGCATTTTGCTGACGACCATCCACGAGAGTTTTCAAGAAATTTCAGAAAAAATCCTTGCAACTGACAGAACTCGAAGAGAACAAACAGATCTTGAAACTAAGCTTTCAAGTATTGCTACTCAAAGTTTAAACATGGACAAACTACAAGCAGATCTTGATGCCATCAGGAAAGAAAACGAATACCTTGAATCCCGTTTGGGTAATCCTCCTTAAGGGCCCATTTGTTTCACCAAAATCATTGTAATGGAACTGGAATGAACTACTTCGAATTTCTTCATTTAAAGGAAACCATAGTCTCTTCAATACAGGGAAAGAATTCAACTAAAGGAATTGAAATCACCATCAGCGTGCCACACTGCCGCCATCCCCACTAAAAAGGTTTATTTTGTAACCGCGTCATAGATTCTAATTACTTTTGACATGTTTCAGTTCTTTTGAAAATTCTGAGCCAAATGCCTTCAAGATCTTTAACTTTTGATTCGACATCCTAACCTTTATGCTTTATAGAATTTGTCTTTCCTTTGATTTGTCGTCTTAGAATATTGTCAAACGCCTAGACGTTGTAAGCATCCATATTATGGTTGTTAATATCTGGATTTTGATCTTATGATTTTATGGAACAAAAATGTGTTGATACAATGTGAATTTGTTAAAAATTAAGTAAGAAGCTAACCAAAATAGTAGATATTCTAGCATTCTAAAATCCAAATTATTTGTAACACCACATAAATTTCTGTTGGTTGTCTGTTGCCATTGCAATTAAGTTCAAGCTTATCATTTCATTGATATGATATACTAGGTTTGTAGTTGATTTATTATATGAAAGATACCATGGTAATTGAATAAGGTAACAATTGCTATGAGTGTTCAAGATCCAATTTGGTTGGTATTGGTGAATATTCTTAGTTGAACCGCTAACTACGTTGTTGCTAAACATTCGCCCATGATGCTGTTGGCTTAAGAATAAAAGAAACATACATCACATCCTTAATTCCCTCAAAACCCAATTCTCAAAAACCCACGAATAACAATGAATCAAGATCCGCCCTCTATGTGCTCAAACTATTCATTCAATCTATATTCATAAATAAATAAAGTTGTTTGCTTCAAGTTTAAAGTCTTTTTCAGTGGTTAATGAATACGGGTGTGAATGTATGACATGACACGAACCTAACATGAAATCCATGAATTTGGGTTTGACATAAACGGGGGTTCGGGTCAGTTTCAGGTTGAACCCGCTATCCTGTTTAGCCAAATGGGTCACGTTTGGATTGACCCGTTGGGCTCACGGATTGACTCGTTTAACCAATTTATTTTATATTTCAGTTTTTAAAAATATTTTATGATGTAATAAGTGTTGGGTATCTAAGATCAAATTTTAAATCTAAAAATGAAATTGACATAAAATTTTATAATTGAAATGCAATTGTTTTACGTAAGTTTGTATTCTTTGTTGTAAAAATGTAAATTTAACACTATTTTCAGGTTCGGGTCCGTGTCAAATTCCCGGGTTTGTGTTGGATTTGACCCGCAAACGCGAACCATTTAACACATTTATTTATAAACACCATTGTAAATTGTAACTAAAAGATTTGAACTCGCATTTTCGCCCCGCGTTATACATCTCACAATATGAGTTGATACCCTCAATTTTTCAAAATAAAAAACGAAGTAATATAAAATTATGAGTTAATCATTTACTTTATCTTTTTAGGTCCGATTCGATTCAACCTAAGGATGACAACTCTACTCGAACATTCGACAATAATATGTCAACTACGCAGCAGCTTTAGACGTGGTATATAAGAAATCAATTGCTTCTTTTCTAAAAAAACAAAAAAAAAAAAAAAGTGCAGATTATAATAATAGTTGAGTAAATAACAATCAAATGCAAACCATCATTTAATTTTTTTAATTCAGTTGGAAGTATAAAAACAAAACCTCTGTTTGATTTGCTACACATCCTCCCAATCTTGAAATTGACATCAATTTTTTAAATTGGCATCAAGTTCAAGTCTTAAAATGTTAACTTGGGTTTAAGTAATTTCATTCCAGAATTCCTGATGTTTAGAGGAATGGAATTGATTAACTCGGTTCTTGGTCAAAAATCGTTCTTGAAAAGAAAAGATAGTGATGCAGGGGAAGCAGGTTTGAGTGATCTTAACTTTGTTTTGATTATAGTTTTATTGTTGTTTGTGTTTTTATGGTTGAATTTGGTAAATTGTTTTTTGATATTTTTTGTTTAAATTTATGTTGTTGAATGTTGATTCTTCCTCAAATCAGTTTCATGATTCAAAAGTATAATATAGAACTTTAATTTTGACTTAAGGTTAAATTTATAGGTTTTTAAAATGGAATTTTTTTTTTATTGTTGCACTTTTTTACGTTGGAGAAAAGAGTTTCACCACAAAACATATTTTCGAGATTCTAAAATATGAAATATTGAGTTAAAAATTTTAAACTAGAAATTATATGTTGAAGTTTTATTGTACGCAAAGTGGAAACAAAAAAAAATTGAAAGATGGCATCAAGTAAAAGAGTAAACTGTGATTTTGTTCATATGGTTTGTTAAAATCTGTAGATTTATTTCAATAGTTTCAAATTTGTAAATTTAGTCCATCTGGTTTAATTTCACTTGCAATTAAACCCGAATTCACTAATCCCGTTAAGTCTAGTCATTAAACTCATCAGCGTGTCCTTCACGTGAGGGACAGTTTTGTCCTTTTTCTCCCCAAATAAACCTCAGTTCTAATTCGCAAGCCTTCTCGCGTGAGATTTGTGAAAGGGGGAGTCATTGGCCCGCCTTTCTTCTTGCCAATTGGGTAGCCGGGTAACGCCCTGCAGAGCTTCTTTTGTGGGGTCCACCCCATTTCAACTAGGGGTGCAAACGAACGAGCCGAGTCCGAGCTCGAGCTCGGCTTGTTTAACTTGCACAGAGCTCGAGCTTGGCTCGTTTCGAGCTCTATTTTCAAAGCTTGAGCTCGGCTCGTGAGCAGATTTTCAAGCTTGAGCTCGGCTCGGGCTCGACTCGTTTACTATTTATCAATTATTTTTTATATAATTATAATTATTTTTATATATTTTTCTATTATAATTTTACGTATAGAATAATATATATTATTTAGTTATTTTTATTTATTTTTTCATAACATTATATATATTAATTAATAATTATTAAATATATATTTTATAATTATATAGATGACAGACTCGTTTAGGCTCGCGAGCCGGCTCGAGCTTGATAAGTGATGACAGACTCGTTTTCATGTTTATCTCGTTTTCTTTAGTATAAATAGGGTGTTAGGGTTTCTTTGGTACGTAATAGTTTTTGATTAAGTTTATCTTTTTTTTCTTTTAGTATAAATAAGAACATTGTTTTTAGAACCTTCGGTTCAAATTACCGTCTTTGTTAATCATGAGTCTTTCGAGTCATTGATCGCTTCCAAAACTGCATCATTACATGTCAGTTTTTTATGCTGATCTTTACTTTTCTAAGGTTTTGTTTAAATGAGTTCATGTTGGTTTTAGATAAACCTCTTTAACCCATTTACTTAATTAGATGATGTAAAGCATAGTTTATCATGATATGTTTATATATGTAATATTTATTTTACATTTAACTGTAAATTTGCAATTTTCAGAATCAATACGAAAAAAAAATGAAATTAATAAACATTCATATTAATTAAGTCATCTTCGTGTCAACCTGTGAAAACTAGTGTCGTGTTCAGTTGTGTGTCAGGGCAATCAGTCATGCATAATATGGTAGCTAAACTCCACCATTTATGTTCGTATTTTATGGACATTGTAGCTTCATATAAATCAAAAGTATTGTACGTTTAAGTCTACGGCTACTTTTATCAAGTTGCTTGAAATTCGAATTTACCGACTCGTGAAACTCGTGTCAACAATGGACTTCAATAATTAATACCTATAGTATCCCAACAACTTGTTTTAACAAGTTCAATTTAAACTGACATTTGGACCTTAGCTCACATGTTCCTTAAACATGTATTCATTATAACGAATCATTTCATTTCTTGAATCCAAAAGTTATGTATCAAGACTAATTTTATGTTTTAATGTTAATGTTAGCACGTGCGTTAGAAGAACTTAGAGGATCACTCTACAATGAACTTCGAACATCCGAAGGAGCCAAACATCAGCAACAAAGATTATGCGGCCCTGTTGTCGCTTTAACCTTCAATTTCTTGGTTTCCATTGGAATCATCATGGGAAATAAACTGGTCAGTCAAAACCCTAAACCCTGAACTCTAAACCCTTAACTTTTGTAATAAAAGTTTTATGATTACAGGTGATGGGCAAAGTCGGGTTTAATTATCCCATCCTTTTAACCTTAATTCATTACACATTTGCATGGCTGCTGCTCGCCGTTCTCAAGGCTTTTTCCCTCTTGCCGCCCTCTCCTCCCACCAAAACGACACCCTTCACGTCTCTCTTTGCTTTGGGTGCAGTCATGGCTTTTGCTTCTGGCTTGGCCAATACTAGTCTCAAGCATAACAGGTCAAAATCCTATTATTATTATTTCAAAAACAGTTTTTAAGTTTTTAATAAATATCTTAACATCTTATGTGTTGTTTTCCAAATGTTGCAGTGTAGGTTTCTACCAAATGGCTAAAATCGCGATCACTCCCACCATTGTTGTTGCAGAGTTCATTCTTTTTAGAAAGATTGTTTCTTTTTATAAGGTTTGCTTGCACAAAAAGAAGTTGGATTTTCGTTAGAAAACTAGTGCCTGCAACTTCATCATAGATTTGACTTTAAAATAATGGCAGGTACTCGCGCTAGCAGTTGTTTCCGTAGGTGTAGCAGTTGCAACCGTGACCAATTTAGAGTTCAATATGTTTGGTGCTTGTATAGCGATAGCATGGATAGTCCCTAGTGCCATAAACAAAATATTGTGGTCGAATCTCCAACAGAAAACAAACTGGACCGCTTTAGCGTAAGTGGTATCATATATCACGCACAGAAGTGACATATAGTCCTTATAACAAGGACCATTTTGTGTTGCATATTTCGAAAATCATTATTTAAGTGTCACAAACAAACTATGTTATTCGAAATATTTCAATTTTGTCAATCAAAATTTGAGAATGATTAAGAACAAACTATTTTTCAGTACTATTAAAGCACGAGAATTGAAGAAAATTTATTCAGATTAATATTATGTGATATGTGATACTAAAGGGTGTAGAAACAATCAGGTTTGTAAGTTGACGGGTCAAATTATTCGACACAAACAACTCTTTTATTTATTCAGGTAAAACAACAAAACTAGTTAAGACTTTAAACCACGTAATCCAAGTTGATAGGATCCCGCTTTTTTCGTCCCCATGTCACCACACCAGCGACATGGGGACGGAAAAAAGGAAAGAGAGGGATGGGGTTTCTCTCGCTTTTGGCATAGTGGGCCCCCGGTGCTCGCACGACGGGCTATTAGCTCGGTGGCTAGAGCATGCCCTTTGATAATTGCATCGTTGTGCCTGGGCTGTGAGGGTTATCATCCACATGGACAGTTCAATGTGCTTATCGGCACCTGACCCTGAGACGTGGATCATCCAAGGCACATTAGCATGTTAATCATGGTAGTGGATTAAGCAGGTCACAAACGATCACTTGTCGACTTGTTTAATTCATGGGATTAAATAAACATGTCAAACCGGACATTACCTGTTTATTAAACATATTAGATTGGTTGAAAAACGGACTTCGTTTGAGCCTGGGCTTTGTGAATAAAAATCGGACTAGTGGGTCAATAATCATGTCTAAATGTCTAAATAGGGTTGTTCTCCTTGGTAGGTTGATGTGGAAGACCACCCCAATAACCATATTCTTCTTGGTAGCTTTGATGCCATGGCTGGACCCACCAGGAGCATTATCCTTCAAATGGAACCTCAACACCACCACTGCAATTCTCATCTCTGCACTCCTGGGCTTCCTCCTGCAATGGTCTGGAGCCTTAGCTCTCGGGTAAGCAAAACGACCGAGCCAACTCAAATACAATTCCAAAACCAAGTCAACTCAGTAATCCTTTTTATTAATGCAGAGCAACATCAGCAACATCACATGTTGTATTAGGGCAATTCAAGACTTGTGTCATCCTTCTTGGTGGTTACTTGCTCTTCAAGTCAGATCCAGGTTACGCAAGCATTTGTGGCGCTTTTGTCGCAATTTGTGGGATGTCGATTTACACATCGCTTAGTATAAACAAGACTCAAGACACCAATATTCAGACTTCAAAGCAAACATTTGACGATCAAAATGAAAAGACAACCATTAACGGTGTATGATATGACAATAATCGAGCCTTTTAAGTTCTAACATCCCATTCTCACTAGAAAACTTTCACAAGCACAATTTCCCTCATAAATGCCTCCTACCTTCATTTAGTAAAAAAAAAAAAAAACAAGAGATGTCTAATAACCTAAAAATATGCTCTAGGGTTTTTTAAAATCACAATGGCCCAAACTTTGTATATATACAAATTGGGTCACAGACAAAATATATTCTATTTCTCCTTCCAAAAAGATACTTGACCATGAAGCAAAACCTACTGTCAACCAGTCCCTGTGTTCACTAACACCGTGTCTTGATGGATAACCTGTGGTGCATGCGGTGGTTGATGTGGTTCAATGGTGGCACCAGTGGGCGGTGGTTGATACATGAGTGGCGGTGGTATGATGGATTGACCGGTCAAAGAATGATAAAGTGCAGCAGCTTGTAAGTGTGAAAAGGCAGCCATGTGTTGTCCTTGAGGGTAGGTATAGAAATAATTTGGCAACATGTTATGTAAATCATGAACCGGTGCATGAGCCCGAGCTTGTAAATCTTCAACCTGCAATTCAAATATTCAATGCATATAGAACTTGATAAAAAAATTAAAGAAAATAAGTTACACCTTACAAAGAACAAACCTGTTGAGTCTGTTGAACCGTTGAAACACTACCATCATCATTTGCTTCAGATGTAATATCTTCATTACTTTCGTGTTTGTTTTGTGAAGGGGTGGGTGTTTTCACCGCTGCTGCTGCCGCCTGCAAATGATGGGCATTGGAGGCAGGTGGCGGCGGCTGAGGGAATACACCATGGTTCAACAAGTGAGCGGTTTGTGGCAAATACATATGTGGGAAATATGGATTATATGGAATGTAGTTTGGATATGGTCTGAAATAAGGAAACAAAGGTGGAGATAATGCTACAGAACTCTGGCCCGCCATTGCAGGTTGTGTTGCAGGCGGTTGACCTGCTACAGTTACAGCTTGCGAGTTTCCATTCTGCATACATTAACAGTTGCCACAAAACATAAGTAGATAACCTTAAAAGGTTAAAGTGAATAACCTTACAAACCTAAGTGGATAATTTTAAAAAAACAAGTGAATAACCTTAAAAACCATAAGTGGATAACCTTAAAAACATAAGTAGATAACCTTAAAAAACACAAGTAAATAACCTTAAAAGCATAAGTAAATAACCTAAGATACCTAAGTGAGTAGCCTTAAAAAGCTAAATACCTGCAATAAAAAACCTAAATAACTGCAATATTGAAGTTCTAGAACAAACTTGCCTGCTGTAGGTCAGGTGCATCAAGTTGAACAAAATGTGGTCCCACCAGAGGTGGCAGATAACCATAATAGTCCCTATTTGTTGGAAGAATTGGAAGATTCTGGAATCCGGTTGAAGGGGGAAGGGGGGCTATATCCACGTTCTGAAGAATCAGATGGGATATTATAGCAGAAGAATCAGATGGGATATTGCTAACTTCTGAAGGCAATACATCTTCGAAAACACGATCGTGAATTTCACCTTCTTGAGCTATTATTGAAGCGATTCCATTGCTGCCACCAACAAAAAGTTGAAAACATCAAAAACATTTTAATAAAGATAATAGAAGCAAAAAAGTTAATGAAAGAAACCAAGCATCTAATCTTACCACAAAGAAGGTCTTTCTGCAACTTCATTTTGCTGAACTGACTCGGTCACAGAAATAGGTTTGCAGTCATCATCAGTAGCATCTAAACTTCCAAATATGAACTGGCATTTATAATTTTCAGGGACTTGTAAATGATCAGGAAAAATAACGGCTTGGTGAGAAGATAAGGTCGGTTTTTCAACCATCACATCACGTTTTGGAGTTGATATAGTCAATTCAGACTCTTCTTCAGAAACTGAACTTGTATCTACAAAAGCAGAGAAAATATAAATATGTTAATATCTATGACAATATATGAACTCCTACATAAAAATAAGAACAAAAAAGCAATTACCTTTTAGAGGCTCGTTCAATGACTGAACAGGCTGCTGATTATCCTGAATAGAATTAACAACCTGTGAACTGTCTGGGGGTGACAACAAAACAGGCTGCAAAGATTCTGAGATCTGTTTCTTTTCAGCTACAACAGATTTTAGCTCAGCATCTGCAGCTTTTGTGACATCAGGTATGGTAGCAGTGGTAGCGGTGCCTAACTGATCAGCACTTAACTTCGTGCCAGCTGGACTTCTTGCATTTGATTCATTAGAACCACTACGTTTCACAATCTCACATTTTATCATACCCACGGCGCATATGTGTTTTGTGTTCTGAGATGAAACCATAGCATGATCTGAAGCAGAGGATGTGACATTTAAAGCACCAAAGTAGTAATAAAAAGCCAAGAAGTTAGTGAAATGGAGAACTGTATTAAATATAATTAGTTAATAAGTTAAACATTGACAGTACCTGCAGGGGATTCAGATGCATGCTTATGGTTGTGATTCCCATTAGATAGAGCTGGTGTAACATTGGCCTTGGCACGAGAACTGTAAAAAGTATGATGTCAAATGAGTAAATTAGTTATAAATAAATAAAAAAACAAACAAACACTTATTTTCAAGGCAACCCTATCATGCCACCCATAAAATAAAGAGCACTAAACAAAGTAACAAAAAATTGCAAATGATGTGTTTATATATAAACATTGATAGTTGAGATGAAATTTACTTTGACACATGTACAACATTGTTTTCTTTTCCAGTTTGACCCTGGAAGGGTGGCCTCAAAACCCTCTCTACGCGATTCATAGCACCATGCTCCTTCCCTGAACTCGAATTCCTCCCACCTCCAACATCTGAAATGACAAGTCAACATAATTTCAATAATCCAAAGTGTAAACAAATTTCGAAAATATAAAGAAAAATACGTCATAAACATGAATATATTGTCATGTGCAGTTGAAATGTGAACCACTATTATATGTGAGTTTACAAATAAAACAAAACCATGACTCTACACGTTACATAGAGTTGAAATACTAACCGCTGTACAGCACATGAAAGTTATTTTAATGTAAGATTGTAATCATACCTTCAAAAACTTTCGATGAGTAGAAAGTCCCTCGCCCACCCTTATCTCCCCTCCATTGATTACCCCGTGTCTGCATATTCTCTCGAGAACCCTCACTGCTTATCTAAACAAAATTGCAGAAACAACTAATGAATTGTCATGCCATCAAGAAAACTAAAGAACCTTTCTTTCATTAAAATTGCAACTTGTACATTAATTAAAACTTTAAAACAGATACATGAGAGAAAACACCATTGCACAACTTACGATTTTTCTCCGGTCATGTTTCTTTTTAACCACGTGAAAAGTATCTGCAAAAAAAAAAACAATCACTTTTCAAAGAATAAACTAAACAAGATTTGCACAAGTCACATCATTTAACATTTAAATAACATCTTGTTTCGTGAAATGAGTTAAAATACAAATATAGTCAAAACACATATACAACTGGATCAACAAAATCATATACAGACACCATTATTAACAGGAAAGTCACGTGGAACAACCGACTTTCAACCATAAGAGAAGTAAGAACACTGAACACATTCCCATATCAGGTTCTACCTTTTCCCCTATGCAATTACCAGTGTCAACATTAACAACCAAAACCAATTGCTTTTCACAGAATAAACTAAACAAGATTCTCACAAGTTACAGCATTTAACACCTAAATAGCATCTTGTTTGTAAAATGAGTGAAAATATAAATGCAGTCCAACACATATATACGACCCAATCAACAAAATCATATAAAGATACCAATACCATTATTGACAACATAGTCCCGTAGAGCAACCGACATTCAACCATAAATGAAGTAAGAACACAGAGCACATTCTCATACCAAATCCTATTAATAACCAAAAGAATAAATATAAGTAAAACCATTTCACACAATAATCAACAAGATTCTCACAAGTCACAACATTTAACACTTAAATAACGGTTTGTTCGTAAGCCCTTAATCAAATCATGAATGTAAAATGATTGATAATACAAATGTAGTCAAAACACAAGTATATGACCCGATCACAAAGTCGGACACAGATACCATTTAAGAACACATTCCCATATCAGGTTCTACCACAGTGTCAACATTAGCAACCAAAACCATTAAAAAAATAAAATAAAATTCACACAATAATAATAACAATAATAATAATAATAATAAAAATAATAGTAATAATAATAGAGGGAAGAGTATGCAGTACTACAGAACCATACAATCAAAACCCATGAATGATTAAAACATTAAAGCCTAAATCCCAACTTAAATGGGGTTAAAATAAAATCAAACAGCTAGGGTTAAATAAAATAAAATAAAAAATTAAAAAATAAAAAATTAAAAAAATATATATATACCAATATACAATAGCCTCTGAGCAGCTTCATTGGCATCAAGATTACAGTCCTTAAGCATTGTATAGACATCCTCGACGCTGTGTTTTCCGGCGATCTCTTGGATGTGGTGGACCATGTTGAGACGGCGGGTGGCTTCGGTGGGGTCCATGGCGGAGTCCTGGAGGGTGCTGTACAGGAACTGGTCCGTGTGCTTGTGGGTTTTGGAGAGCTGGTGGATGACGTGGCGGACGGTGGTCGGAATGGAAACCCTAGACTCGCCGCCGGTGGTGGACATGACGGGTGGAAAATGAAAGATTTTGGTATTGGAGGAGAGGGGCGGTCAGAGGGTGGGTTGATATATATTATTTATATATGGGAACTCATTTTGATTTCATAATTGTTATCTTGTATTTATGAAGACTAATAATAATTGTTATCATTATCATTTATTGACGCGAATTTGATTGGTATAGGTTAGGTTTGTTACGGTCTTTGGTTAGAAATTTGAAAGTAAACTAGTAAGTGTTTAGGATGGTGATGGTGATGGTGATGGTGATGGTGATGGTGATGGTAATTGTATGGGTTATGTTTAAAAAAAATAACATGTTTGTTCGGTTGGCTAAACTCAGGTGTTGCAGTGACGAGTCGATACAATGTCGGTTGGTATTAGTTAGAGTTGTTACAGTGCCGAAACTAAACCTAAAAATTAATTTCGTAAAATTAACATATTAAAATAATCTAAAAATGAATTGTGGCACCACTGCACCTTTTAAACTAAAGTATAATAATAATAATAATAATAATTTTTATGTAGAACAATAATGACACAATAATAAATCTTTTATGGATATAAGTTCATTTTAACAAACTTTTCTCCAACTGAATGATGTGTGTTCCTTAAGTGCTTTGTCTTCAACTTCCCAATTTCTACTCCGGATTTCACTTAAGAAATTACAAAACCACAATTAATATTACCAACATATAAGATTGCATATAAATAACATGCTAAACTCAGTGTTGAGATTTTCAAGTTTTGAAGTGAAACAATGTCCAACACGTTAGCTACTTGCAGATCAACGTAACCTACGCTGCCTTGGCAAGGGCACATTGGCAAATAATAACACCCAACTAGCGTATGCTAACATACGTTGGGTAGAACTTTGTAGCCCACTTTTTAATTTTTCTTTTACTTTTAAACTCACTCGTTTTATTTACATACCTACTTATTTTGGCATGTAAATTGTAGCAACAAATTTAACGTATTAAATCAACATTTATAGCTTCAAATTAGCACACTAAACCTGCAATTTGAACATCAATGGGGCAACAAGTATAACACATTAACCTACGCTGCCTTGGCAAGGGCACATTGGCAAATAATAACACCCAACTAGCGTATGCTAACATACGTTGGGTAGAACTTTGTAGCCCACTTTTTAATTTTTCTTTTACTTTTAAACTCACTCGTTTTATTTACATACCTACTTATTTTGGCATGTAAATTGTAGCAACAAATTTAACGTATTAAATCAACATTTATAGCTTCAAATTAGCACACTAAACCTGCAATTTGAACATCAATGGGGCAACAAGTATAACACATTAGCATCCACCTTAGTATCCTCAACTCTAATATTGCACGTTTGTGTCTTCTTTGTGCTCAACAGTCTGTACCAAATAACATAGCTGGTTGAAATACAACCCTATAAAACTTCCTTTTTAGTTTAGTTGGAAAATTCTTGTCAAATAAAGCCCTACTCCACCTACACTAGCCAGCCTGAATCCGATGTGCTAACTACTACGTCTCTCTGCGCTCCCATCATGATGAAGAAACGGTTCTAGATATCTGAACTTGGGTTTCTACAGAACCACTTGACCCTCAATGCCGATACTCTTCTTGGAACAATTAAACCTTAAGCATTTTCTCTCTGAAGCAACTCTCAGCTCCTCTAATCTCTAACTCAAACTATATTGGCTTAATTGTTTTCCATATCAAAGACAATATCGCAAGCGAAAAGCATACACCACATAACTGCCTTATGGATCAACTTTTTCAGCTCGTCCATCACAAATGCGGAAAGAAAAGGACTTGTGCGGACCCTTGATGGAGTCATATATCCACAAGGAAGAAGTTCATATCCCCAAACGACACACTTTTTTTTCCTATCATACATATCTTTAATTATGTATATATACTTTTTAGAAACCCCTCTAGCCCCTTACACTTCCAAATTAATCTATGTGGCACATTGTCGTACGCATTTTCTAGGTTAATGAACACCATATGCAGATCTTGTTTCTCTCTCTATACTTATCCATCAACCTACTTATCCATCAACCTACTGATTTGTTGCAAAACTCATCTATTTTCGCACTTGTTTTAATAGGAAATCGTGTTAAATTATAGTGTTTGTATGTTAAAATTAGTACGTATTTATGGATTCTCATGTTCACAAGTACCCGTGCGTGAAAGGAGCGAAACAAGGCAAAAAAAAACCGAAAACCCGCTTCTACGGGGAACGGCACGAATCACGAGGCAAAAAGAATAAAGAATAAAAAGATTATGGACTAGAAACACCCCCTCCCCTTGGCGCGTCATGGGGGTGTGGCTTTGTCCCCCACGACGCGCGAGGGACCGGTTTCTCGGAAATTACAAGCCCCCTATTATTTTGTCGGGAGCACGTCGCAAAACAAAGAAAAGTGTTCCCTGCGATGTGTGGGGGACTTATATGTCGGCTAACGAATTTTGGAAAGTCTGTTTGAACACTTTTACGAGCCCTAATCGTCATAACACACCTCCAGGCTCCAGCCGCCAAACCTTCTGCCCTAGGACGATTTTGAAGAAGGAGAAGCTATTATTGATCAAGATTGAAGACCAGAGCTTGTTTATTATCATTAAGCGAATCCTGGGTTCGGTTTAACGTTTTCTTTTGCATAAATTCATGATTTAGTTGAATGTTTGCTACTGATTTCATTGAATTGTTAGTGTTAAACATGATTGTTGGCTAAAAAACTCTAGTTATCTAGGCTTGGATGATGTTTTGTTGATCGTTTGTGGTTTTAACCGATTTTCGGGATTTTGAGCAATTAAAAGTTTTGATCAGGTTGTTGGATGTTATTGATGCGTATTTGCTACTGATTTTTCTGGTACAGCACCTAAAAATTTTCGAACCAACCTTCTGTTTTCAATCAGGGTCCCCATGTTGGCATGTTGCATGTATCTTTAGGTTCTAGATCATGGAGGGCTTTGCAAGCTTAATGGCTTCAAGCTTTGACGTTTTACAAAGTTATTGTATAACTTAGTAACTTGTTCAAATAAAAAATAGTGTACGTACCATTTTGAGGCTGCTGTACAAAAGGTGATTGATTATATATGGTATTTGTAAGGTAAAAGAACTTTACTTTCTGGTCTTTTTGGGACCGGTAAATTTAATCTCAAATGGTTTGGACTTTGGATCATCACATAATAATATTGTCTTTTACCAGCAGCATTGAAGTTAAATGATTTGTTCCTTCATGATGAATTTAAAACAATTCGTTATGTGAAATTACTTGGTCATGTTCTTTATTCGTTTATTAATGGTCAACTTGAAGGAACAAAGAAAGCTAGTAACATTTAAAGGATAAAATGAAATATTTTGTTCTTTTTTATGAGTCTTTGTTGTTTAGTTGTTTTTCACTTGTGGGTAGTGCGATTGGCAATGCATTCCGGGCCACCGGAGTTTTCTAAAGATTTTCCTAATACTCTCAAACATGGAAAAATCAAACTCGATCTCTTGAGTCTGACTTCATATTTGACTTTTGTAAATTTCAAAGAATTTTATATATGTAACAAGTGAATATATTTGGTATTTTTTGTATCTTTGTGTACAAAACTATGGCGCGTTTTTTTTTAACAAAATGGATGCATGTGTCATGAGCCTCCTGAAGCTCGATGGCTTAACAGACTTGTTGGTCGTTTGTAGCAGACCAATTTTGATGCAATAGACTTCACGGGGATCTGGAAAAGCGAGGTTTGGGTCGTCCCAATAATACAAAAATAAATCTAGGTCTAGGAGACGAAAAACAAAAGCGAGGCCAGAGTCGTCCCCTGATAATTGCTGTGAATCGGTCTCGAGTTGGGACTGAGCCCAAAAAACCAATTTTATGCTTTCACGATATGTTTATACGAAAAAAAATTAGTCAATGAGTTTGAGATCCTGCTTGCCCATTCAAACGTTAATTACCAACAACAATTAAACCATCAGGAAAACTAAATTAAATGATCTAGCAGGTGAATACATGGATAACTTCATTCAGACATTATTTCATTGAACACTCGGAGTGCTAAATTAAATCAAACAATTATTTAAAATATAAGACATTTCATCGAACACTCGGAGTGCTAATTCAATCAAGCAATAATTCAACATATATTATTCAATTAGTCACTAAAAATGCAAAACAATGTGGTTCTAAACAGTTAAACATTTGAATCATCTTCCAATTAAAAAAATAGGTAAATGATTGGTAATCGAAGATTAAAAGAATATGAATAAAACTTTATCAAAATACATACCTAATGAAGACATGAGATGATATGATATGATATGAATTGGAACCAAAAATCGGTTTAGGTCTATCGCAAAGGGTCGGTAAACCAACTTGAGGAAAAATGGAAGCCCAATATATGTCATAAGGTCCGTTCATTAAGTTATATACTTTGTAAGGTCGGTCCTTCTACGGGTCGGGTCGGGTCCAGCATTAAGTTTTGCACACCCTGACAATCAGATATAAAACATCAATTAATTTAAGTTTAGTTGTTAAATTAATTTCTTTTTTAAAAATGTGGTTATAGGTTCGACACCTATAGCCCTTAAATTTTTATTTAAAGAAACTTTAGGGCTACTAAATTATTATTTTTTTAAACAAACTTTTAAAGCGGTCCATAAACAGCTTCAAACCCATTAACGGAATTCAACACAGGCACGTAAATTATTACTTCTTGTAAAAGCTTATCATTCAAAACAAAGGTATACCATATATCAAAGATCTAAGTTTTCTTACTTTTATTAAGAAGATGAATGATTGACAGGAATCCATACCCCAGGTGTGCTACATGCTACTTTCTATTTGATATTAAGTTGGCGAGCCTTGATAAGGTGTGTATCTCTACTTGTCCGAACTTGTTGCACATGTTACGCACTAAATCCACTTTAAGCATCTCTACACCAATGTGCTGCTCTTCATATTTACTCAGACTTAGTTTCTCAATGTATCTTAAATATGGTCCACCCATGGCTTTCATATCTATCTCTTAGCATACGTTGGTTAGTTCTTACCTTTTGCTTTTTGCTTTGGATACATAAATGCTCTTCTTCTAAATATACTATCTATATCCACAATCTTCGACTCAAGCACAATTACATCACCAATCTCAATCATATCCTGAGTGCAATGTTTTCTTCTAAGGTACAATTTGTTGAGCAAGCGTGCTTCTAGCTCAACTTCTATTTTTTCAGTACCAGACTATATGTCGGATGTAAACCTTGTATATTGTTTAAGCAGCTGATCATAAAACTCTTTGTTACCATGTTATTAGTTAATAGTGCAATGAATTTTGTATTATCTTTAAGTATGTTAAACTCATTAATTTTAGGAGTTGATTGTTATATCGACCGATTATATACTGCATTCTCAACCCTTAATATTTTGTTGAGGTCGATTAACCAATATTCTACATGGTATCGGACATTTAATATTTTCTCACTATATTTCTACCGCCACTACCTCCCCTATTAAACCCTAATCGGTTACTTCTTGGGATCTCACAATGGTAACCACTACATCATAAACATTAGAATGCGAGCTTTCTGTGAGCACCTTCTTCACATGATTACAATTAAGCTATCATCCTCAAACTATCTTCTATGGTGTAAGCATATATTTTCTCTTTTCACCTATCAAAAACTACTAAATCATATCGATGCTTTACCTCTTCAGCCTCAAGCCACCCTTATCACTGATGAAAAAATTGTGACCGATCCTACTTTCTCTTCCTATAATGACTTTGATCAGAGGGAAATCATTTTACTTAATTCCTCTCTTACAGAGGAGACGACTGCTGAAACACTTGGCTTGCTCACCGCTCGCCAAATCTTGTAAAGAAAATAAATCGATCTGATTTAAATCCGAGTAAATGCTCTCTTGTAAAGAAAATGAACACAACCACAGTCGTCTACTCCGTCTCGACTCAGTTATGCAAAACATAAAACCTGTCATAAGGGGTCAAAGACCGAAAGCCAGTAATCTATATAATACTATAGACATATATATGTAAATAATATGAGCACGAGAGAACATTGGGGAAGAAAACCACCTCCTAAATGTTGGGGAGAAGCAAATTATTTATAGGTGAGTAGTGGGCATAACGGCTTTCCTTAATATTTGGGTTTGCCAAGATTGGTTTGCTTACTCCATTGGACTTGGGTACATTTTAGAATGGTTGGTCTACATCTGGGTTGCTCTTGAGACAACCTATAACACTCACTTGTTGAGTGCATTCATTATTTATAAGCGATATTCTCACACAGATCACTAAATATACTCCAAAACAATTTTATTTTTCTATTATATTTTTGTTGATGACAATTGACAACTCTCTAAGTCCGTGCTAACACAATCCAAGGACCCAACACACGTGGTATAAATCCTTGTACTAGGTATAATCAATAATCAAGATCCAACTTAACTTGAACTTCTAGAATTCTAGCATTGGTAACAAGTAGAGGTGCATTAAAAACCCGAACATTGAACCAGGTTTTTTTAAATCCAGTTTTTTTTACCAGAACCCAAACCTGACACTAGCCATACGTGCATATAGGGTATGCATTTCATTGTCAAAACCTGTACCCGGAACCAAAATCAGAATCGATTCCATACTTGGAATCAGGTTTTTCCAATACCCGAACCCAAGTTTTTTCAAAAACCAAATAGATACCCGAAAAATACTCTAACACTATGTTCCTGGGTTAATTGAAAGGTGGAAAAGAAATGAAATGAAAGGAAAGAAAAGTATTGTTGTGTTTCGGAGTTTTTTTTTAATGAAGGAAAATTAAAGAAATTAGAAAAAAATTGTGTTCTTGAGTTTTCATTAGATAAAGGAAAAGAAAACAAATATAATTAAAGAGTAAGTTGGAAGGAAATGTTTTTTTTTCCCTGATTTTAAAAGAAATGTGAAGAAAAGAAAGAAAACATAAAATAAGAAAGAAGTGAAAACAATTTTTTTTTCTTTTCTCTTATCAAGTGAACTCGGGAACATGTTAGGATTAGTGAAGGCCTTTGGGTCGGGTTCGTTGGTTGACGATTAGAAGACAAAAGGGGCGGCCCATTTAATTATGGAGGAAAGCCCATTTGACGTGTTCTTGGTCCCTAAGTCACTTAACCTAATTGTTCTCTATATATATGCCATAGTCATGTATTGTAATCTTTGTACTGTGCTTAATAAAATACCCTAGTTGCAGCCCATGGACGTAGGTTGCCTTGACCGAACCACGTAAAATCCCGTGTTTCTTATTTATTGCTTTCGTTTGTGCGTGTGTGTTTGTGTTTCCGCTGCGTACCGACTCTGTTCAATACCTAACAAGTGGCATCAGAGCCGAAGATTCGTTAACATCCACGGGTGCACTGAGACGAAAGAAGAATTATTTCCGGTTTGTAAATCCTATTCGTAATCCTTTGCATTTTTTTTTCTTGGTGTCGCACGTATTCCGAGGAGTTCAAGATAATTAATTCACTATGTCAAAAGGTTTGGTTTTTTGTGATTTTGTCGTGATTTGCAAGAAAGAAAAGCAAGTCATATAAAACAAAATAGGGTTTGTATTTTGTTTTTGGGTTTGTGGCTGTGATATCCGACGTAAACAAAAGAAAAAAGAACAGAAGCCGTATTTTTTCTTGTATAGCGATTAGGGTTTAACAACCTTTGAAGTCACTGTCTCTTCTTAGCCGATCGGAACGCTGCCACCGGTTTTGCACCACTGCCGGAAAATACTATTAACCACCACCGTCGCTCAGCCACTGCCGTTTGTTGTTGTCGCGCGACTGTTAATCGAAGTAAGAAGTAGTTTCGGCAGCTTCTTGTCGCCGGACTAGAATCGAAGGTTGGGTGTTCAGATTCGGTTTGTTATCCAGGTTTGCTTTGATTGCGTGGTTTGGAGTATTTTTTGACAGGAGTTTCGGGTTACAAGAAAGGTTTCGGGTTTTTTTTTTTGGGTTAGAGTTTTGTTTATTGGTTTTTTCTCTGTTTTCTCGTTTGTGATGTCTGAAGATGGGAAGGTTCGAATCGACAAGTTTGACGGGACTGATTTGCATGGTGGAAAAATGCAAATAGAGGCGTTACTTGGGGAACATGATTTGGATATGGTATTGGAGGAAAAGCTGGATATTATGGATAAAGCCGATGAAGCAATTTGGAACTCAAAGGACAAGAAGGCTAGAGGTAAAATTACATTGGCTTTGACGAGGGTCGTTGCTTTTAATATCATGAAAGAAACCTCGGCTCGTGGTATGATGACAGCTCTGTCAAATATGTATGAAAAACCGTCTGCGGCCAATAAGGTGTTCTTGATGAGGGAATTGTTTATGACAAGGATGCACGAGGGAAGTTCAGTCACGGGTCACATTAATAATTTCAACTCAATTATGTCCAGGTTAGCTTCTGTGGGTATGAAGTTGGATAATGAGACTCAAGCTATTATATTGTTATCTTCTCTGCCTGAGAGTTGGTCTGGAACTGTAACGGCCATTACTAGTTCTGCGGGGGCCGATGGTTTGACATTTGAGGGGGTCCGAGTCATTGTGTTAGGTGAAGACGTTCTCCGGAAAAGCACGAGTGGCGGATCATCTTCTGATATGTTTTATGCAGGCATGGGAAGGGAAAATAACAGGAGCTGTAGGAGTCGATGGAGGAGTTCATCTAGAACTCGGAAGAATGTGAAGTGCTGGAGGTGTAATGAAGCTGGACATGTTAAGAGTGTTGTCCAAATAGATTACAGGGAAAGGCTGCTGAGGTGAACACTGCTGAACAGGTTAATGAAGGCGTCAGTGATGACGAGGCATTATTTTGTAGTGTTGATAGCATGGTGGACTCTTGGGTCATGGATTCCGGATCTTCGTTTCACGCTACGCACAGCGGGGAAACAATGGTGAATCTAAAGGTTGGTAACTTTGGGAAGGTACGTATTGCTAATGGTGATGTTCTTAATGTTACGGAAATGGGGGACGTTAATTTGGTAACTCCATTGGGAACCGTTTGGAACTTGAAGAATGTTAGGGTTATTCCATCGTTGAAGAGAAGACTTATTTCTGTTAGTCAACTGGATGAACTAGGCATGGAAGTAAAGTTCGGTGGAGGTAAATGGAGGGTAACTAAAGGTAGTCTGGTTATTGCTCGTGGAAACAGGTGTGGTTCATTATACATGGTGGAAGTGCCTGCTGAAGGAAGTATGACTGTCCCTCAAAACAAAGTCGGGTTCGCTGAGTCAAAGGGGCAAAATAAGGTTCAATTTGCAAGAGTGGAGCCTTGTGCCAAGGTGATTCAAGCTGAGCGGGGTCGGAGGTCTAAAACAGGTAAGGGGTTTGGTGATAGTGGGAGCGCGGTTTGTGTTCCGGGAACAGTTACAAAACAATGTTGGGTTTTGAAGACCGTTATTCCGATTGATAAAATCTCTCCTGGGAAACTCTTGCTAAAAAAGGAGAGTGGTAGTGGTTCTCGGATTATCTCTGGAACTGGTGGATCGTGCATATCAGTTGAGATAAAGGACAGCTCAGTTTTGGCTGATGAGTTGGAGCTTGGTGGAGCTTTAACTGGCCCTTCTGGTACTTGATGTTGAGGGGGTTGCTGCAACTAGAGGTAAGTCTTAGCTTGTTTAAGGGAATTGGAAGCTTGGAAGACTTGGTAATAAAGATTATTGATATTACTGACGACTGGGTTGCTTTGTACTTGAATGGCGGGCTAGAATTTATCGCAAGGCCTTCAAGTGGGAGATTGTTAGGATTAGTGAAGGCCTTTGGGCCGGGTTCGTTGGTTGACGATCAGAAGACAAAAGGGGCGGCCCATTTAATTATGGAGGAAAGCCCATTTGACGTGTTCTTGGTCCCTAAGTCACTTAACCTAATTGTTCTCTATATATATGCCATAGTCATATATTGTAATCTTTATACTGTGCTTAATAAAATATCCTAGTTGCAGCCCATGGACGTAGGTCGCCTTGACCGAACCACGTAAAATCCTGTGTTTCTTATTTATTGCTTTCGTTTGTACGTGTGTGTTTGTGTTTCCGCTGCGTATCGACTCTGTTCAATACCTAACAGAACATAGCGTAAAAAATTGCAACCCATAAAAACCTGATCGATTTCTGAAAATAGGTTATTTTTTATGCCCGAAAATAGGGTATTTTAACATCGGGTTGGTTTTTCAAACTAAGACCATGCGTAGTCATAACTCTCCACTCTTAGACGTTTTGCGACACGTGGCGGTCCGGTCAGCATTGGATAGTTTTGTAAAAAGTGGTATAGTGGTAAAAAGCCCATAACTTTCATGCAATCATTACCACTTAATTCATTTCCTCTCACAAACTAGCATTTCCTACATAACGTTTGAGAAAAATATTAACCCAAAACGTCGGAGGGGGCGGTGTGCCCCGGCGTTTTAGGCTCAAAACGCCACCATAAAGTGGCCACTATGGTTGGTTTAAGACGAACTTTTGTGGTCTCTCGATCAGCCACTTCACCAGCTGTCGCGAGCGAGCCGTCGCGACGGTTGTGGCTTAGGCTAAAGTGACGTTGGGTATGGGGAGATGTGAGGTGACCGTTGAGCATGGGCAACCCAAAAAAAAACTTTTTTTTTAATTTATTTTTTACTTATATAAACCCCACAGTTACCTTTACCAAATTACCAACACTCTCAATTCTCTCTACACTACTTTAAAAACAATATATTTCATATTCTCATCTACATTTTTTAAAAAGTATGGATACATAGGGTGGTTGTTATCAACTGGAAATGCCTTATGATCAAGACGAAGATAACGTGTTTGGCGCTACAAAGATAGAACAAAACTTGAGTCAAATGCCACCACCGTCTCCCGACTTTTTTGTTCCGGAGACTCAAGAGGTTCGTAAAGAGGCCGCCAAGGGCAAACGAGCCCAAAAAAAAGAAGAACCAAGAGGGGCAGGAGGCTCGAGCCGAGGGGTCAAGGAAGTCATTCCAAAAAGAAAAACAACTCCTTGGACAAAAGAGGAGAAAAATGCTTTGTATCGTGCATGGGTTGAAATATCCCAAGATCAAAAAGCCAGTATTTTTATTTTTTTTGTTTCGTATAAAATTTTAATGATATGTTTGTAACTTATGTTTATTTAATTGTAGCGGACTATCAAAAGCACCGTATATTTTGGGCAAAAGTGAAATAGTTGCTCAATAGTATGGTGGGAAGTACGGATCGTACCAACAATATGATATTGGGAAGATGGTCCGAAACTCGCAAATTTGTCGGATTTTTACAAATTTGCATAACAGAAACAGTCGCCGAATGCGACCGAGCTGGAGCGATGATCTTCAAGTCTACAAATTCACATGCAACGAGTGGAAAGCCGAAGTGTTCAACAAGTACGGAACGCCAAAAACGTGGGACGACGACGAGTTGTGGCAAATACTCAAGTCGTGCTCGAAATGAATCGAGTTAATTACACAGAACATTGATGGTGGCTCAATGCCAAAGCGTACGAAAGCTACTTCGTCTGGTGCATATGTCTCATATAGTAGATCGGATGCTCATGTAGGGATCGACTAAACATGTCCGCGCAAAAAGATCAACCACAAGTCCTACGCCAACCACCTGGAAGGGACAGAGGAAAAAGATCAACCACAAGTACCGAGTCGATCAAGCATTTGTCCAAGATGCACATAAAATATAGTATCGAGGCGGCGGCCGGGATAAAAGTTTCAAAAGACAGATTTAGGAACTTAGATTTTCTTACCAAGGACTTTAACAACCCCAACCCCATGCGTCGAGAGATATTCTCACAAGAACAAGCGCTTGTTATTGAGGAAATCAAAGCAAATCAAGAACGAAGGTGAAGAGCTGGAGACGGCGGAGATCGAGAATAAATTTGTATTTTTATTCTTAAATTTGTATTTTTTTATATTTTTAAGATATTTATTTTTTTAATTTATTAGGGTGTTAATGTTTTTTTTATTATATAATTTTTTTTATACTTTTAAGATATTATTACGTTATATTAAAACAAATAAAAAATCAGATAATTCGTTGAAGCCACCGCTTGCCTGAACCACAACAAGTTAAGACGATTTTAGCGGTGGCTTCAGCAAGTGTCTGAACCACAATAGGATGAATTCGGAGCCCCGCATCAGCACAACGCACAGTCTAATAAGTCTGATAAGTAATACCCGAACCCAGTTACCTACCCAACTCCAACCACCAGCCATCATCTCTCTCTCTCTCTCCACCGTATTTTAAACCCTAACCACCGGCTTCAGTAGCAATGACCAACGTCGGCGACTGTAGTAAATACATAATCCACCAAACCGCTTACATCAAAGTCGTCCTCCATGCCGTAAACCACAAAACCTCCGCCGTCAACGCCGTCCTCCTCGGCCGCATATCCGGCGAAACAGTCGAAATCACCGACTCCGTACCTCTGTTCCACTCGTCTAACATTGGACTCCTTCCTCCTCTCGAGATCGCCTTAATTACGGTATTTATTTGCCCTAATTTTTGTTAATTAGTTCGCAGTTACTGATTTTAGGGTTTCTGGTTGAAGTTTTGATTAATGATTGTGTGACAGATAGAAGAGTATTATAGTGCGCAAGGACTGAGTATTGTCGGTTATTTTCACGCTAATGAGCGTTTCGATGATCTTGAGCTTGGTTCTGTTGCTAGGAATATTGCTGATCATGTTTATCGGTATTTTCCGCAGGCTGCTGTGTTGTTGGTATGTGTTTGTGATGATCAAATGTATTAATTTTAAGTTGCTCAATAATCTGTTACTGTAGAATGCGCTACATTTTCCAATTTAGGTTTCATTCTGTTAGTTTTTAAGTTTGAATCGATATAGATTTTACTGGAAATGGATATGCTAAAAGGTGTAGTTGCTCTCGTTTCCATGGAGTTATTAGCGAAAGCTTATCCTGCATTATCATTTTTTTTAAGTATGAAAAAACAGATGAGAGTATGGCACTTATATTTAGGCTTTTTTGTTGAACATGTGAAAATAGACCCAAATTATAGGTTGATGAGCGTGTTATATATAACACCCATGGTTGCAAAAGTCGTTAGGCACTCCCAGGTCGATTTGATGGGGCGTTGCGAGTACTCGGGAGAATTCGGATAGGGTAACTTATGAAGAAGTTAAGTTTCGAGAAATTATATTTATGTCAAATATCATAAGTTTACTAGTATTTCTAACAAAAATATAAATGCTTGAATATCAATATAAATAAAAATGACACATTTTTAAATGCTAAAGTATTCTAGAAATTGATAATCATTATTTAAAAAAATGATATTCATTCTTTAATACTATAGACATAGGAATTATGCTTGTCTTTTAAGTCAAATTCGGACCGAGTTGACCGACTAAATTCGATTTTGGCTGAGGTTGAAGAAAGTAGCCTCAGCACCATACCTAGTAGTGATTACTCGGGGAGTACTTGGCCTTCTAGATCTACTTTTACGACCCTAATAACACCCAACACACTTAATGGTGTAGTTCTTTTCACATTTACAATTAGCGTGCGTATTTGTGGTCGGGCGTTTCTTATGATCCTGGCATCTTTCCTGCCCACGATCAGGGCCATGTAGTTCTAGGTCATAATTAGAGTCTGTAGTAGGATGATATGTAAAAAACACTAAAGGGATGAGAAATTATGAATGGCTTACTTGATAAAAAGGTTGTATGTAAACGGGATGAGAGAGATGCAACTTCTGGTTGCACATAAAGCTTATTTGGTTGTACAAAGAGCAATGCCTTGCGTATGTGAAGCTCTTGCCTCATGCCTCACATTTCAGATTTCGGGACCTAAACGCCTTGTAGTGCCTTACACCTTTTAAAATCAAGTTGCCTAGGGTGTTACTGTTTCCTATTCAGCTGACTTTGACACAGGTAGGGCGTAAATGAGCTTCACGTTTCGAGCTTTATCTAAAGCTCAAGTTCGGTTCGTTTCGAGCTCTATATTTTTAAAGCTTGAGTTCGGCTCGTTTTGAGCTCTGGCCCTAAAGCTCGAGTTCGGCTTTTGAGCTCTATCTCTAAAGTTCGAGTTCAATTCTTTTCGAGCTTGATTTCTAAAGCTCAAGTTCAGCTCATGGGTAGTTTTAAAGCTCGGTCTTGGCTCAAGCTCGGATCGTTTATTATTTTTTAGTTGTTTTATATACATTTCTATTCATCTTTTTATGTATTTTTAATTTTTGTTTTAAATATAATATAATGTGTATTAATTCACTTATTTTTATCATAATTTCTTATATTATAAGTATTATTATGTAAATACATATATTTAATACATTAAATAAAAGTTATATCATTTTTATATTTAACATAATGTGTATTAATTCACTTATTTTTATATAATAAGTATTATTATGTAAATACATATATTTAATACATTAAATAAAAGTTATACCATTTTTATATTTAACATAATGTGTATTAATTCACTTATTTTTATCATAATGTCATATATAATAAGTATTATAATGTAAATACATATATTTTATACATTAAATAAAAGTTTTATGAGTCATGGGCTCGTTTAGTCTTGCGAGAGTAGATGAGCTCGATAAGTGAAACATTGGCGATCACGAGCTCGGTACTGTGGCTAGGAACATCGCCGATCATGTTTATCATTATTTTCCCCAGGCTGCAGTGCTTTTGGTACGTGCTCTTGATGATCAAATTTGCATTACAACTAGTTGATTTAACATAGGCATGTAAAATATATTTGAATGTTAGGGCACAAAAATGCAAATGTATTAATTTTAAATTGCTAATTCAGCTATTACTATAGCATGTGCTACATTTTCCAATTCAGATTGGAATCTGTTAATTCAAAGTTCGAAATTGATATAGATTTTACATGGGAAAAGGATATGCTACAAGGTGTAATTTAGCCATTCAGGCTCTTTATTTCGATATTAAACCATATATAGAGCTTATTTGTGTATAAGTTTTGGATAAATGATGCTAGAAACCCATGAGAAATATGTAAATAATTAATATAATAAATTGCGCCTCACGTATGAAATTTAAAAACTAAACTTATTATTATTTATATTAGTATAGGGGTCTTTATGTCATTAGTATCAAGTATGTTTAGGGTCAAACTTGTACATTGTAAATAGTCAAAGGTTGACCGTTTCAAACGTTGTGTTGTTTGGGAAGGCACCAATTTTGGTTTATATAAATAGAGTACGGTCGACCATTATAGTTGCATGTTCATAATCAGAATTCGTTTTCTTGTAATTCATGTAAGATTTGTGAATTGCTAGCTTGATTACCAATACAATAGCATACAAAAAACGGTGTGCTTTTGCACTTTGCGCCTCGGTTTAAGACCATGCCGCATAGGTGCAATTCTCGCTTTTTAAAACCAAGCTCGAAGCGCCTCACACCTTTTAAAATTGAACTGCCTAGGGTGTTGTTACTCTTCCGTTTCATCTGAATTGGACACATTGTAAGCGAGCCGAGCCCAAGCTTGTGTAAGCTCGAGTTTAGTTCGGTTTGGATCGTTCATTGTTTATTAAATAGTATATATACATTTATTTCTCTCTCTCTCTCTCTATATATATATATTTATAATTATAGTATATAACATAATGTGTATTATTTTAGTTTTTTTATTATAATTTCATATCTAATAAGCATTATTATGCCAAATAAGCTTTATTATGTAAATATATATTTAATACATTAAATAAATATTGCATTTTAATGTGCTCGTTTAGGCTTGCGGGCCTACTTGAGCCCGATAAGTGAAACTCGGGCTTGTTTATGAATCAAACAAGCTTGTTTTAGGCTCGAGTTCATTTAAGCTCCGTGTGTTTAGAGCTTTTAGGAGCCGATCTCGAGTAGCAGCCCCCAACTAGTTCCACATAAATTGTCTGTTGCCTGTTGGTAATTGCAACTTGATTTTGTCATCAATTCTTAATATTATGATTTTATCATTTAGCTCGTCATCGGTTTATTCACAAATGTTTTATTTATTTATGGTGACAGCTAGATAACAGAAAACTTGGCGCGCTACAAAACAAGAAGGATACAGGTCCTGTAATTCAGGTATGATCAATCAGAAATCTCAATTGCTATGATTGAATATCAGTTTCCTTGATGACTGTGTATATACTTATAATTTGTGATAAGAAACTGATGCTACTTATGTGTATTTTTTTTAATATCTTATTTAATAAATTTGGTACAAAACACCTTGCGCATGACGGCATGTCAGTTCAAATTTCAACAATTTTTGGTTTCTGTTTATGTCAGCTCTATACACGAGACTCTTCTAAAAGTTGGAAGCAAGTTGAGTCAAACCGCCAGTTGACCACCAAGGAGCCATCTGCCAACATTGTCTTGTTGGATTTTATTTCATCTGAAAAATGGAACGATATTGTCGACTTTGATGACCATCTTGATGACATAAGCAAGTAAGGGCCATTGGCTTTTTTCAAATAATCGTTGAGATTATAAAAATGTTAAACTGGGAAATAATTATCGGTTCTATTTTTATTTTTGTGCATGCAGGGATTGGTTGAATTCTGGGCTATTCAAGTGACGAACCGTTTTGACTGTAAGCCACTTCAATGCATCTTCTCTTTTCCATTTCTTGTAACCTGTGTGTTTTTGACTCGAATGAGGATTATTTTTTTTTCTGCTTGTAGTTGGAACAAAAACTGCTTTGTCTTTTATTTTTTTGATTTATTTTTCCATTTTATTTGTAAAAGTCATTCCAGTTAGTAAACAAGCATTGAAACTTTAAAATTTTACCAACGTTGAAGGATGTTTACCCCAATGTTTGTTGTGCAATGTTTTGATAATCAATCGGGTTAAAGCCGGATAATATCATAGTCAAATTAATAACAAGAAAAGAGATGATACAAAAATGTATGTATACTATAGTTTATAGTTAGATTGGATATAAGAGAAAAAAAGTATTTACAACAAGTATTTATATATGTTTTTATTGTTTTTTTAGTCAATTAAATGATAAAAGTCGTTTAAAATATAAATGTATGTCTACCTATTCTAATAAAGTAAAATAAATGTGGACACTTGTCATCTTTTAGTTAATTTTCATAAATTTTTCCCTTCAAAACTAATATACCCTGATATATGTAATAGATTAATAATTATTCACTTTCCTTTTATACTATTTTATATAATATCTATATATTTTTATAAATATAAATATTAACATATTATTTTACTATGTATTTCAAACTACTTGGTGAATTTCAAAAATCAACAACAAATCATGTTTCTAAAATGAAAATTGTTTCGGGTTTTTTATGGAACTTAAATTTGATTTTATGGGTTAAAAGCTAGTAACTAGATTGCTTGGTACAGTTAACTAAATTTAGGTCAAAATTTGTTACGGGTTAAAAATGAAAATTTTGAGTATTTTTAAAAGTTTGAAAATGCAAAATAGAGTTATCGTCAAATTTGTTATTGGTTCAAAGTGCTTGACTTTAAAATGTCAAAAGTATGAAAGTTAGAATTTTAAACATGATTTGGGTTTCAAATTTATTTTTAAGGGCATTTTTTGAAATAATCAAAAGGTTTGGGATTTGGCAAATTGACTATTTTTCTCACAACTATTAAAATTTAAGAAAAGATTACGAACATTTTCGACATGTCACCCCCATGCCTATCAATGCTTCTAACTTTTATCAATTTTGAAATATCTATGTCAACATTAATTTTTCTTTCAATGGTGATTAGAACGTTATATATTCTACTTTAATGTTGTACTTTCCTTTGATGGGTGTTAAATTGATAAATCTATCTATAATATATATAAACCAAAACCCTAAAATCCCTTGTGTCGCGATGTGGTCGCTCCCCCTTTTATGAAAGCCACCAGATTGCTTAATTTTTAATGAAGGTCTCTCATTGATTTAACCCAAATTCATGGGTATGGGTCTTACCAGAACTAGATAGCTCTTAAACGGGTTATAACATCTCATTAAATTAAAAATTAATCTTATTAATTATTTGATGTGAAAATCCTATAAAATAGGATGTACTAAAATTTAATATCCAATTTAAAATGAAAAAGATATTATTTATAATTAATAAACGATTTTATAGTAAAAAACATAAGCGGGTCATGGGCCACCAAATCCAGATAGCTTTTAAACGGGTTATAACATATCATTTATTTATGAAACTCTTTCATCATCAAACCCAAAGTATATTATTAACTTTCTTACAATAAAGAAAATTAAAATCCCAAAAATAAATATTAAAAAATGAAAAATGTAAAACAACCATTCTCTCAAGCCATCAGATTACTTCATTTATAAATGAAGGCTTCTCACGCATTTGACCCGAATTCACGGGTAAAGGTCTCATCAAACCCAGATAGCTCTTAAACGGGTTATAACATCTTATTATATTAAAAATTAATCTCATAAAATATTTGATATGAGAATCCTATAAAATAAGGATATACTAAAAATTAATATCTTATTTTATTAAAAAAAAAAGATATTATTTATAATTAAGAAATAATTTTTTTATAATAAAGAAAATAAACGGGTAATGAGTATCACCAAACCCAGATAGCTTTTAAACCGGATTATAACATATCATCTATTTGTGAAACCATTTTATCATCAAATCTCAAGTATATTAATTATTAACTTTCTTACAATAAATAAAATTAAAATCCAAATAAACATATAAATATTGAAAACGAAAATGTAAAACAACCCCTATAATACGAGGGATAAATATATCAATAAAGGTAACACTCCTTTTATATTTAGGCTGAGTGGTTAAAACTACTATCGTATGAGAAGTCTTATTTCCGAAATTGATTCATAACCAAAATTTTTTCAATTATATATATATATGACACCGAGAATGAAATTTTCAATAGAAAGAAGAATTCTCGGGTACGTTTTTGCACGACCATTTTTTTTATTAAGTTCATTTAAAAAAATCATTTTGTGATATAAATAAAATCAATTAATGTACACATAGTATAGATACAAGTATAGATTTAATACATTTTTTTATATACGCTATGTAATTATTTGTTTAACTTGTAATTTTATAATTTAAATTATCCCGTGTGTGACACGGGCTCTAAAACCAATGTTGTATATAGCAAGCATGAGAGTTGAGATGTTAGTGGCAATCTACAGGCGTCAGCATAAACCGGGTATGGCTCTAAGACGTGACCTAGATTAGACATGGTTATTTACATTCGGGTCGGGTCATGTCTTGCGGGCCTGGGCCTGCCCATTTTCTCTTTAAATAAGCTGGGTAAGACCCGTGAGACCAACGATACACAAAGCGATTAGACCCAGTTATTTACAATATAGTCGGGTCCCGAGTCGTAAGAATACCACTAAATGAGTCCGGGTCCAGTCTGGTCTGACCCGTTTGCACACCCCTAGCAACCAATATTTGTACCAACGTATTTTATCATACTATACCCCTGACCAGTGGCCATCTTGTATCACCATAATCAACCAAGTTTAACATTTAAAAGGTGGGGTTGACGAACTCACCTAACTAGCAAAACACGCAAGGTTCAATTTTATCTTGTTACTCCACTTGCTGCGGCTCCAAAGACCCTAATTACCATCACTAACTACGGTTGCGCACTTGAATCCCGAGACTCACATTTACAATTTTTAAGTAGGATTAAACTCAAAAGCACACACTTAAGTATTTGAGTCCATATTGCTTGCTTAAAATAAGAAGTTTCTCTCGATTTTTTCACCTTATAAAGTGAGTTCATCATATACATCATGAATCCAATTTAACTAGAAAACCATACAACCATTTGTGTGAGATGGTAAAGCTAATTGATTATTTCATTCAATAAAGGTTATAATATATGGAGAGATTAACCGAGTCCATGAGCTCGATACGCAAATTATAAACACTATATGTTCCAATAATTTAGTTTACTTAAATAATATCCTCAACCAAAATGTATTGAAATTGTGTGCGAGAGTGAAAAATAATTTAAATAGGCAATGTGTGTTTGCATAATAATAGTAATAATAGTAATATAGGGTTCAAAGCTACAATTTAGAAAACAAAAAGAAGTTAAATTATAGATAAAAAAATGTTAAATGTACATATATCAGATATAAACCTTAACCCCTCTTCTTCATCGTTGTCGTAGTATTGTATTATTCTCTTCAGTTAAGTTAGCCACCAATTCAATTCAATTCGCTTGCAACGATGCCTAAAGTTCCTTTGTGGGATCTGCCATTGCGGCCACATAATCATAATAATAACCATCTTCCGCTTCATCTATAGCTCCAGAAAACTCGTGTTTCCTGCAACAACGATGCTCCCATTTATCACTCTATTCAATATTAAGCTGGCCAACCTTGATAATGTGTGCATCTCTACTTGTCCCAACTTGTTGCACATGTTACGAATTAAATCCACTTTAAGCATCCCTACACCAATGCGTCTCTTCATATTTACTCAGACTTAGTTTCTCAATGTTTCTCAAATTTTGTCTAACCGTGACTTTCATCTCTACCTCTTAGCATGGTTCGGTTAGTTCTTACCTTTTGTTTTGGATACATAAATGTTCTTCTACTAAATCTACTATCTATATCCACAATTTTCGACTCAAGCACAATTACACCACCAATCTCAATAATAGATTGTGTGCTTAATAACGTAGGGTATACCTCGTATAAATCCTCTTATAGAATGGATACAATACCTTGTGTCTAGTAGCATACAATATTTTCTTTCAAGGTTCAATTTGTTAAACAAGCGTGTTTCTAGCTCAGCTTCTATTTCTTCAATACCAGACTATATGTCGGATGTAAGCCTTGCATATTGTTTAGGCAGCTCATCATCAAACTCTTTGTGACCATGTTATTAGATAAGACTGGAATATATTTTGTATTATCTTTAATTATGTTAAACTTATTGGTTTTAAGAGTTGATTGTCGTATCAACCGATTATATACTGCATTCTCAACCCTTAATATTTTGGTGAGGTTGATTTACCAATATTCTACATGGTATCAGTCATTTAATATTTTCCCATAACTTTCTACCGCCGTTACCTCTTTTTTTTTACCAATCGGTTTCTTCTTGGAATCTCCCAGTGGTAATCACTACATCATAAACTTTAGAAGACGAGCTTTCTATAAACATCTTCTTCACGCAATTACAATCAAGCTATTGTAAAGCCCCGACACCCGGTAGCCCTACTTTAGCGTCGGATTTACTCATAAACACAGTTCTTACGAATCAGAGTTCATTAAAACTTTTCGCGGAATATAAAACATCAATCATTTGTTACAAAACGTTAAATCTTTCCTTTGATACCATAACACAAAACCTCATTTTTAAAACATCTCTTCTTATTTCTTCAGATGCCAGCCGTTCAATCCATGCCATGTGCCATCCTTATGCTAACTCTATAATCAGCTCACCTGCGTGCATACTAAAAGTCAGCTACGCTGAGTGAGTTCTAGTTAATCGAACGCCATACAATCCATACACATACATACATATCCGAAGATACATATCCATACGTCACTAGTTACCCTTCTGTTCTACATACATACGTGCTACCATACATACATACATACATATCTACAATCACTGATCTCAGTCTACCGAAAGTACGTTCATAGTCCGCCGTCTATACCTGTACTCAAGGTCGTGAACACGTACAAGGTTCGCAGTCCTTACCTATGTTCACCATTTATGGTACGTACAAGGTCCGCGGTCCTTCCCTATACCATAGTACATCCACAACACGTACAAGGTTCACAGTCCTTCCCTATGTTGCAACCTAATTCATAGCACGTACGAGGTTCGCAGTCCTCCCCTATGCTACAAAATCAGCACGTATAAGGTTCACAGTCCTTTCCTATGCTGAAACACATCCACAACACGTACAAGGTTCGCAGTCCTTCCCCATGTTGCAACCTAATTCATAGCACGTACGAGGTTCGCAGTCCTCCCCTATGCTACAAATACAGCACGTATAAGGTTCACAGTCCTCTCCAATGCTGACGCCTATCTACATTACGTATAAGGTCCACAGTCCTTATCTATGTTTACATATATCATCTACTTCACGTATAAGGCTCGCAGTTCTTAACTACGCCATCACCAGCCGAGTCTATGTCCGACAGGAGCTAGAGGGATTTGCCATCCTAACTTACTATGTCGAACGTAGAACTCACATGCCATTCGTGTACCTATATTCACATACTTCTCATATACAATAATTACATTATAACATAAGAACACTCTAGGCGTCCTTTACATCATTCATTTAACAACCATACCCCTTATCGACACGTGCAATATCCGAAGATCGTTCACGCCCCGACAAGTATTCATTTGAAATATTCATACATCTTCGATATATAATATTCGTACCTTTGTTTTTAGCCTGACAGTACGCGCAATATCCGAAGATCGTTCGCGTACCGACAAGAGATCATTCATATCTATCACACATATCACATATGACATACACTTATCACTTAGGATAAATGTATTAACAACACATCGAGTATGCACACAGCCCCGAAAACATAACAAGGAATGGGGCTAGAAACTCACCTGAACGCGGTTACGTTCACCGTTAATCGTAATCCCTTTCTTCAGTTGTGCACGGCTGACTGTATAACAAGTATACGTATCAAACAACTATCACTACTCATATTATCTTTCTAGTCTTAACTACTACCCACAACGAACGGGGGTCCGGGGGCAGCGGGGTCTAGGGGCGGCAGCCCCTAGCAGGGTCCAAGGGGCAGAGCCCCTGGCTGGGGTCGAGCTGCCAGGTCAGCTTGGAAAAATTTTATTTTCATTAACTGTCTTAACACATTTTTCATTAGGTTTTTAATTTATTTTCCTAATCGAACTTGGCTTTAGGCGAAGTTAAACCTTAGGCGAACTTAGCTTTAGGCGAAGTTAAACCTTAGGCGAACTTAGCTTTAGGCGAAGTTAAACCTTAGGCGAACTTAGTTTTAGGCGAAGTTACCAGCTAGGCGAACTTAGCTTTACAGCGAAGTTAAACCTTAGGCGAACTTAGTTTTAGGCGAAGTTACCAGCTAGGTGAACTTAGCTTTACAGCGAAGTTGCCATCAGGCGAACTTGGCTTTAGGCAAAGTTGTCATCAGGCGAACTTAGCTTTACAGCGAAGTTGCCATCAGGCGAACTTGGCTTTAGGCGAAGTTGTCATCAGGCGAACTTAGCTTGCAGGCGAAGTTCATCAGGCGAACTTAGCTTGCAGGCGAAGTTGTCGTCTGCAGCTACTGTTCGTGCTTAAATCCCTTAATCACCTTCGTTTCTTAACCAAATAACTCGATTTAGGTACCCACGGAATCGTCTGACCAGCGCCTACAAACCCCAACCATCAAATCGACCTAACATCGATGTTTAAAGGGTGCGATTTAGACATAAAGGTACGGGTTCTTTTTTTATCAATCGATTAACCCATCAAATCATAACCATTTTTAGTAAGATTAGCTTTGTTGGATTCGTTTTTACCATAAAAACTCAGATCTGTCATTTCTCAAATCAACCCGAACCTACACGAACGATTTCTAACTATATACGTACCTTGAACGACTAGAATTACGAACACGGTTAAGCCTTGATGTTGTTTTGGTCCGTCACGACGTTCCAGCACCGACAAGCTCGGGTTTTCGCCTTCGGATCTTGGTTCGGGTCGTGTGTGTTTTGGGTGTGTGTATGGAATATGTGAGAAATGGTGGTTAAGGGTATTTATGTTAGAGATCATGGGCTTAAGCCCATGGACTCTCCTTCCTTCTTTCATAACCCAAGTCCATAACCCATATCCATTACCCAACACTAGCCCGACCTATACCCACTCCTACTCCATTTATTTATTTCCCGATAACCCGAGTAAACTTTCCCTCTATTATTAAGTAATATAATTAATATCATTTTGGAAATTTCGGGATGTTACAGCTATCATCCTCAAATTATCTTCTACGGCGTAATCAGATAATTTCTCTCTTCACCTATCAACAACTACTAAATCATATCAATGCTTCATATCTTCAGCCTTAAGCCACCCTCATCATAGATTATAAAATTGTGCCTGATCCTACTTTTATCTTCCTAGAATGACTTTGATCATAGGGCAATCATTTTACTTGAGGCGGTTGCTGAAACATTTGGCTTGCTCACCGCTTGCCAAATCTGGTAAAGAAACACATGTCTACTCCGTCTCGACTCAAATATGCAAAACATAAAACCTGTCATAAGGAGTCAGAGACCGGAAGTCAATAATCTATATAAAACTATAGACATATATGTGTTAATAATAGGAGTACGAACATGATAATATGTAGAGAGAACTTTGGGGAAGAAAACCACTTCTGCAATGTTGGAGAAAAGCAAATTATTTATAGGTGAGTAGTGAGCATAACCCTAATGGGCCTTTCTTAATATATGGGCTTGCCAAGATTAGTTTATGTGGACTTGTTTACTCCATTGGACTTGGGTCTATTTTAGAATGGTACGTCTACATCTAGGTTGCTCTTGAAACAACATATAACACTCACTTGTTGAGCGTATTCATTATTTACGCGTTATTCTCACACAGATCGCTAATGATGTGTTCCCAAGTTTCATTTAAAAGGAAAAAGGGAAGGAAAATGAGGAATGAAAAAAATATGTTGTGTTCCCAAGTTTCATTTTACGCTGTGTTCTCGAATCTTGTTAAAGAGAGGAGAAGAAAGGAATGGGAAGGAAATAAAATGGTGGTTGTGTTCCCAAGTTTTTTTAGAAAGGAAAGGAAGGGAATTGAATAAAATGTTGTGTTCCCTATAATCTAGATTCATTGCTGTGTTCCCGAGTTTCATGCTGTGTTCCTGAGACTCACTTAACAGAAGAAAGGAAAAGAAAGGAAAGAAAACAAAACATAAGTTGTGTTCCAGAGTTTTTGTTAGAAAGAAAGGAAAGGAAAATCATAAAAGTGTGTGTTCCAGAGTTTCATTTAGAAGAGGAAAGGAAAGGAAAAAATGAGAAATGAAGAAGAAAATGGAAGGAAAACTTTTCCTTCTAATTTGGAAGGAAAGTGGGAAGAAAGGAAAGGAAAGGAGAAAGGAGAAATAAAAGAAAGGAAAGGAAAGGAAAGGAAAACTTTCTTTTCTTTTCCTTTCTCTTCTCAAGTGAACTCGGGATTAAAGAAGGAAAGAGAAGGAAAATGAGGGATGGAAAAATATGTTGTGTTCCCAAGTTTTATTTAAGAAAGGAAAAGGAAGGAAAATTTAAAAGGGGTGTTCCCGAGTTTCATTAAAAGAAAGAAAATGAGGGGATGGGAGATGAGTAAAATAAGAGAATTTGTATCTTTCCAAATTGGAAAGATTTGGAAGGAAAGAAAATTGAAGGGAAAAGGAGATGCCAAAAGAAAAGATAAGAAGAGAAAACTTTCTTTTCATAAATGAAAAACAAGAACAAACACTTTCTTTCCAAATTGGAAAGAATTGAAGAGAAAGGAAAGAAATTGAAAAATAGAGAAGATGTAGAAAAGATTGGAAAGGAAAGGAAAAGTTTTCTTCCCTTTTCCTTTCTCTTCTTAGATGAACTCGGGAACACAAATAATAAAGGAAAAGGAAGGAAAAGATAAAAAGGGTGTTACCAAGTTTCATTAAAAGAAATAAAATGAGGGGAGGGGAGAGAAAATAATGAGTAAAATAAGAGAATTTGTATCTTTTCAAATTGGAAAGATTTGGAAGGAAATAAAATTGAAGAGAGAGTAGATGATAGAAGAAAATATAAGAAGAGAAAATTTTCTTTTCCTTACTTTTCTTTTCATAAATAAACTCGGGAACACAGTATAATGTACCCCAAAAACAATCTTATTTTTCTAGCGTATTTTTGTTGATGTCAATTGGAAACTCTCTAAGGGGGTGTTTGGTTCACATAATGTTTACGAATTGGAATTGGAATCTAGTGAATTCCTTTAAAATTCCATTACTTGTTTGGTTGGAAGTTTTCAAACGGAATTGGAAAAGACAAAAGTGCCTAAAAGACAAAAGTGCCAATTCCAAAATCCAAATAACCCTAATCTGGTCTCCTTCTCTCCTCTTTGAAGCCGTCCAGCCGTCACCACCAACCACCACCGTCAGCCACCACTCTCTCTCCCTTTATCTTCTCTCATTTCAGTCTATGTGTCATAAGTTACTAGGTTCTGAAAAACCTAGATCTAAAATACGTGGTTCGTCCACCATCAGAAGATGCGAGCTTCAGCCACCAATCTCCGACCACCACCGGCAATTAGAATTGATGAAGGAAAAACAGGGGTTGCGGTGCTTCAGATCTGGCCGAAAAAAAAACGTAGGTGGTGGTGGCCGGTGTTTTCAGGCACGTCTGACAAAATGAAGGGTGCGGCGGTGCTGGTCAAGCAAATTTATTGCCGAAAAACTGTGGTTCAGATGTCGCTGGAATTATGGTTACTGATTGTGGCAGGAGAAATAATGTTAGTGGTGGCAGGAGTTTATGTTGGTGAATGGTCATAGTGTAGATTAGGGAGTAGTGGGATATTTTGGTAATGTTGCAAACATTCCATTGCTTATTCAACTTTCCATCAATACATTGAAGAATTGTGAATTCCATTAGTTGGAGGATTTAGATGGATTTGATTTCAATTCCAATTTATTTTTATTAGCCAACCAAACAAACTATGGAATGGAATTTAAATTCCAATTCTATTGAAATCCCAAGGATTCTTACCAACCAAACACCCCTAGGTCCGTGCTAACACAATCATGCTCCCTAACATGCGTGGTATAAATCAAGAATCAAGATCCAACTTACTTGAATTTCTAGCATTCTAATTAGTAACAAGTAGAGGTGTACAAAAAACTCGAATCCGGACCGACCCTACCCATATGGCACGGATATGGTATGCATTTCATTACCAAAAGTCCAAAACCCGTACCCGGAACCAAACCTGATATGTACCCTAAAATCATAATAGGTTCCATACTCGAACCCAAGTTTAACCTAATCTATACCCAAAAATAACCAGAAAGTTACCCGAAAAATACTCTATTAAGTGTAGCTCCTTAAAAACTCAATCGATACCCGAAAATAGGTTGATTTTTTATGCTTGGAAATAGCCAGTACCCGAAAGTGGTTGCATACCCAATTTTCCGGGCCGGGTCGAGATATCCATGATTTCAAGTCCAACTACCAGCCGTTGGATCTGTAAGTCCCGAGGCAGGATCTTTCAATGTGATATCAAGAAACTTAATGATTAGGCGGAAACTAATCACCAAGCTGATTCAATGTAACAAACACAAACACACATAAACACGATGAACAAGCTTCAAAACACACGTATATTAATACGTCGGGTGCTTAAGCCCTTAACAACTTACACGGGTGAATAATAAACTTGAACGAACAACCCTAAACTCGTAAACATATATCCTATATATAGACTACCAACTAGGCCCTAAACAAGCTAAAGCCCACCAAGATCAAATGATCTCAGTTTACATACAAAAGCCCAACTAAGCCCACTACCACAAGCATAAACTACAAAATACGACCCAACATTCTCCCCTTGGTTTATTGCTTGATTCCAGACACCCTCAAGATATCAACCGTAAACTTTTAACATGATTCCAGACACCCTCAAGGACTGGCCCCCAAATCAAGACCAACAGTTGTCAAAGTTTTATAAAAAATAATCCCGAGTCATAAAAAAATAGATTTCTTAAAGACATCTGTTTCGACACGAGTACACATGAGGTAAAAATAAAAATTTAAAATAAAATAAAATAAAAATAAAAAACTAAATTAAAACAAAAATAATTTACATGTCTAGCAGATTTATCAAATTGTGGGATCAAATTTCAGCTATTTGAAAACAACCATCCCTTTTCAAGAAAAGATCCGAACATGAAATCATATTGATTAAGACACTTTCACAATGATCCATTTTCAGCATTATTGTGACATAGTGAAAAGGTTGATGGCAGGTAATTTATCATGATTTTCATTACGCCAGTGATACAATTAGATTTAGTTAGGCGTAAATCTTATATGGACATCACTTATGAACTTATGATACCCCTTATCTCTTCACAAAGCTTATTTGGTTTTCCCCAGATCACCCAAATTTGACTCCAACCCCTTAGTGCTTGATCAAAAGAATTTTTCTATACAAAAATTATTTTAATCTTTAAGGTTGGATGTTGGACTTACATGCCATTCGAACTTACAAGCCTTACATTCAGGTTATTTAGGACTTACTTGTATGCCCCACCCCTATAGTTCCCTGGTGCCCCTTTAAGCTTATAAAAAATTTGAACATTCACAATTTAAAAATAAAAATTATATATATATATATATATATATAAGCTTCAAATTTTGGCGATCATGACACTAACGGGCTCATGTATGACTAGATAATTACTTTTCTGCCTATCATTCGGAGAGATGTATCTAGGGATATGCAAACATCTTCAAAATGACTCTCCACAATAAGTTCAGCAAATTTAGTTTTTATCACTTCAAACCTTTACTTATCATGGGAAGCCACCATACACACCAATAACTAATCAAGAGCTTTTTTAGCCTAATCAATTCACACGTTATGCACACATAATCAATTTATCTATCATTTCTCAAAGGTTGGATCAATTTTTATTTGAAAAAATTTTAAGCTTCTAATAAGCTTTAGCTGAATAATAATATCACTTCCTATATGATAATTTCGAAGACAATTTTAAATTCAATCACCCAGTCACTTTCAGTTTTCAGGTGAATGGCTATCCCGTGTGTCTACAGGTAGATGATAGGACCAAACACATAATAATATATGTCCCTTAAACTTAGGTAGCTGACATAATTTTCAGTGAAAGAACTTAAACCGATAGTTAAAACAACTTTTTTTTATGTTCAGTCGCCCCGGTCACTTTCAGTCCTAAAATTAATGGCTATCCCGTGAGTAAGAGTTGATAACGGGACCAAACATATGAAATGTCCGTTGAACTTGAGTAACCGACGTAATTTTAAGCAACAGAACAAAACATTTTTTTTTAAATGACACACACACACACACACTCTTTTTGTATTTTTCTTTTTCTCCCCCTCAATTTGTACAGAAATTATGACTAGAAAAAATATTTTATACATAAAATTTAAACCGCAAAAAATACTCAATCTTCAAAACGTAACATTTTAAGAAGCCCTACAAGCACATTGAATCTGGTTGTTCCGACCGGTTTCGTAAATAGGTCCACCACATTATTATCAGTGTGGACCTGTTCAAGATGAATTAACTTCCGGTCATAACAGTCACGAATAAAATGAATTTTGATATCGATGTGCTCGGTTTTAGAGTGCTGAACCGGGTTTTTAACAATGGCAATTGCAGCATCATTATCACAGAAAATAGGAGTATTAAGAAATTCCAAACCGTAGTCCAACAGTTGATGTTGCATCCATATGATCTGTGATCAACAGGCAGAAGCAGCTACATATTCGGCCTCAGCAGTGCTTGTGGACATCGTTTGTTGTTTCTTGCATTGCCACGAGATGAGCTGATACCCCAAAAATTGACATCCAGCGGACGTCGATTTTCTGTCAATATCATCACCTCCATAATTGCTGTCAGCAAAAGTATACAGATCAAATTCTGAATTCTTGAGATACCAAAGACCAAGCTTCGGTTGCCCTTTCAGATATCTAAAAATACGTTTAACAGCAATTAAATAAGAGAGTTTAGAATTAGCCTGGAAATGGGCACACTGACAGATTGCGAACATGATGTCAGGGCGACTAGCGGTAAGATACATTAGGGACCCGATCATCGACCGATAGTACGTTTGATCTACGGGTTTCCCTTCAGGATCTGAAGAAAGTAGAGGTCTTTCAGTCATAGGAGTCGCCGCACTTTTGGAGTCTTGAAACTCAAATTTTGCCAACATATCTTCGTCGTATTTTCCCTGATGTAGCAGAATGCCTGTCGAGCTTTGACGAACTTGCAAACCCAGAAACATTGTCATATCCCCCTACAAGCTCATCTTAAACCTTTGCTTCATCACCTTCTCAAACTTAGAACAGAGAGCAGTGATGGTAGAACCGAAGATGATGTCATCCACTTAGATCTGAACCAGGATCAGATCCTTTTCAATAATCTTTATAAACAGTGTCCGATCAATGGTTCCACGCTTATACCCGTGCTCCAAAAGGTGAGCTGTCAGCGTCGCATACCATGCTCGAGGAGCCTGATGAAGGTCGTAGAGAGCCTTGTCCAACTTATAGACATGAGACGGATGCTTGGAATCCACAAAACCCAGTGGCTGATCCACATAAATTTCTTCCTTCACTTCACCATATAGAAACGCTGTTTTGACATCCATCTAAAAAACTGTGAAACCCATATGCGATGCATAAGCCAAAAAGATCCGAATGGCCGCAAGATGAGCCACTAGAGCGTACACCTCAGTATAGTCCAAACCCTCAACCTGACGAAACCACGAACCACAAGCCTTGCCTTGTTTCTGACAATGTCCCTAGAATCATCTTGCTTGTTGTGAAAAACCCATATTGTATCCAGTGACTTCTTCCCAGCGGGTAGCTCGACCAACCTCCAGACCTTGAGCTTTTCAAACTGATTGAGTTCCTCATGCATGGCGTCAACCCTGCTTGGTTCTTGCAGAGCCATGTCAACTGTCTTGGGCTCAATTTGTGAAATGAAGCAAGAGTACAAGTAGTTGTTGATTGTTCCAGTTTGACTTCTAGTTGAGACGTCAGCTTCAAGGGGACCAATGATACTGTCAATTGGGTGATCCCGTTGAATTCTTGATGGAATAGAGTGATCAGGAACCGAACAGTTTGTAGGTAAATTGGTTGGACCTTCGAGTGCTTCAGTGAGAGGATTCCTCCATCCCGATGCAGTTGTATTGTGTGAGTACGAGGTACTGGCAACATACTCGTTTGGAATGGCATCAGGGAATAGAGTGCTACCGAAAATCTGACGAATGACACTCTCCCCCTCAACTGGTATAGTCTCTGCTGTGAAGGGCTCTTGTGAGAATACAGTCTCGGTTGTGGTCTCTTCCAGATTCTGTGATGACGGCTGAGTGGTGTCTAAGGATTCAAACGGGTCCACACTCAGCATAGTAGACTCTTGAGTGTCAATAGAAGTATCTTCTTCATCATCAACAGCGGTAGAAATTCCTCCGCCTGAGTTATCTGAGTCGACCACAGGAAACAAATTGAATGGCTTGAACAGTTTGTTATAGCCAAATAACTAGTAATGCCCCACACGAGCATCTTTCTCATTTTCTTCCAACCAGCGCACATCATATGATTCGACGATCTGTTTCGATGTCTTGTTGTAGACTCTGTAGGCAGTTCGACCAGCATAACCAACAAAATAACAATCATTTGCCTTGGCTTCAAACTTAGGAGTCGACTCAATATTTAATAAAGTGCATGGACACCCGAAGGCTTGAAAATGTGTGACTATGGGCTTGTGACTATAAACAATTTCATAGGGAGTCTTCATCTGAGATTTGTTGATCAACACCCGATTTTGAACGTGACAGGCAGTGTTGACAGCTTCAGCCCAGAAAAATAAAGGTAACTTTGAGTCACATAACATCGTTCTTGCAACCTCGATCAAAGTAGGGTTTCGTCTTTCAGCAACACCATTTTGCTGCGGAGTACGAGCTGAGCTGTATTGATGAAGATTCCCTTTTCGGCACAAAAATGTTTCAGTGTAGAGTTTTTGAACTCCGTGCCGTTGTCACAACGAATTCCCTTGAGCTTCAAGTTCAACTATTTTCCATAAGCACCACGAACTTTTTGATTAAGTCAGCCGTCTCACCTTTATTCGACAAGAATAACACCCAAGTGAAACGAGAGTAGTCGTCGGTGATGACCAGACAATGACTACTACGAGATAGACTTAAGACATGAACTGGACCGAACAGATCTATGTGAAGCAACTGAAAGACACTGGAAATTGTATTGATCAGCTTCGGCTTGTGAGCTTTTCGATGATGCTTGCCTAACGCACAAGCCACACACTTCTCTATAGTCACAAAATCTTTAAATGGTAGGCCACGCACAATACCGTTTTTCACAATATGGTTCAGGGTTTTGACATTACATGACCAAGGCGACGATGCCAAAGCATGGCCTTATGTTCCGACACTTTAGAAAATATACATGTAATTTCTTCAGGAACGTTCTTCCCTTTCTCTCCTCCTGCAAAGGAGACATATCCACCGTTAAAGATTTGAATATCACTCAGCTGGGAAATGTCCCTCGTCATGTGCCTGGAACAGCCACTATCAACAAACCAAGGTTTGATAATATTCCTCCATAGCTATTCCTACACGATGTGCGAGATCAGTTAGTTTCGGGTACCCGGTCCATTGTAGTTCTGCGTTGTAACATTTCGGATTTTTCAAACCCGTATTCGTTTATGTTTAACCAGACCGGAAATATTTTAGATATTTAAATATTAATCAAAAGCAAATATTTATGAGTATTTAGGTTTCCCTTATAATTACTTTATGTCCTTCATACTTTACTTATTATTCATTCATTATTTAAAACAAACAAGTCATAAAATGATCAAAAATACTAAACTATAGGGACTAAAGTTGCCATTATGTGAAACCTGCCTCTTGGACACCCGGGGCGCCACGCGGTGGCTAGCCACATGTTGGCCGCGCAGTGTGGTGGCTTAGCTGGGCAGAATATTGGTTCGTTTTCGTTTATTAGCTCGTTTATGGCATGAAATCGTTTATTTTAGGCACGTTTGAGAGAAGTAAGGACCAAGTAAACATCATACAACTAAAATATCATTCCCAATTCATTTCTTACTGCCCAAGATCAAATCTTTATGAATCTTTCAGTGATTCTTACATTTAAATCATATATTCTTACCTAAACGAGTGAAAAGCCCATATTTAGTTCGTTTTTGCTATTCTTATATAAACAAACCTTAAACTTCTGCCAAAAACCCTTACATAAACCCTAAGAATCATTCTCAGTCGTCACTTTCATCTGCCCACCTCGTATCCTCTCGGTTTTTGCCTATTGGTTGAAGATTCAAGACTTGTTCATTGACTTTGCTTGCTTTAGGACCTTTGACTTCCGTTTCTCATCCATCCTTTCACTTTCCGGGTAAGCTGTAAACATAGGAATCGTTCATATACATTCCCTAGTCACTAACCTTCAATCAATTTTGGTGGTTGAAGGGTGTTGATTGGTTAATTCGCTTAAAACCCGTTAAAGGGCAAAACAATCAACAAGTTTGACTTTACGTTTTTGCAAACTTCTGGTCGGAGTAAACGTTCGGTCCAGAAGACTTTTATTCTTGTAACATAATTTTTAAGGCTACTGACCAAAACCCGACTCCCGACTCGCTGTTCGGATTCTGGTCAGTACCAACTCGCTTAAATCTTAAATATAACATAACTAGAGTTCTACTCGTCTGTTTGGATTGATTCCAACGGCCACGAGTTCGTTTTTAATTGTATTATCATATCTCACATATTCAAATTCTGATTGTTTATAACATTTGACGTGTAGTGGACGACTCGCTTATTCATTAGCTCGTTTAATCGTATAAGGTGAGTTTGATCATTCCCCTTTTTATACACTGTTTTTAAACTTTTTGGGACATATGCGTACTTACTCATATTTTCTATCCTATATATATACATAAACTCGCAACCATATTCATTGTGTGAATATCAGTTAAATGCCATTTGCTAATTGCTACATGTTTAATTGTTTACTTGAAAACATTTGCAGAGGTCCAACATATCCCCTTTGTATAGGGTTCTCATTAGTATGATCATACAACCGTCTTAGTAACCGGAGCTGATTCGCTTAGCAAAGGTAAACCGACAATTTAGTCATTGTAATTAACGCCTGATTCGCTTGGCAACGATTCATTGGCACACTAGCACGATTTGGCTATGTTCATGGTTGATATATGTTTTGTTATGATTTGATTGATACTATCACATGGTTGGTTTGCACATTTATTACTTATCATTTATCAATTATCTATTATATATATATATATATATTATTTGTTGTGTAAAAATTGGTGAACGTCTCACTCAACATGTGTTGTTGACAAATTCCATTTTCTACGCATATGCAGGTTGTTTGTATTGAAGATTGAAGTTGGACACATAGACAAGACCTTAGGATATAATCAAGATAATCATAATTTGAGCTTATATTTATACATTTAAATTGTTTGTTGTATTTGGATAATGTGTGTATTCTTTCAATAAAATAATTAATTAGATATTGTCACATTTTATATATGATAGTATCTTCGAGCTGTGAGCAATCGGATCACGCCCCGACATTTCCGCCTTAGGTTGGGGTGTGACAGATTGGTATCAGAGCCGAAGGTTATAAGATAGGTCGTTAGAAATGGTCCTAGACATATGTTAGGAACCTTAGACGTGCTTATCTGAACTACCTTATGTGCTATTTAATAAATTGTTTACAGCTTGCTTAGATTAATTATTTTGTTGTACTTATCTTATTTATTTATTACACACACACACAAATTCCGAGGCTATGCCTCACATTCAAAATATTTTTCTAAATCTTTTATTTTGGTAGATTATCTTTTATTGGTTTTAAATTCCTTAAGAATCCCCGTGTTTTGTTTTTTCCACCTTGAAGCATGGGGGTATGACAAATTTCAACCATAACTTTAATTGGTACCCGTAATCGGCTAAACGGTTGCGTGGTAAACATAACCGGCTAAACGGTTATACTTCCAAATTGTGTTTTTAAATTATTTTAAATGCTTAGTTGGGTGAAAAATCCTTGGAAATCCATGGGCACTCCAACTATCCATTTCTTAAACCATTTTCAATTTGACTTTTGGTTGGAACGTATTGTCCGGGGTGATTTTCGAGATACACCAACTACTCATATTTGATTCGTTGATTCGATTTTAGTTGGGTCAGTTAAATGCCATGTAAAGCTTATAGTCCGAACAACTCCATTAATTCAACAATTTGTTAATTAGTTGGGTCAGTTAAACGCCATGTACACACTCATGGGCTGACCAACTCAATTGTTATTACTCGTTATTGGAATTGGGCCAACAAATTGCCATGGAACGCTCATGGGAGGCCAATTCACAAACTTTATGTTGGTTGTTTAGTTGGGCCATTCAAATTTCCATGGAAAGCTCATGGGTGGTCAACACGTTTGTTATGTTTGGTTATTTTATTCTTGGAAAGGTTTTATAACATTGTTTATCTACTTAACTGCCTCAAACTTATACACATTATTTTAAACCTCGACTTGTCCTCGAGTCTTCACTAGCATTAATTCATATACATATATATACATACGCATCTCTATATTTTCACATCAACTCATTCCCACAACTTACCCGTCATCTTACACATTTTCATTGTTGATCCTTGTAGAATGTCTTCTCAATCTCATCATCGTAATCATCGCCATTCGTCAACCCCTCATGATCGCCGTCTGGCTGCTAGAATCACTAAGGAGTTTACTGTTGCTTTATCAACTCCAATGGATCCACTACTTCGGATACACCAAACAATTATCACTACAAGAACTTCACAAGTGCTAAACCCCCTCATTATCTTGGCGAGGAGAATGATACTAAGCTCCTTCACTGGTTTGAACAAATGGAGAACAAGCTTATCCACTGCGAATGTCCGGATGACAAGCGTACTAGGTTCGCATCGAGCGTCTTTGAAGAACGAGCTCTCACTTGGTGGAACTCTTATAAAGCCTTACATGGTGTTGAAGAAGTTTTGGCTATGTATTGAGAGGAACTTAAGGACGCAATGAAGAGAGAGTTTTGTACCAAACATGAATTGCAAAGGCTCGAGACGGAGTTTCGGGAGCTTAAACAAATCGGTGGTGACAACTCAACCTACTCGAACCGTTTTAAGGAACTAAGCCTGATTGTACCTCACTTGGTGACCCTTACGTCCCGTGGTATTCTAAAGTATTTCGTCGATTACCTACCATTTTCTATGATGCTGTGGTTAGTAGAGACCCTCTCTTGATCGAGGAAGCTATTGCTCTTGCTGCTTCACTGTCTGATGACCATGATAAAGATGGAACCCAACCTAGTAAAGATGCTAAACCTACTCTTGAGAACTTTAAGACCGATTCCTCTACTGATGCTAAGGCCAAAACCAAAACCACTCCGCACGGTAGTAATCCTTCTCGTCACAAACGTAAATCCAGTCACCAAAACTATGCTGTTAACCTAGCCAACCAACAACCTCAACCAAACCAAACTACCCCAAACCAGAAACCTTATACTGGACCTTACCCATTATGCTCCACTTGCAACTATCATCATCCGACCCAATCCCTGTGTCGTCTTTGCACCCAATGCAATCGTTACGGTCATCTTGCTAATGTTTGTCGTACAGTGTCTACTCCTAAACCCCCTACTACCCGTACTTGTTACAATTGTGGAAATCCTAGTCATCTTCGCAATGCGTGCCCTCAACTTATCCATGCACATGAAGCTCAAGCTATGCCTGCACCCTACTACACAACCAATGCTCCTCAAGTCCCAACCCAGCCACCATATCCTCTGCAAGCTCCTCTCGTCATCCAAGGTTCCCCCTTCATGACTCAACCTTATCAAACTCCATACCCATAAACTCAAGTTTGTATAGGGTTTTCATTAGTAAGATCATACGACCGTCTTAGTAACCGGAGCCCGATTCTCTTGGCAAAGGTAACCGACAATTTTAGTCATTGTAATCAATGCCCAATTCATTGGCACACTAACACGATTTGGTTATGTTCATGGTTGATATAGTCATTGTACTCAACCTTATCAAAATCAGCATCCGTGTACAGCTCAATTGGCTTCGTCTCAACTTCATTAGAACCCTCTCTTTGATACGTGATAACCTGAGGACTTCTAACCATGCTCCTCCACATTTTCGCATCATTTGCCTTCACATACTTTTCAAACCTAAACTTCCACTCAGCAAACCCCTCAGACGACAATAATCAGGGCACACGAGTGGTAGTCCCCATGATAGAATCAAGCTCTTGATGTAGAGTAGCATTGGAAGACGTGCTAACAGCAGATTGATCCATAATAGCCTTAACCGAAAACTGTGAATGTGTTCCGAAAACACTGAACATTGACCGAGAACTGTCAACAATATCCGAAAACACACTAAGTTGCCCGAGAACGACGAAATCAACCCGAGAACTTGAAAATCATCCCGAAAACCCTGAAGTTTAACTGAGGACCTTAAAATCTTCCCGAGAGCCTTGAAATCAACCCTAGAACTGAAATAGATTTACCGAGAACTAGGAATAGTTCAAGATATGGTAATCTTTGAATATTTAACTAAATCCCGAGAATGATGGTATTAAAATTAAACACGAGATTTACCAAAATCTATTCTAAACCAAACTTTCACCAGCCGAAGAACACGAAGAAAAGTTCTTCAAAATCCAGAAATCTTCAACCACGAACACACCCGACAGTCACTAATAAAATCCTTGATATCACCTTAAACCGAGCCTAGAATACGTCAATAGGCTCTGATACCAATTGTAAGTCCCGAGACAGGACCTTTCAATGTGATATCAAGAAACCCAATGATTAGGTGGAAACTAATCACCAAGCCGATTCTATGTAACAAACTTCAAAACACACGTATATTAATACGTCGGGTGCTTAAGCCCTTAACAACTTACATGGGTGAATAATAAACTTGAACGAACAACCCTAAACACGTAAACATATATCCTATATATAGACTATCAACTAGGCCCAAAACAAGCTAAAGCCCACCGAGATCAAATAATCTCGCTTTACATACAAAAGCCCAACTAAGCCCACTACTACAAGCATAAACCACAAAATACGACCCAATAGGATCTCTCTCTATGTGACAATCGTCAATTTCAGGTTAACTCCGTTAACTCTGTTAACTCAACTCCGTCAATTCAAACTTTAGATCACTGAATCTATAACGCACACCTCATTACGTTTAAACAAGGGTTTAAATGACGCTTGACACTTACTACATGTGTAGTCTTTCGGGAATTGCACCGAAACGCAAACGAGTTGACGCAAACGATTGGTGAATAAACGAGAAACGTCAAAACAATAATTATGTGATAATTATGTGTTAGGATTATGTGTTATGTGATAACATGTTATATAATGTTAACTGAATGTGCAAAACTAAGTTAATTAAGCTAGAGATGTAACATTTGGAAGTTTAGGGACTAAAGTGTAACATGTTATTATTATATAATATTATCAAACCCTAGCTCCCTCTCCCACTTCTCCCAAACCCGACGGCAACTCTAGACCCCCCCCCTTGCGATCGGCCTCATATACATACATACAATCAATTATTCAAGCTTTTGATTGGAGATTAAGGTGCTAGGAAGGTATAAACGACTATCCCTTGCATCCTTTATACTTAATCTCGATTTTTAATGGGTTAATTGAAAACCCTAGGGGCCGATTTTTGTATGTATGGTGTTCATATGATTGTTGTTGATTTGATGATGTATTGATGATGATTTGATAACTAGTTTTGATATTATTGCATGTTAATTGTTGTGTCTTTGAGTTTGAGATCAAATAAAACCCTAACTATGTATGTATGGGGTAATTGATATGCATGGATAGTAGTTATGGTATCTAGAATGTTATATGAATGATTTGTGGTCCATAGATAGTTAAATTGTTGAGTTTGGATGCAAACAGTTTCTGGACAGATTGTGTTGTTGATGTTTGATTGACTGTAACGGGATGTAAAAGTGAAAATTTATTGAGATAATTGATACTACAGTAAACAGGTTGAGTCTAGTTTCTAAAGAATGTAAATTTGCAATTTTTGGACGTGTAAAAGTTAACCTTTATGATTTTACAAAATCGTTGTGCAAAGCTGAGTTGTTAGACCTGCTGTTAGGTTGTTTTGTAAATGTTATATCTCATGAACTACGAGACCAATTGGGTTGGTTCCACTTCTGGAAGTTGAATTATTGAGTTAGGAACCTAACCCAAGTGGTCTTGCATTTATTGGATTTTTCGTTTAACGGGAATTTCAAATAACATTCTATTGCGCATGAATTTGACTGTTATGAGTTTGCTGTAATGATTTGATTATTGTGAGAAACCTATGTGGAATAAAAATATAATAAAATATGTTCTGGAAACCTAAGACATATATGCTTTAGTGATGATTTTTGGTAAATTAATTGAGATGCTATGATTGGTGGAATAGTACAATCTTTCAAGTAGAATTTCTGTCTCGATGAAACTAGTTGCTGAATTTTGTGAAAGTTGCATGAAACAACGTGATTTCTAATTTATTATCGTGTTTTGACCAAATTGCCCTTGCGGGGAATAATTGCTAATTGATTGTCATGATTTGACCAAATTGCCCTCGTGGGGAATAATTGCTAGTTAACTGTTATGTGTGATCAAATTGCCCTTACGGGGAGTAATTGCTAGTGATGTACATTATTAATACATGACACGTAAATAATTGCTCACACACGTATCGTATCACAAATGTACTCGTTAAGTCACACACGATTCACAAACGAAACACGAAACATATTGTGTGCATAGGTATTATGTGCCGAGGAGGAACCCGAAGAGGAACCGGAGGAAGAACCGGCTGAGCCAGAGGCACACTCAGAGGTGTCCTCAGACGATGTGCAAATTCTTGGATTGGAACTAGCTAACGCTATTAACTAAGAGGAGTTCAAGAATATGATGCGAGAAGAGTACTGTCCGAGAGAGGAGATTGCAAAGTTGGAATCTGAGTTTTGGTCATTGAAGATGGTGAGTTCGGAAATCGAAGCCTACACCACCCGTTCTCACGAGTTAGCCGTGATGTGTCCACGGATGGTAGACCCGCCGAGTAAGAGGATTGAAATGTATATTGATGGGTTAGCACCGCAAATTCAGGACATGGTGACGTCTTCCAGACCAACCACGATTCAACAAGCGATCCGGTTAGCTCACAAACTGACGGATAAAGCAGTGACCCAAGGTGCGCTACCACCTAGGGGTTCAACCACTAAAGCCCGTGACAACCCGAGCACTGACAACAATAACAACAGCAACCCGAGCAGCGGGAAGAGAAAGTTTGACAACACCAGATCCTCATCCTCGAACCCCCCACAGCAACCACACTACCGCAAGCCCGAATTCACTCGAAGCTTCAACAATCAGGGTCACAACAACAATAACAACGGTAACGGGCAGGGTTCGAGCGGATATGCTGGGAAATATCCGAAGTGCAACAGGTGCAACTATCATCATACTGGCCCGTGTGACCATGTCAAGTGTCAGAGAAGCGGAAAGATGGGTCACCAAGCAAAGGAATGTAGAGGAGACCTTGCGGCAAAGGGTGCTCCTAAACCACCCATGACAACCAAGGGATGTTTTGAGTGTGGACAAGAAGGACATTTTAAGAAGGACTGCCCTAAGCTGAAACAGAACGACAACAATGGAGGTAATGGAAGTGGCAGTGGTGGTGGAAACAATGGTAAAGGAAGAGCTTTTGTTATTGGGTCGGGTCAAGCCCGCAATGATCTGTACGTGGTGACAGGTAAGTTCCCTGTGAACGATTGTTTTGCTTCTGTATTGTTTGACACTGGAGCTGATAGGAGTTTTGTGTCGAAAGCCTTTAGCCAACTCTTATGTGACATCTGCCCCGATCCGACCCGACCCAGGTACCCGTTTCTCTTATCCGATCTCTTTCTTTTATGATTTAATATTTATTTATACTTATATTTTACTTATAATAATAATATATTTTCCTTCCCGCCTCTTTCCCTCTCTTTCTTTCCGCCGTCCCGTCCCTCTTCTTCTCTCTTTCCGCCTTCTTTTCCCTCTTGTCGCCGTCCCGCCCTTTGAGCCTTGTTTCCCTCTCTCCTTACTCTTTGCTGTCCTTTGTTCCTTCCCGCCTAAGGTTGTCTGCGCAGCTCCACGCGCCAGACTCCTTACAAGGAAGCCTGCGTGAAGGTTGACTGTTCCTGCGTTACGCGCTAGGGACTGTAGTTCTTCCCGCGGCGCGCTAAGAACTATAGTTCTTCGCGCGGCGCGCTAAGAATTGTAGATCCTCCCGCGACGCGCTGTGAATTTGTAGTTCTTCCCGCGGCGCGCGCTAAGGTTTGTTCTGTCTGCCTTCGCCCTCGCGCGCTCAATCTTCTCGTGTGCGCAGCCTCTCGCGCGCGCAGCTTTCTCGCGCTGTCTTGTGTCCTTTCTTCTGTTTTAACTTGCTTGTTTGCTTTTGATATTTTATCTTTTGTGCTGTTGACCTAACCTGTCTTATGTCTGAAAAGTTACTTTCGGCGTAGCATGCGCACCAACCCCATTGGTTGACAGAAAAAGTGACTGACATTATCTTTGGAGATCTGCTTTTCCATGCTTGACCAGTACCTTTATCTGACCGGCCCATGCCTGTTTACTGTTACCTGTCAGCTTTTCCTTTGCCCCCTGCAGCTGCCATATCTTTTGAAATCTTTTACTTTTTGGAGATCTTTTCCTCTTTTCTAGGGATTGTGTTCCCTAGGGTTTCTCTATAAATAATAATCTTATTTTTCCTAACACATCACACACAAACACTTAATTTAACCTCCTCCTTGCTCTCTCTGCCGTCTTCCTCTCTGCCTCCGTCTTCCTCCCTGTTCTGCCCTGCTTTTCCGGTAATATATATTATATATAATAATTTACTTATTAATTATGCTAACTTATAATCAAGACTTAAAACCAATCATTAAAACAATAATCTTATTTATAGGATAACTTGTGCTTGTTTAAAGTTGGTTCTTGCTTTATCTTACACCGCATCGTTTATCAAGTGAGTAATCTCGTACCTAATCCCTTTTTGCTTTTAATGTTTTGGGATGTTCATGTGTTCATACAAACTTAGAGTCTTAAACTGTTTATGAACTTTAGTCGCGCAGTATCCCATGTGTTGAGGACGTAGACTTGGCTGTTTATTTGTATGTGTGGATCATTAACCGTCTTGTCGGTCTATTCCGCAGTTCTCATGGTACCATTAGATGAACACGGGAGAACTATCGTTTATGATTTTCTCTTTTGTTTACACTTGCACAGTCTTTCTTGTTTGTGAGCTCAATTGTGAGCACTGGCAGTCTATGAATCTTAGATTAGGTCCCGATCGGATTACACCCTTGTTGAAAACCAGACATACACATGTTGCGCGCAGATTTATTGTTATCTATGTATTGTATTAAACTTGATTTCTCACCAACACGCAAGTGTTTAACGTTTATTTTAACACATGTTCAGGTTTGCTGTAGCTACATTTGGAGCTTGTGGACACGTAGGACGTTTTTACTTTTGGACCTAGATTAAAATGTATCAAGACAAGTTATTGTTGTTCGAATATTTTGCCTTATAATATATTGATTTATGTCGATTTATGTTATCTTGTGTTTACGTTGCGCGTGCGCGAATGAATATATTTATTAAATATTGACACCCAATAGTGTCACGAGTAATGAAACAATATGTGGCGCCCCGATGTATAATCCGCCTTTGGTCGGGGTGTTACAGATTGGTATCAGAGCTCGTTGACTTTAGGATAGGTGGTTAGACGTAACGGCCTAGATTACCTAAGAGTCCCTTCTCGCGCATGAGAGAAATCTCATGTTTGCGCGCTTATTGTTAATTACTCGTTATTTATGAATATGCTCGCGCCTGCGCAGTATATGATTTTATGTTTTATTCCGCGATATTTCGATTTTTGTTGAATTTCGATTTTTATTGATTTTTCTTACATATTCGTTTGTTGGATTTGAAAATCCGAAGAGTCATGGTGATACATGAATAGTTGATTTTCAATTTCCATTTACGATTATGTTCTGAGGTTGGGGATTTGAAAAGTCATGGTGATACATGAATTGTCAACCTCCAATACTCATTTTCTTGTATATTTTATATTGAAGATTGAAAAGTCATGGTGATACATGAATCGTCAATCCCCAATACTCGTTTGCTCGTATATTTTAAATTGGGAATTCGGAAAGTCATGGTGATACATGAATTGTCGATTCTTGATTCGAATTTGTTACCTTTATTAAGTCTGCATTTAGGGTCATTTATTTTACCTTAACTTTTGACAGTAACTGACTCCGCGAAACCAAGCTTTTCGAGGTTATACTTTGCGCTAAAACCAAGATATTAACTAAAATTAAAACTTTTATAGAATGCCTCCGCTATCTCGCCGTCATCAGAGGAGAGAAGCCTCGCGCAGGCGTAGACAGCAACGTTCCCAGGAAATGGCCGCCGCGATAGCCCAAGCTTTGAGCCAAAACAATGCTAACACCTCTGGTTACAACATTAAGTCCTTTAATGCGGGTAACCCTCCAAAGTTCACAGGACTTGAAGGAGCCACCGTGATGCTCCAGTGGCTTGAGAAAATAGAAAACACTTTCCTCCACACCCAATGCCCCTCAGACAGACGAACCCTATATGCTTCTAGTGTCCTGGAATCTAGAGCGCTTACATGGTGGAATGGAGTAGCTCATTCGCGTGGCGCAGAAACTGCTTCTAGCATGCCCTGGGAGGAATTCAAAGAAATTCTGACGCGAGAATTCTGCCCTCCCAACGAAGTTAAGCGCCTGGAGGAAGAATTTTGGAATCTTAAGCAGTACAGTGGCGAAGCGCGCGAGTACGCGACGCGCTTCCATGAACTAAGTCTGCTTGTCCCTCACCTTGTTACCCCTTCCCGCCGAGCCATCGAGAAATTCCTTGGGGGTCTCCCCATGGAAATTCAAGATTCTGTATGGGCCAGAAACCCAGTTACCCTCTCTGACGCCATCGAATTGGCCGCTGTGCTCAGAGACAACCATGTCAGAGCAGGAACCCTGTTCCTGCGGGGAATTGAGAAAACCAAACTCACCAACACTGTCTCTGAACCAACAGAAACCAAACCAGAACCCTCAAACCATAACCAGAAACGTAGGCGCAGACAAGTTTACGCGCTTACCAGCCCGCCCAAAGTCCAGCAACCCGCCTACCAACCTCTAGTATACGCCCCTCAACCCCTGTCAGCCTACCCAACTCCCCCTATAGTCCACAACTATGCCCTAACCAATCCCGCACTCCCTGCCCCGCCAACTAAGAAACCTTACACAGGAAACCACCCCTTCTGCCCAACCTGTAGATTTCACCACCCACCTCAAGTCCCATGTCGACTTTGTAACCGATGTGGCCGCGCTGGTCACCTTGCAGAAAACTGTAGAGTACTTCCCGCCAATCCAATTGCGCCAACACCACCAGCCTACCTGCAGAACCCACAACCAACCTACCAAAACCCACGACCCAGATCGTGCTTCAACTGCGGTGATCCCTGTCATTTCCGGAACGCGTGCCCGAGACTACAAGTTCAGATTACGCAAGCAAATCCGGTGAACCAGATTTCGAACCAAGTGACACGCGGACGAGCTTTTAACATAACCGCGCACCAAGCGCAAGCGAATAATGACGTAGTTAATGGTACATTTTTGCTTAACGGATTTTATGCTTCTGTACTTTTTGATACTGGCGCCGATCAAAGTTTTATTTCTCGCGCGTTTGAGCAGAAGCTTGCGCGACCGCGCAACGATTTAAAAGAAAATTTTTCAGTTGAATTGGCTAATGGCGAAACTGTTTTAATTAACTCAGTGATTAAAGATTGCACGCTTAACCTTAACGAAAACGATTTTCTGATCGACCTCATCCCCATGCCTCTTGGAAGCTTTGATGTTATCATTGGTATGGACTGGCTTACGCATAATCGCGCCGAAGTTATTTGCGCCAAGAAGATGATTCGCATACCTCGAGAAAATGGTGATCTTCATATCTACGGCGAGAAACCCTCCCGCGGTCTTAAACTTATGTCTTGCGCCGAAGCCCGAAGGCTCATGCGGAAAAGGTGTATTGCATTCTTAGCCCATGTGGTTAAACCTGCTGAAGAAAAGAAGAAGCTTCGCGATATCCCCGTTGTGCGTGATTTCCCTGAAGTTTTTCCTGATGATCTTCCTGGTATCCCTCCCGCTCGTGAAGTCGAGTTTCGTATTGATCTTGTCCTTGGTGCTTCCCCCGTAGCTAAATCTCCTTACCGTCTTGCGCCCGCTGAGATGCAAGAATTGGCAAGCCAACTTCAAGAGTTGACCGCTAAAGGATTCATTCGCCCTAGCTCTTCGCCCTGGGGTGCTCCGGTGTTGTTCGTTAAAAAGAAAGATGGTTCGTTTCGCATGTGTATTGATTACCGCGAGTTGAACAAACTCACCATTAAGAACCGGTATCCCTTACCGCGCATTGACGACCTATTCGATCAACTCCAAGGTGCCTCTTGTTTTTCCAAGATCGATCTCCGCTCTGGCTATCACCAGTTGCGTATCCGCGATGAAGATGTTCCGAAGACTGCTTTTCGAACTCGTTATGGCCATTTTGAATTCTTGGTCATGTCCTTCGGTTTAACCAACGCACCCGCCGTTTTCATGGATCTAATGAATCGGGTGTGTAGGCCTTTCTTGGATAAATTCGTGATTGTGTTTATCGATGACGTTCTGATTTATTCTAAGACCAAGGCCGAGCATGAGAAACATCTTCGGTTGGTGTTGCAAAAGCTTAGAGCCGAGCAGCTCTTTGCCAAGCTCTCCAAGTGTGAATTCTGGTCTGATGAAGTACAGTTTCTTGGCCATGTTGTGAACAAGATGGGTATCCATGTCGACCCATCCAAGATTGAAGCAATCAAGAACTGGATCACGCCATCCACTCCTACCGAAATCCGTTCCTTCTTGGGCTTAGCTGGTTACTACCGGCGATTTATTTCGAACTTCTCGAAGATCGCTTTGCCTTTAACAGCTCTAACGCACAAAGGTAAACCGTATATTTGGGGCTCGAAGCAAGAAGAAGCCTTTCTAACGCTCAAGCGTTTGTTGTGTGAAGCTCCTGTCCTTGCGTTACCTGAGGGTAATGAAGATTTTGTCGTGTATTGCGATGCATCCAACCAAGGTCTCGGTTGTGTTCTTATGCAACGAGGCAAGGTTATCGCTTACGCATCAAGGCAACTTAAGGTTCATGAAAAGAATTATACGACTCACGATCTCGAACTTGGTGCAGTCGTATTTGCCTTGAAGATCTGGAGACACTACCTTTATGGTACTAAGTGTATCCTCTACATTGACCATAAAAGCCTTCAGCATATCTTTGATCAAAAGGAACTCAACATGAGGCAACGCCGATGGAACGAACTCATCAGCGATTACGATTGTGAGATCCGGTATCATCCTGGTAAGGCTAATGTGGTAGCCGATGCGCTCAGCCGAAAACCCTGCCAGCTTAACTGTATCTTGCCGCGCACGCAGCTTCACTTCGCGCCGATCCAAAGCAACCTTGAATCGCGCATTCGTGACGCGCAGCGCGCATTCATCAGTAATGGTAACCTTCGCGCCGAGTTAGCGTGTGGCGCGGAAACACATTTTGTGCCCAATCTGAGTGGAATTCTCTGCTATCTCAATCGCATCTGGATTCCCTTTGATGAGAATCTTCGCGCTGATATCCTGAGTGAAGCGCACAAATCTCGGTATTCTATTCATCCCGGCGCTGATAAGATGTACAAGGATTTGCGCATTACTTATTGGTGGCCCGGTAAGAAAAAGGATATTGCTGTGTTCGTAGCTAAATGCCTGACTTGTTCTAAGGTAAAAGCTGAACACCAACGCCCATCTGGTTTGCTCGAACAACCAGAAATTCCTACGTGGAAATGGGAAGGTATAGCGATGGATTTCATTACCAAGTTACCTTTGACAGCAAGCAAACATGATAGCATTTGGGTAATAGTGGATCGTTTGACTAAGTCTGCTCACTTTCTGCCCATTCGTGAAAACTACCGTGTTGAGCAACTCGCGCAGCTTTATGTCAAGGAAATTGTCTGCCGTCATGGTACTCCTTTGAGCATCATATCCGATCGCGATGGCCGTTTTATATCTCGCTTTTGGAAATCTCTCCAATCTGCGCTAGGAACTCGCTTGGACATGAGTACTGCATATCATCCTCAGACTGACGGATAGTCTGAGCGAACTATTCAAACTCTTGAGGATATGCTCCGATCTTGTGTTCTTGATTTTGGAGGTAATTGGGATTCACACCTGCCTTTGATTGAGTTCTCTTATAATAACAGCTATCATTCCAGTATCGGTATGGCCCCATTTGAAGCACTTTACGGTCGTAAGTGCCGCTCCCCGATTTGTTGGAGCGAAGTGGGTGAAACTCAAATCACAGGACCCGAACTTGTTCAAGAGACAACCGATAAAATCGCCAAGATCCGTGATCATCTGCTGACTGCTAGAAGCCGACAGAAGAGTTACGCAGATCGCAGGCGAAAGCCTCTCGAATTTCAAGTTGGTGATCTTGTTCTCCTCAAAGTGTCGCCCTGGAAGGGTGTTGTCCGCTTTGGGAAGAAAGGTAAGCTTGCTCCTCGATATGTTGGACCATTTAAGATTCTCGCGCGTGTAGGAAAAGTTGCCTACAGACTAGACCTGCCGCCCGCGCTCAGTAATGTGCATCCAACGTTCCATGTATCCAATCTCAAGAAGTGTTTAGCTGACGAGAACCTTCACATTCCACTTGATGAAGTTCAAGTTGATGAATCTATGCATTTCGTTGAGAAGCCTGTTGAGATTATGGATCGCGAGGTTAAACAAACCAAGCGCAGTCGCATCCCTATCGTGAAAATTCGCTGGGAGTCCAAGCGCGGAGCCGAGTTTACATGGGAAAGGGAAGATCAAATGAAGATCAAGTACCCGCACCTGTTCTCTGCGCAACCTACTTCGAGATAAATTTCGGGACGAAATTTCTTAAAGTAGGGGAGACTGTGACATCTGCCCCGATCCGACCCGACCCAGGTACCCTTTTCTCTTATCCGATCTCTTTCTTTTATGATTTAATATTTATTTATACTTATATTTTACTTATAATAATAATATATTTTCCTTCCCGCCTCTTTCCCTCTCTTTCTTTCCGCCGTCCCGTCCCTCTTCTTCTCTCTTTCCGCCTTCTTTTCCCTCTTGTCGCCGTCCCGCCCTTTGAGCCTTGTTTCCCTCTCTCCTTACTCTTTGCTGTCCTTTGTTCCTTCCCGCCTAAGGTTGTCTGCACAGCTCCACGCGCCAGACTCCTTACAAGGAAGCCTGCGTGAAGGTTGACTGTTCCTGCGTTACGCGCTAGGGACTGTAGTTCTTCCCGCAGCGCGCTAAGAACTATAGTTCTTCGCGCGGCGCGCTAAGAATTGTAGATCCTCCCGCGACGCGCTGTGAATTTGTAGTTCTTCCCGCGGCGCGCGCTAAGGTTTGTTCTGTCTTCCTTCGCCCTCGCGCGCTCAATCTTCTCGTGTGCGCAGCCTCTCGCGCGCGCAGCTTTCTCGCGCTGTCTTGTGTCCTTTCTTCTGTTTTAACTTGCTTGTTTGCTTTTGATATTTTATCTTTTGTGCTGTTGACCTAACCTGTCTTATGTCTGAAAAGTTACTTTCGGCGTAGCATGCGCACCAACCCCATTGGTTGACAGAAAAAGTGACTGACATTATCTTTGGAGATCTGCTTTTCCATGCTTGACCAGTACCTTTATCTGACCGGCCCATGCCTGTTTACTGTTACCTGTCAGCTTTTCCTTTGCCCCCTGCAGCTGCCATATCTTTTGAAATCTTTTACTTTTTGGAGATCTTTTCCTCTTTTCTAGGGATTGTGTTCCCTAGGGTTTCTCTATAAATAATAATCTTATTTTTCCTAACACATCACACACAAACACTTAATTTAACCTCCTCCTTGCTCTCTCTGCCGTCTTCCTCTCTGCCTCCGTCTTCCTCCCTGTTCTGCCCTGCTTTTCCGGTAATATATATTATATATAATAATTTACTTATTAATTATGCTAACTTATAATCAAGACTTAAAACCAATCATTAAAACAATAATCTTATTTATAGGATAACTTGTGCTTGTTTAAAGTTGGTTCTTGCTTTATCTTACACCGCATCGTTTATCAAGTGAGTAATCTCGTACCTAATCCCTTTTTGCTTTTAATGTTTTGGGATGTTCATGTGTTCATACAAACTTAGAGTCTTAAACTGTTTATGAACTTTAGTCGCGCAGTATCCCATGTGTTGAGGACGTAGACTTGGCTGTTTATTTGTATGTGTGGATCATTAACCGTCTTGTCGGTCTATTCCGCAGTTCTCATGGTACCATTAGATGAACACGGGAGAACTATCGTTTATGATTTTCTCTTTTGTTTACACTTGCACAGTCTTTCTTGTTTGTGAGCTCAATTGTGAGCACTGGCAGTCTATGAATCTTAGATTAGGTCCCGATCGGATTACACCCTTGTTGAAAACCAGACATACACATGTTGCGCGCAGATTTATTGTTATCTATGTATTGTATTAAACTTGATTTCTCACCAACACGCAAGTGTTTGACGTTTATTTTAACACATGTTCAGGTTTGCTGTAGCTACATTTGGAGCTTGTGGACACGTAGGACGTTTTTACTTTTGGACCTAGATTAAAATGTATCAAGACAAGTTATTGTTGTTCGAATATTTTGCCTTATAATATATTGATTTATGTCGATTTATGTTATCTTGTGTTTACGTTGCGCGTGCGCGAATGAATATATTTATTAAATATTGACACCCAATAGTGTCACGAGTAATGAAACAATATGTGGCGCCCCGATGTATAATCCGCCTTTGGTCGGGGTGTTACATCTTAGACTTAACCCCAACCCCGTTAGATGCTAAGTTTCCTGTTGAATTAGCTAACGGTAAGACTATAGTAACGACTCATGTACTTGCGGGATGTAAGTTAAAACTGTCAGGTCATGTCTTTGATATCGACCTTATTCCTTTTACACTTAGTAGTTTCGATGTCGTGGTCGGCATGGACTGGTTATCCGAGGATCGAGCGGAGATTATATATCACGACAAGATAGTCCACATTTCTACCCCTTCCGGCGAGATCGTTTCGATCCGGGGCGAGAGAAGCGGCATGACCACCAGCGTTATCACCCTCATGAAGGCGCATAAGTATCTACGAAAGGGTCATCCGGCAATTTTGGCGCATATTGTTGAGAAACCCGCGGAAGAAAAGCGAATTGAAGATATACCGATTGTGCGAGATTTTCCGGAAGTTTTCCCAGAGGATTTGCCTGGACTCCCTCCTATTCGACAAGTCGAGTTTCAAATCGAATTGACCCCCGGTGCAGCACCTATAGCACGAGCCCCGTATCGACTCGCACCGGCGGAGCTTCAGGAACTGTCCACTCAGTTGCAGGATTTGTTGGATAAGGGTTTTATCCGACCTAGCTCATCGCCATGGGGAGCCCCTGTCTTATTTGTCAGAAAGAAGGACGGGACTTTCCGCATGTGCATCGACTACCGGGAGTTGAACAAGGTGACGGTCAAGAACCGTTATCCTTTACCCCAAATTGATGATCTGTTTGACCAGCTCCAAGGATCGAGTTATTACTCGAAGATCGATTTGCGATCTGGTTACCATCAACTAAGAGTGCGCGAAGAAGATATTTCAAAGACGACTTTCAGAACACGGTATGGTCACTACGAATTTTCGGTTATGCCTTTTGGACTAACCAACGCACCAGCCGTATTTATGGATCTCATGAATCGAGTATGCAAGGCTTACCTCGACAAGTTTGTGATTGTGTTCATTGACGATATCCTGGTTTATTCCAAGGACAAGGCTGACCATGAGGAACACTTAAGGGTAATTCTGGAACTATTGAAGAAGGAATAACTGTACGCAAAACTCTCGAAATGCGAATTTTAGCTTCGCGAGGTTCACTTTTTAGGACATGTGATCAACGAGAATGGTATCCATGTCGATCCCGGTAAGGTAGAGGCCATCAAAAACTGGGAAGCGCCTAAGACTCCGACGGAGGTGCGACAATTCCTAGGACTGGCCGGCTACTACCCGCGTTTCATCGAGGGATTTTCAAAGATTGCTCAACCCCTCACCGCTTTGACTCACAAAGGCACTAAGTACATTTGGGGTGACTCGCAAGAATCTGCTTTTCAACTGTTGAAAACCAAACTCTGTAGCGCCCCTATTCTAGCCCTACCCGAGGGAACGGAGAATTTTGAGGTACACTGTGACGCATCGATACAAGGTCTCAGTTGTGTGCTGATGCAACTCGAGAAGGTTATAGCTTATGCCTCTCGACAACTACGGATTCACGAGAAGAACTACACGACTCATGATTTGGAACTCGGAGATGTGGTGTTTGCCCTTAAGATATGGAGGCATTACTTGTACGGTACCAAGTTTACCATTTACACCGACCACAAGAGTCTCCAACATATCTACGATCAGAAGGAGCTGAACATGCGACAGCGTCGTTGGGTCGAGCTGCTTAAGGATTATGATTGTGCCATCAAGTACCACCATGGCAAGGCCAATGTAGTGGCCGACGCTCTCAGCAGGAAAGAAACTGATAAACCCAGGCGAGTGCGAGCATTGCAACTCACGATTCATGCCAACTTACCCGATCAAATTCGCGAGGCGCAACTCGAAGCTTTGAAAGATGATAATCTTCCATCAGAACTCATGCGGGGCATGAACAAGCAACTTGAAACCAAATCGGACGGGGTCCGATATTTTGAGAACCGGATTTGGGTTCCACAATACGGAGAGTTGAGAACTCTAGTGATGGACGAAGCACACAAGTCCCGATATTCTATCCACCCTGGCTCGGATAAGATGTACCATGACTTAAAGGCACTTTACTGGTGGCCGAACATGAAAGCCGACATTGCCACCTACGTGAGCAAATGCTTGACTTGCGCCCGAGTCAAAATAGAATACCAGAAACCATCTGGCCTACTACAACAACCGGAACTTCCAATGTGGAAATGGGAACACATTTCAATGGACTTCATCACGGGATTACCTAAGACACCGACGGGATGCGATACCATCTGGGTGATCGTTGACCGGTTGACTAAGTCGGCACACTTTTTAGCGATTAAAGAATCGGACAAAATGGAAAGACTGACTCGCATCTACATGAAAGAAGTGGTGTCTAGACACGGAGTGCCTGTCTCAATCATTTCAGATCGAGATTCTAATTTCACTTCGCACTTTTGGAAGTCACTACAGAGCGCACTAGGCACCCGTCTTGATATGAGCACAGCATACCATCCTCAGACGGATGGGCAAAGTGAACGAACTATTCAGACCTTAGAGGACATGCTGCGTGCCTGTGTGTTGGATTTCGGAAAAAGTTGGGAACCTCACTTACCTTTGGTAGAGTTTTCGTATAATAACAACTACCACGCAAGTATTAAAGCAGCGCCGTTTGAAGCGCTGTACGGACGGAAGTGTCGATCACCACTCTGCTGGGCAGAGGTGGGTGACAGCCAAATCACTGGTCCAGAACTGGTACTCGAAACTTCGGAAAAGATTGTTCAAATCCGAAATCGCATGGCAGCAGCACGAGATTGCCAAAAGAGTTACGCCGACAAGCGCCAAAAACCTCTCGAATTTCAAATGAACGATCGAGTGTTACTCAAAGTCTCACCTTGGAAAGGTGTGGTTCGCTTTGGAAAGCGAAACAAACTCAACCCATGATATGTTGGTCCTTACTCGATAACGGAACGCGTTGGTCCAGTGGCGTACCGGCTTGATGAACAGTTACGCTTCATTGAAGAACCAGTTGAGGTTTTGGATTGGGAAACCAAAATGCTCAAGCACAGCAAAATTCCAATTGTTAAGGTTCGTTGGAACTCGAGACGTGGACCGGAGTTCACGTGGGAACGCGAGGATCAAATGATGAAAAGTATCCTCACCTTTTTGAAGGGCTGAACAAACACAGAAAACCGCGAAACCCGACAAACCGTCAGAAATAACCGGAGGTATGAATTAAATTTCGGGACAAAATTTCTTTCTACTAGGGGATGATATGACAAACTGAAAATTTTTCTTACTTTTTCAGACACTCATCAATACTTGACTCAAATTTTCGGGACGAAAATTCTTTAACATGGGAATGATGTGACAATCGTCAATTTCAGGTTAACTCCGTTAACTCAACTCCGTCAATTCAAACTTTAGATCACTGAATCTATAACGCACACCTCATTACATTTAAACTAGGGTTTAAATGACGCTTGACACTTACTACATGTGTAGTCTTTCAGGAATTGCACCGAAACGCAAACGAGTTGACGCAAACGATTGGTGAATAAACGAGAAACGTCAAAACAATAATTATGTGATAATTATGTGTTAGGATTATGTGTTATGTGATAACATGTTATATAATGTTAACTCAATATGCAAAACTAAGTTAATTAAGCTAGAAATGTAACATTTGGAAGTTTAGGGACTAAAGTGTAACATGTTATTATTATATAATATTATCAAACCCTAGCTCCCTCTCCCACTTCTCCCAAACCCGACGGCAACTCTAGACCCCCCCCCCCTTGCGATCGGCCTCATATACACACATACAATCAATTATTCAAGCTTTTGATTGGAGATTAAGGTGCTAGGAAGGTATAAACGACTATCCCTTGCATCCTTTATACTTAATTTCGATTTTTAATGGGTTAATTGAAAACCCTAGGGGCCGATTTTTGTATGTATGGTGTTCATATGATTGTTGTTGATTTGATGATGTATTGATGATGATTTGATAACTAGTTTTGATATTATTGCATGTTAATTGTTGTGTCTTTGAGTTTGAGATCAAATAAAACCCTAACTATGTATGTATGGGGTAATTGATATGCATGGATAGTAGTTATGATATCTAGAATGTTATATGAATGATTTGTGGTCCATAGATAGTTAAATTGTTGAGTTTGGATGCAAACAGTTTCTGGACAGATTGTGTTGTTGATGTTTGATTGACTGTAACGGGGTGTAAAAGTGAAAATTGATTGAGATAATTGATACTACAGTAACCAGGTTGAGTATAGTTTCTAAAGAATGTAAATTTGCAATTTTTGGACGTGTAAAAGTTAACCTTTATGATTTTACAAAAACGTTGTGCAAAGCTGAGTTGTTAGACCTGCTGTTAGGTTGTTTTGTAAATGTATATCTCATGAACTACGAGACCAATTGGGTTGGTTCCACTTCTGGAAGTTGACTTATTGAGTTAGGAACCTAACCCAAGTGGTCTTGAATTTATTGGATTTTTCGTTTAACGGGAATTTCAAATAACATTCTGTTGCGCATGAATTTGACTGTTATGAGTTTGCTGTAATGATTTGATTATTGTGAGAAACCTATGTGGAATAAAAATATAATAAAATATGTTCTGGAAACCTAAGACATATATGCTTTAGTGATGATTTTTGGTAAATTAATTGAGATGCTATGATTGGTGTAATAGTACAATCTTTCAAGTAGAATTTCTGTCTCGATGAAACTAGTTGCTGAATTTTGTGAAAGTTGCATGAAACAACGTGATTTCTAATTTATTATCGTGTTTTGACCAAATTGCCCTTGCGGGGAATAATTGCTAATTGATTGTCATGATTTGACCAAATTGCCCTCGTGGGGAATAATTACTAGTTAACTGTTATGTGTGATCAAATTGCCCTTACGGGGAGTAATTGCTAGTGATGTACATTATTAATACATGACACGTAAATAATTGCTCACACATGTATCGTATCACAAATGTACTCGTTAAGTCACACACGATTCACAAACGAAACACGAAACATATTGTGTGCATAGGTATTATGTGCCGAGTCTAGAGACTCGATAATAGTTCCGACACTTAGAAAAATCTCTTTGTTGTTTTAGAACGCTAGAGAGAGTTTTTCTGTGACGCGCATCCTTTGGTGATTTATTTTGGGAATTCTTCGCAAACAGTGAGTTCACTTACCCCTTTTAAACTGTTTTCAAACGCTTTTCTCTTGGGGGAGATAACTTACTCCGAAAACGCATTTAAGATTTTGTTAATATATATTATATATCACTTGTAAAGACTAAGTAGCAAACGCGTTAACTAAAGTCCTTCATTCACATCGAACCGTTTAATATTGGATAATAGCGAGTCATTGTTGAGTAGTACTACTGGGTTTGACAAACCCCACCCAACGCTAAACTCGACTGGAGGTCGAGTGGGTGTAATCTTGGCTAAACACATACCATGGTCGGGATAGACCTGGTGGCAAGGCAAATGATAAACAGTCAGCTTCGGTGTCGAACACTTAGTAATACTTGTTTTATAGGCTAGCTACCTATAGATATATAATTGACATAACGCAAAACGCTTAACGCAAAACGCTGAACGCAGAACGCAGAACGCTGAACGCAAACGCTAAACGCTTTATTTTATATAAACTTGTGAACTCACCAACCCCGTGTTGACACTTTTAGTATGTTATTCTCAGGTAGCTGAGGCGGGCGCGCGGTTTAGGATCATGCATTGCTTGAAACACTTTTAATTATGCAAACTTATTTTAAACTGTTATCATTGGGTTTTAAGTCGTCCTGCGTGACGTAACATTGGTTTCTATGGTTTTACGCTTCCGCATTTAATTACTCATAAACGTTTTTATGGTTTGATTATAACTAATGAATCCGATCCTGTTAGTTCACACCCTTTGACGGTAAAACCCCGTTAGTGGATTTTGAGGGTGTGACACTCTAAACCCTAACTGCCGGCCGGCTTCGGTAGTAATCCACCAAAACAACTTTAGCATAAGCTTTTTGTACAGGGGCTGGATTTGTGCTTCAGGATGTTATGCATAAGTTATTTGGATATTAAACCATATACACAACTTATTTGTGTCTTAAGGGTATGCTTGGTATGGGGTAATGAAATAGATGAGGGAATGGAATGAACATTGTAATGGAATAGACAAAGGAATGAAATGGATAATTACCATTTCATTGTCATGTTTTGTTACCATATAGGAATGGAATGATTAATCACTTTATTTTTATTATTATTAATATTTTATTAGTAATAATATAATAATAAAATAAAAATAAATAATAATATGAATATTCATAATAACTAATTTTCAGGACTCTCGCGCTGCAACGAGATCGTTAAACCGAATAAAAATAATCGTAACAATGTTGAATCACGTATGTGCGTTGAGAAATGTTAACTCGTCAAAGTTAAAATAATAATATTGATAGTGTAGTAACAGTTCAAATGTAATTATAGTTATATTATAACATACAAAACAATAATAATAATAATATAATAATTATAATTGAAAAATAACAATAATCATAATATAATTATAATTATAATTACAATATAATAAAAAAAATATAATAATTATAATAGTAATAACAATTGTTGACTCTTTTGACTTTTTCATTCCGTGAAGGAATGAAAAAAAAAACACCCGTACCAAAAAGAATGAAAATCCTAAAAATGGAAGGAGTTTCATTCCTTATGGAATGATCTGTTCCATTCATGCATGGTAACCAAACATGTTATTTTCCATTCCTTTGAAATGACTCATTGCATTCCCTCTTTTATTCCCTTATACCAAACACTACCTAAATTTTGGAGAATTGCTGCTACAAACCTACCAGAAATATATTTGAAATTTATATAATAAATTGCGCCTCGGTTTTAGACCATGGGGGTGTTTGGCGTTGCTTTTATTTTTTTTGGCTTTTGCTTATATTTTAAAGTGACTTATAGCTTATTTTCTATTATTTGATAAGCTCTTTTTAAGTGTTTGGATTGGCTTATATTCTACAAGTTGATAATAAGTTGTTAAATCCACCATTGTATAATTTGAAACAATAATAAGTTGCTTCAATAATTATTAATCCAAGCTCGAATCGCCTCACACTTTTTTAAGTCAAGTAGCCTAGGGTGTTACTATTTCCCATTCTGTTGAATTGGACATTTCAGTAGGGTTAGCATTTTTTAGCTTAAGCTCGGATCAGATCGTTAACTATATATTAAATGTCTTACATGGGAAAAGGACATGTTAAAAGTTTCTTCTTCATGATCATCTTTTTTAAAGTATGAAATAGCACATGACAGTATGGCACTCAAATTTAGGCTATTTTTGTAAAACATGTGGAAAAAGACCCAAATTATAGGTTGATGAGAGTGTTTGATGCTCTTTTCGCGTTTACTGATTTACAACCAATGTGCGTATTTGTGGTATGCGACTTCTGGTTGTACATAGAGAAAAGCCTTGTGTATGTGAAGCACTGAAGCTCTTGCCTCGTGCCTCATTTTTCAGATTTTGGGACCTAAACACCTTGTACTGTCTCACACCTTTTAAAATCCAGTTGCCTAGGTGTTACTGTTTCCTATTCAGCTGAATTGGACACATGTAGGGTGTCAATGAGCCGACACGAGCCCATGCTTGTCTAAGCTCGGCTCGTTCTGAGCTCTATTTCTAAAGTTCGAGTTCATTTCGTTTCGAGCTATATTCCTAAAGCTGAAGTTCGGCTTGTGGGTAGTTTTTAAAGCTTGAGCTTGGCTCAAGCTCGGATAGTTGATTATTTGCTAGTTGTTTTATATACAGTTCTATTCATCTTTATATGTATTTATAATGATTTTTTTAAACATAACATGATGTGTATTAGTTCACTTATATTTATCATAATTTCATACATAATAAGTATTATTATGTAAATACTAAATAAAAGTTATATGTTTTTATGTATAACACAATTATTAATTCCCTTTTTTTTATCATAATTTCATATATAATAAAAGCATGTTTGGGATTGAGTTTGAAAAATGCTTATTGGCTTATTAGCTTTTTCAAAAAGCCATTTTGAAAAGCCAGGATTTTGGGCATTTGGAAAACTGCTTTTTAACCATTTCAAAAAACTAAAATAAGAAAGATTTTTATGATTGCCAAATAGGGCTGTAAACGAGCCGAGTCGGGCCGAGCCAGGCCCTGCTCGAGCTCGACTCAAACTTAACTCGAGCCAACTCGGCTCGACTCGATTTCAAACACCGAGCTGTGAAACTGAGCTCGAGCCCGACTCGAGCTAAACTCGAGCCAGCTCGTGGCTCGACAAGCTAACAAATTATTCAAACTTAAAGCAAGGAAAAAAGAAGAATTAGGGTTAAAAGTTTGATAAACTATATATATATTATATGAGTCTTAGCGTACAAGCCAACGAGACGAGCCTACGAGCCAAGCCACGAGCCGAGCCACCCCAGGCTCGAGCTCGACCTGAGCGAAACTCGAGCCAGCTCGGCCCGGCTCGATTTTTGATCGAGCTTTTTTCGGGCGAGTTTTTTTCGGGTTTTTTTCGAGCGAGCCGCGAGCTTTTTGAACACCCCTATTGCCAAACACATTTTAATTTATTGGCTTTTTGAAAACACCAATAAGCCAGTAAGCATTTTTCAAACTCAATCCCAAACATTATAATGTAAATACATATATTTTATACATTAAATAAAATTTATATGAATCAATGGCCCGTTTAGGCTTGCGAGAGTAGATAAGCCCAATAAGTGAAACTCAGGCTCGAACTTGTTTATTAAACGAGCTTATTCTAGGATTTGAGTTTGGGCTCAAACTCGTTTAAGCTCGGGTCGTTTTAAGCTTTTAGCAAGAGCCGATCTTGAGTAGCTTATGAGTGGCTTTGCTCGTTTGCATTCCTGGACACGTGGCAGATGGTTATTCATTTGGGAGATTCTTGAGGGCTTCGCTTTCTTTATAAATATGCATTCTGGTTGATTTATTAGCCTAGCACAACTAATTCTTAGTAAATGGTTCGTTGGTGATTGCAACTTGATTTGTAATTGATTTTAATATTATAATTTGATCATTTAACTTGTCATCAATATTTTCACATTATGGTGACAGCTAGATAACAGAAAACTTGGAGCTTTGCAAAACAAAAAGGATACAACTCCTGTAACGCAGGTACGATCAACCTGAAATCGCAATTGCTATAATTGAGTTTCGGTTTCCTTGATGGCTGTGTGTATACATTGCTACTTCTGTTCTTCAAATTTCAACGTTTGTGGCTTTTGTTTATGTCGCACTGTCACAGCTTTATACGCAAGACTCGTCTAAAAGCTGGAAGCAAGTTGAGTCAAAGCAAAAGTTGACCACGAAGGAGCCGTCTGCCAACATTGTCTTGTTGGACTTTATTTCATCCGAAAAATGGAAAGATATTGTCGACTTTGATGACCACCTTGATGGCATAAGCAAGTAAGGGCCATTGGCTTCTTTTAAATGATCATTGAGATTATATAGAAGTTGATCTGGGAAATAATTAAAACTTTTATTTGTTTGTTTGTGCTTGTAGGGATTGGTTGAATTCTGCTCTCTTCAAGTGACGTACCAATTTTGACCGGAAGCAAAGATGGATAAAAGCCGCCTCAATGCATCTTATATATTTCATCTATATTGTAACCTGTGTGTTTTTTACTCAAATGAGGATTAGTTACAATGGTTGTAGATGGAACAAAACTGCATTATGTTTTTCTTGTTAGCATGTGTTTTTCTCAAGGATTGGTAGTAAATATCTTTTGATGAATTAACTTTGATACACAGTTGTATTTATTGAAACCAATATATATAATTTCTAATCTTTATTCTCCTTAATCCATGTCATTCATGGGTTATGGGCTGAAATCATTTTGGCAATGGAGTTATAAAAAAGTTAATTTACCATTCTTATATTCTAATATTTCATTTCATTTATACTAGCTTTCAATGGGTCATGAGCAAAATAATTTTGACAATTGGGTTATAAAATAGTCACGAATTAAAAGTAAAATATTGATTGAAGATCAAACAAGTAGAATATGAAAAATAAGTAGAAAATAATAAAGAACAATCATTTTCTAAGTTTTTTTTCCCTTCGATATTCAGATTTTCTCATGAACATTATATGTTGCATTATTCAGTGTAAAATCAGACACAGTCAAAATTTGTTTATATTGGATGACGATTTGAATACTTGTATTAAAACAACCAATGTTGTATATAAAGAAATTTTATCAAATTTATAAATTTTAGATTTCCAGACTTCTTATTGTTTGTACAATATATTTCATTTCTTTTTTACCTTTAATTTTGTTCATTTATTTCAAATAACAAACCTTATTTTTTATTATTTAACAAATCCAATTCAAAACATGAATTAACTTTAATTCAAAAGCTAGTTTATTATATTTAGTTAAACAAAAAACAAATAGACGACACAAACACACACACATATATAGGGTTAAGTTCACGCGAGAAATGACCTTAGTGCAAAAGGTGTGAGAATCAATTGGACCAATCACAAATTTTCTTTTCTTTTATGATTAATTTTAATACTAAGGGTAAATTAGTAAGAATTCTTTTCTTTATTTATGGTAACCATTAATCTTAATTTGAAGGTTACATAATTATGTTTTTAATTATGTCTTTAATTTAAAATTCATTTATTCTAGTTATATAAAATAAGGAATTTTTTTTATTATACAAAATTCAATAACATTTCGAATGTCTCAAAATTATCGAACTATATATTTGCATTCTACGCAGCATATTGAACCATATATTTTACATCATACACAACATATCGAACTATTTATTTACATCCTACACATAAAATTTTCGAACCATATATTTACATCCTACATATAAAATTATCGAACCATATATTTACATAGACCTACACATATCAAATATAAAGATACACAACTCACACATAGACCTATTTTGTAACTTAACCTAGTTTATCCTACACTACAACAAAGCTAATCCTGCATTTAACGACATCGATAAAAATTAATTAATTTACCTTACCATCCCCTATATATATATAGTTGACAACTTTGGTGCCGGTAAGCCCCTGTTGGACCAAGTGATGACACCAAAGTGGTCAACATCATTTTTTTTTCAAATTTGATAATTAAAGGGTTATTTGTCTCACTCGCCATTGAAACGTCAGGGACAAATAACATTAGGTTTTTGCCAACGCCCAAGTTTTACCGAACTTTTTGTTACTTTTGGAATTGTAACGAACGTAACCGAAACTGACCGAAATCGCGTTGACTCGTCGCCGCAATGCTTAAGTTTTACCAATGTCCGAGTTTTACCAACTCACTGTCGCAGTGCCAGGAACCGACAACGCTCGGGTTTTACCGACCGGGACAAATGTTGTTTTTTTTATATTTTTAATATTTTATATGCTAATCAACTAAACCCCATAGTAATGTATAAGTGCAACACAAGGGGTACTTAAACAAATTCGATCTACCCCTGTAAGTCCCGTGACAGGATCTTTCCATGTGATATCAAGATACTCAATGATTAGGAGGAAACTAATCATCAAGCCGATTCTATGTAACAAGCACAAACACACATAAAAAACAATGAACAAGCTTCAAACCACACGTATATTATACGTCGGGTGCTTAAGTCCTTGACAACTTACACGGGTGAATAATACCAATGAACGAACAACCCTAGATTCATAAACATATATTCTATATATAGACTACCAACTAGATCCAAAACAAACTAAACGCCCACCGAGATCAAATGATCTCGGTTTACATACAAAAGCCCAACTAAGCCCAACCAGACAAAGCATAAACCACAAAGTATTACCCAACATTCTCCCCTTTGGTTTATTGCTTGATTCCAGCCACTCTCAAAATGTCAACCATAGACGCCTAACATGCTCTTATACCTCCATTTCTTCCTCCCAGCGTATATACTGTGGCTTCTAAACAGACACTTGGAAGTTGAATGTCTTATTTAGTGCATTTATTCCGGTAATAGTAACCCTGGCTAGTAATCCAGCACAGGTCATGCTACTTGCCAATAGAAGTAGATGTTCATGACGTTGATTAATGAAAACAGTAGAAGATCTTAGGTTCGATCAACTCAGAAACGTCGAATATGATGCACTTTTGATTAAGCAAGCTGGTCAAGGTTTGATTGTGAGTCCCTTGAAATGTCAGGTGACCATGGAACTCTCTGGTTGACTAAGAGATTTCGGTCAACCTCCATCAAGAATACATGAACATGACCCTTCGTCTTCACCATTCTACCAATCACCATTGATGACCGAACCTGCATCTTCATTCAACAACTCAGAAAAAACAATCAATAACTTCAAGAAGAAACCGAAAACACAGACTAAAATTTGAATCAATCAACTTACGATTGCCTCAAAACTGATATACCCAAGAGTCAAAGTTAGGTATTCGATAGATGTTATTACCTCTCTCAAGAATTTTTGTATAATAGCCTAGAGGACGGCTTGAAAGGATGAATACAGGCTGATAAGACAGTTTAGATTTCGGAAGATATTAGAAGATTGAAGAAGATAAAGATCTTTGAGTGTTTGTGAGTTTCAAGAATGACTAATGATGTGCAATGAGTGCCTTTTAAACTTCCAAGTCACATCAACCTGTACCTAGAACATACACGGACCGAGAACACGTTTGGGCCGAGAACAGTTATCTTGAGCCAAGAACTCACATCAGTGGAGTTCGCTAGGCCAATTGGATCAGGCCAGAAACATATTGGGCCAATTGGATCAGGCCAATAACATAAACACCCGTTGAGCCAAGAAACTGGCCCACAAATCAAGACCAGCAGTTGTCAAAGTTTTATGATCTGTTTCGACATGAGTACACATGAGGTAAAAAATAAAAAAATTTAAAATAAAAATGAAATAAAATTATAATAAAACTAAATTAAAACAAAAATAATTTACATGTCTAGCAGTTTTATCAAATTTTGGGATCAAATTTCAGCTGTTTGAAAAATAACCATCCCCTTTAAAAAATTCGAACATGAGATCATATTGATTAAGATAATTTCACAATGATTCATTTTCAACATTATTATGACATAGTGAAAAGGTTGATAGCAGGTAATTAGAAACTTAGCATGACTTTCATTGTGACAGTGATATGCTTAGATTCAATTAGGCAAAAAGCTTATATGGACATCACTTATGGACCTACGATGTCCCTTATCTCTTCTCAAAGCTTATTTGGCTTTCCCCATATCACCCCACCCTCTAGTGCTTGATCAAAAGAATTTCTCTATACAAAAATAATTTTAAGCTTTAAGGTTGAACGTTTGACTTACATGCCATCCGGACTTACAAGCCTTATATTCAGGGTGTTAAGGACTTACTTGTATACCCCACCTCTATATTTCCCTGGTGCCCCTTTAACCTTTTTAAAAATAAATTTAAATTGCTACAAGTTCATATATATATATATATATATATATACAATTTTTTTAAGTAATAAATATAGTATTTTTGGTGATCAAGACACTAACGGGCTTGTGTATGACTGAGTAATTGTTTTTCTGCCTATCACTCGGAAAGATGTAACTAGGGACATGCAAACATCTTCAAAATGACTCTCCATAATAAGTTTAGCAGATTTAGTTTATATCACTTCAAACTTTTACTTATCATGGAAAGCTACCATGCATATCAATGACTTCTCAAAAGCCTTTTAGCTTAATAACTTCACACGTTAGGCACATATAATCAATTTATCTATCATTTCTCAAAGGTTAGATCAATTTTCATTTGAAAGAATTTTAAGCTTCTAATGAGCTTTAGCTGAATAATAATATTACTTCCCAGATGATAACTTCGAAGACAATTTTAAATTCAATCACCCCAGTCACCTTCAGTTTTTAGGTGAATGGCTATCCCATGTGTCTACAGGCAGACGATAGGACCAAACACATAATAGTATATGTCCCTCAAACTTAGGTGGCCGACATAATATTCAGTGAAAGAACTTTAAATTTTTTTATGTTCAGTCGCCCTGGTCACTTTCAGTTCTAAGGTTAATGGCTATCCCGTGAGTCAAGAGTTGATGACGGGACCAAACTTATGAAATATGTCCGTTGAACTTGAGTAACCGACGTAATTTTAAGCAACAGAATAAAACAAATTTTTTTTATTTATTGACGCGCACACACTCTTTTTGTATTTTTCTTTTTCTCCCCCTAAATTTGTACAGAAATTACGATAAAATCAGAAAATATTTATGTATAAAATTTAACCTAAAAAATACCCAGTCTTCAAAACGTAACATCTTAAGAAACCCTACAAGCACATTGAATCTGGCTGTTCTGGCCGGTTTCGTAAATTGGTCTGCCACATTATTATCAGTGTGGACCTGTTCAAGATGAATTAACTTTCGGTCATAACAGTCACGAATAAAATGAATTTTGATATCGATGTACTCGGTTTTAGAGTGCTGAACCGGGTTTTTAACAATGGCAATTGCAGCATCATTATCACAGAAAATAGGAGTATTAAGAAATTCCAAACCGTAGTCTAGCAGTTGATGTTGCATCCATATGACCTGTGAACAACAGGCAAAAGCAGCTACATATTTAGCCTCGGCAGTGCTTGCGGACACCGTTTGTTGTTTTTTTCATTGCCACGAAATGAGCCGATCCCCCAAAAATTGACATCCCGCAGACGTCGATTTCCTGTCAATATCATCACCTCCATAATTGCTGTCAGCAAAAGCATACAGATCAAATTCTGAATTCTTGGGATACCAAAGAACAAGCTTTGGTTGCCCTTTCAGATATCTAAAAATTCGTTCAACAGCAATTAAATGAGAGAGTTTAGGATTAGCCTGGAAACTAGGACACTGACAGACTGCAAACATGATGTCAGGTCGACTGGCGGTAAGATACATTAGGGACCCGATCATCGACCGATAGTACGTTTGATCTACGGGTTTCCCGTCAGGATCTGAAGAAAGAAGAGGTCTTTCAGCCATAGGAGTCGCAACACTTTTGGAGTCCTGAAACTCAAACTTTGCCAACATATCCTCGACGTATTTTTCCGGATGTAGCAGAATGCCTGTCGAGCTTTGACGAACTTGAAGAACCAGAAACATTGTCATCTCCCCCAACGAGCTCATCTCAAACCTTTTCTTCATCACCTCCTCAAACTACGAATAGAGAGCAGTGCTGGTAGAGCCGAAGATGATGTCATCCACATAAATCTGAACCAGGATTAGATCATTTCCAATAGTCTTTATGAACAGTGCCTGATCAATGGTTCCACACTTATACCCGTGCTCCAGAAGATGTGCTGTCAACGTCGCATACCATGCTCGAGGAGCTTGATGAAGGCCGTAAAGAGCCTTGTCCAACTTATGGACATGCGACGGACGCTTGGAATCCACAAAACCTGGTGGCTAATCCACATAAATTTCTTCCTTCACTTCGCCATATAGAAACGCTGTCTTGACATCCATTTGATAGACTGTGAAACCCATGTACGATGCGTAAGCCAAAAAGATCCGAATGGCCTCAAGACGAGCCACTGGAGCGTACACCTCAGTATAGTCAAAGCCCTCAACCTGACGAAAACCATGAACTACAAGCCTTGCCTTGTTTCTAACAATGATCCCAGTGTCATCTTGCTTGTTGCGAAAAACCCATCTTGTATCCAACGACTTTTTCCTAGCGGGTAGCTCTACCAACCTCCAAACCTTGAGTTTTTCAAACTGATTCAATTCCTCATGCATGGCGTCAACCCAACTTGGTTCTTGCAGAGCCATGTCAATCGACTTGGGCTCAATTTGTGAAATGAAGCAAGAATATAAGCAGTTGTTGATTGTTCCAGTCTGGCTTCTGGTTAAGACATTAGTTTCAAGGGGACCAATAATATTGTCAATGGGATGGTCCTGTTGAATTCTTGATGGAATAGAGTGATCAGGAACAGAACAGTTTGCTGGTAAATTGGTTGGATCTTCAAGGGGTTTAGTAAGGGGGTTTCTCCAACCCGATGTTGCGGTACTGTGCGAGTACGAGGTACTGGTAATATACTCATTTGGAATGGCATCAGGGAATAGAGTGCTGTCACACCCCCAAATCTAGACTAACGGAGTTATACCGCGAGGCGTGTGACATACCAGGATCTAGCTCATTCGTTATACCAAACAACCAAATTAAAGTATTCATAACATTTATTTAAGTCTCATTCAAACTTGAGAAAACAAAATCCAAACCGACAATTTAAATGTGTTGCGAAAGCGTTAAAGTAAATGTTTTAAGATAAACAATAAACCATGTGTTTGAACACGCGCAACCCATCATGTATAACAATGAGAAATAAAAGTTCATGCGACGAGTGTGACTCCTGACATATGCAATGCAACCCGCTCCTTAGCACACCTAACAACCTGGGCAAGTATAAATAGTCAAGGGTCAACACGAGGTTGGTGAGTTCATAAGTTGTAGTAAAAAGTAATATATATAGTATAGATAGTATACGTAGCATCAGTTGTATATGTAGATTTAGCACTTTTCAAATATACCAGGGTAGCTAACCCATTTACAAGCTACTAGACGTTTGAACCGAAGCTGACTGTCTGTATACCTTCTTACCAGGTCTATCACAAAACACTGGCGATGTATGTTAGGACAATTTACACCCGTCCGACCTCCAGTCGAGTTATAGCAGGTGGGGTTTGTCAAACCCAGTAGTACTACTTAAATTTCCTCGCGATCCCATCCTAACGGTTCAAGGTATGTAAGGACTTTAAGTGATATGAGGGCATCTAGTATACACTTGTGATATATAAGAAACTACATCAATCCAAAGTAAGTCGCTGCGTTTTCATCCAGGAAATCAGTAAGTAGGTATGTCCATTTTTTCAATCCAGAAAACAAGTAAGGAAAATGTTTTGCTGTTTTCAATCCAAAAAACAAGGAAAATGCTTTGTTGTTTTCCATCCAGAAAACAAGTATACGAAAATAGTTTTGTTGTTTTCAATCCAGAAAACAACAAGGAAAAAGCATGAACTCACCTGGTGACACATGTAATAGACTTTTCTCAAACCTATGTATGCACTTGACTCGTTAACTGTTACCTAGTACAAGTGTATAAGTTATGAGAGTGTGTTTAACACCCAAGACAATAAGACTCATGTATGGACACACACACAAACACAAACTTGACCCGACGACTCGTTGGTGATATTATGTAATGTCAACTATAATAAAAGTCCTACCATGTATCCACACGTCATTTCATGGCAAAGCACCCATATATTCATCATACAACCTAACTTATGATCATTCATTTAACGAGGCAGATTCTAGCACGTACAAACTGATTTTATTTACTATGAAAAAATCAAAGATAAATTCTACAAATTTATCACAGTAGACTATATGGACTAGGTTTCTCAAAAAATTTTCTTTATATTTTTATCATATAGGAAAAGCTCACGATAATTCAATCATTGCAGATAGGTACAAACAGTTCAGCAGATTGCACAACAAAAAGTATTTTCATGGTTCTCTCAACTGATTTATCCAAATTATGCAAGGCTAATTGGGTTGTCTCCTAAATTCATAATTATAAGTTTCAGAAGTGGAACTAACCCATTTGGCTTTATCAATCTCAAGTTATGATGTCGGGAAGTTAGACCAGAAAACATCTTCCCGAATCAGATTAGACACGCAATCTTGTAAAATCATAAAACCTATCTTCTGTATGTCCAAAAATTACAAATCATAACTTTCTGGAAACTAGACTCGACGAACTATATCCTAGAATCAAGAATTTATTAAAAATCATTGTTTATCATCAAGTTACAGTAGAAACAATAAGTGAGTACAAATCTTTCCAGAATCCAATCTATCATGAACCTTAACTAATTCATGTTTACACTAACAACAACATTCTAAATCATCAATTATCAATCACACATGTCTTATAATGGTTATATCACTGAGATTCTCATGCCAAGCACCTCTTAACATCAAAAGAACACTTAACAAATCAATAAAACAACGGTTAAGAGATGGATACTTACAACTAACGATTGTTACTATGTAAACACAACCCCTAGCACTTCCAATGCACCCCTAAGCTTCCCAAGTGACCCAAAATCTCTAGGGTTTCGTCCAAAAACGGCAGAGATCAATAATATGAGCTCTAGGGTTATTAAAATCGTTTTAAACAACTTTTCACGATCTGATGATCCCTCGCGCGGCGCGAGGGATTTAGCCAAATCCTACGCGCGGCTCGGGGCGCCTTAGGTTTTTTTTTAAAATTTAATTTCATTATATTTATATATATTATAATAATAATAATCAAAGCATGAACACGCAAAGCAAGTAATCACATAGCACGTACATGTATTCGTTTACGGGATTGACATTTATCACCAACGCGTACGGACCGACTCTTGTGTGTGACTCGTTACTGACTCATGTAAATGTTATGTGTGACGTGTAATATAACGGGGTTGGGTTGATGGTGTTAACATGGAAGAGCGAGGTGTCACAAGTGCTACCGAATATCTGAAGAATGACACTCTCCCCCTCAACTGGTGAAACCTCTGCTATAGAGGGTTCTTGTTGGGATACAGTCTCGGTGATAGTCTCTTCCAGATTCTCAGATGACGGCTGAGTGGTGTCTAAAGGTTCAGACAGGTCCACACTCAGCATAGGAGATTCTTGAGTGTCAACAGAAGTGTCTTCATCATCATCAACAGCAGTAGAAATTCCTCCCCCTAAGTTATCTGAATCAATCACAGGAAATAAATTGAATGGCTTGAACAGCTTGTCATAGTCAAATAACCAGTCAGGCCTCACATGGGCATCTGTCTCATTTTCTTCCAGCCAGCGCACATCATATGATTCTACGATCTGTTTCGATGCCTTGTTCTAGACTCTGTAGGCAGTTCGACCAGCATAACCAGAAAAATAACAATCATCTGCCTTGGCTTCAAACTTAGGAGTCGACTCAAGATTCAACAAAGTGCATGGACACTCGAAGGCTCGAAAGTGTGCGACTGTGGGCTTGTGACCGTAAACAATTTCATAGGGAGGTTTCATCTGAGATTTGTTGATCAACACCCGATTTTGAACGTAACAGGCAGTGTTGACCGCTTCAGCCCAGAAGAATAATGGAAACTTTGAATCACATAACATCATTCTTGCAGCTTCGATCAAAGTACCGTTCCGTCTTTCAGCAACACCATTTTGCTGCGAGGTACGAGCTGAGCTGTACTGACGAAGTATTCCCTTTTTGGCACAAAAATGATTCAGTGTAGAGTTCTTGAACTCTGTGCCATTGTCACAACGAATTCCCTTGAGCTTCATCTTCAACTGATTTTCCATAAGCACCACGAACTTTTTGATCAATTCTGCTGTCTCACCTTTATTCGATAAGAAAAACACCCATGAGAAACGAGAGTAGTCGTCGGTGATAACCAGACAGTGATTACTACGAGATAGACTCAAGACATGAACTGGACCGAACAAGTCCATGTGAAGCAACTGAAAGACACTGGATATTGTATTGATCAGCTTTGGCTTGTGTATTTTTCGATGATGCTTACCTAACGCACAAGCCACACACTTCTCTATAGTCACAAAATCTTTAACGTACAATATTGTTCTTTGCAAGACGATTCAGGGTTTTGATATTGGCATGACCAAGCGACGATGCCATAGCATGGCATTATGTTCCGACACTTTAGAAAACATACATGTAATTTCTTCGGGAATGTTCTTGTTCATGTCAATCAGGTAGGCATTATCTTTTCTCTGAGATCTGACCAGGACCCACTCCTCTGGTATGACGATACCATGTTTCAGATTCAAGCATTCCTTGTTGGTAAAGTGAGCAGAAAAAACCCTTATCACAAATCTGTGACATGCTGAGCAGACTGTGCTTCAATTCCAGAACATAGTTAACATTCTCAAACTTTAAAACCCCATTACTCACGGTACCCTTTTGGGTAATCTTCCCTTTCTTTCCTCCCGCAAAGGAGACATATCCACCGTTAAAGATTTGAATATCACTCAGCTGGGAAATGTCCCCCGTCATGTGCCTGGAACAGCCACTATCAACAAACCAAGGTCTGATAATATTCCTCCATAGCTGTTCCTGCACGATGTGCAAGGTCAGTTAGTTTTGGGTACCCAATCCATTGTAGTTCTAGGTAAGCCTGACTTGGTCAACCTTGTTACGGGTTGCCATGACATATCATCATGATTATCAAAAATCAGTCAAAAGACGATAAGGACTTTGTTACCGGAGACTTGGGCAACCATTTGTATTTTGGTTTGAGAGTTTTGTGATTTACACAAGTGGTTGACTTAGTATCCGGTTTGCGGATAGAAAACTCGATCGGCTTTGACCTTTTAAACGTTTTCGGTTTTGAGGCCCACTACGGTCTTGGAACCGAAATCGAGTTTCCATTCCACCTTTGAGTCACAATGGGCTTGGTCTTATGAGAACTTGACCTGTCAGCCTTGTCTCTTCTCCAATTGCAATAAGATAGCCTTGCTTCATAATGCCTTGTTTTATTAGAATGAAAGTTTTTGTAGGTATTCTGAGGCATGGTCCTCTGATGTCGTCTACAATAGGGGATATACGGGAGACGAGAGCAATTTCTAGCAATGTGACCGGGAATGCCACAGTTGAAACAAGTTTGCCTTTTAACATAAAAGTCATTATGGCCGATTCCCGGTCTTGCTCTGTTGTGTGAGCTTGGTTTTCCCTCTTTGAACTTATCATTTGAGCCCCCACATTTATTATCACAAAAACTCTTTTCTTTTACAAACTTAGGTAATAAATTATTATTATGACTTTTAAACTCATCAGATTTATTAATAGACAGATCACTGCCTTTTGAAGTTTTAAGAAAAATATTCAAACAATTGTCTTTGCTCTTAAAACCCGAGGCCACACACACATCAGTAACATCATTATTTGAAACAGGCAAAATAGGCAAATTAGAAAGAGCAGCAGAATCAATGGCTGAGTCATCATCCTCATCGGTCCAATCCTCAACTATTACTTCTTCTGCACATGAGGTAGACACATTAGAATCGTTCGCCCCGGAGGTTGATTCAGATGCTAGTCTGAACCAGCCGTACCCTTTTCAGTTGCAGGTGACTTACCATATTGCAAGCACTTTTCCTTTTCTTCTTCTTCCTTGGTGAGAGGACTTACCTCAGTTGGTTTGGTGGAGGTGAAGGCCATGAAAGCATGCTGAAGATCCCTGACCTGCTCCTCGGCTTAGTTCTCCTCTTCTTCGACATCCATCCCGGCAAAATTTGTAACTTGATCACTCAAGTTCAGTGCTGTCATCTGATCTTCCCAAGAGAAGTTCTGAACGACCAAACCATGCTCGCCCGCACTCGAACTAGCCACATTCTCTTCTCTTCCACCATTCACCAGAACCATTGCCCTCTCTCTATTTCCTTCCTTGGCCGGATTGGTACACTCACGAGCAAATGACCCGGCTCATGACAGTTGTAGCACCTTAGAGAGCTTTTGTTGAATCCCACTTTCTGATTTGCAGGCACATTCTAGTTGTTCCTACTTGTCCTCTTAGTGAACTTCTTGGATCTAAAAACAGCCATGGCGATTTGCCAAGAAATGTCCATCTCCTCCACATCATCAGGATGTATCTGATCCAGCTCAGCAGCCACAACGAGTTGTACCAGGTCTCTAGCAAGAAAAGCATTATAGTAGTTCATAAAACCTGCCATTAAAGCTATGTTCTCTTGAGTCTCTTTGGAAATAATAGGAGTCTGAATGGGAGACTGGCTGGAGGTGTCCACAGAAGCTTGTGATTTCGGTGCAAGAGTCGGTTGTGGAAAGAAAGCATGAGCAGCTGGTGTAGGTTGTGGAGTGGGTTGACTTTGTGATGACCTGAACATGGAGAAGGTCTGTTGAGACTACTGCGGTTGAGCTGGCTGACTCTTGAACAATGAGAAATTGTCTTATGAGACTAGCGCATTGTTAGACGCAACGCCATAACCAACAGTATTGTAAGTACTTGTATGATTGATTGCACGCTGCTTGTCGTCCATGTCACAAGCCTTGATAATCGCCATCACCTCAGAGAGAGTCAGTCTAGCCAGATCCTTGGTCTTCTTAATAACAGCCACATTTAATTCCCAGCTATGTGCCAGTGAGTTGACTAGCTTGTTGTTGATCTCAGCAGGTGTGAGGTTTATATTTGCTGACCTAATCTCTATGACTAACGAGATGAACCGGTGAATCTATTTTTCCATAAACTCTCCCAAAACATAGTTGAACATGTTGAATTATTGTCTTAGGAGATCTTACCTGCTTCTCCTCATGTCTTCATTTCCTTCAAACACTTCAATAAGAGCCTCCAGAGTGCTTTAGCAGAATTCAACTCTCTAAATCCCAAAGCAATTTCAGGAGAAAGTGCCATGGTCAAGGTAGCTAGAGCCTTCTCATCCTGCTCCACTACATCGTAATCAACATTTCGAGTACATCTCCACTGGCTTTGTCTCCACTTCTTCAGAAGCTTATCTTTGATAGGTAATAACCTAAGGACCTCTAACTATGCTTCTCCACAGTTTCACATCCTTTACTTTCACGTACTTCTCAAATATGAACTTCCACTCAGCAAACCCTTCTGATGTTAGTAGTCGTGGTACATGAGTGGTAGTTCCCATGATAGAGTAAAGTTCTTGATGAAGAGTGGCATTGGAAGACGCACTAACAGCAGATTGATCCATAATATCCTTAACCGAGAACTTGATAAAATGACCGAAAACAGCAAAATTCTTCTGAAAACACAAAAAGTTGACCGAGAACTGTCTACAATATCCGATGACACACCAGGTTGCCCAAGAATGACAAAATCTACCCGAGAACTTGAAAATCCTCCTGAAAACCTTGAATTTTAACCAAGGACTTGGAGATCTTCCCGAGAGCCTTGAAATCAACCTGAGAACTGAAACAGATTTACCGAAAAATTGGAATGGTTCAAGATATGGTAATCCTTGAATGTTTAACTAAATCCCGAGAATGAGGGGATTCAAATTAAACACGAGATCTTCCAAGATCTATTCCAAACTAAACTTTCACCAGCCGAAGAACATTAAGAACAATCTTCTTCAAGCTCCAGAAATCCTCAACCAAAGAAAAACACCCGTAAATCACCGGTAGAATCCCTGATATCACCAATAACCAAGCCTAGAATAGGTCTATAAGCTCTGATACCAATTATAAGTCCCGTGACAGGATCTTTTAATGTGATATCAAGATACTCATTGATTAGGCGAAAACTAATCATCAAGCCGATTCTATGTAACAAGCACAAACACACGTAAAAAAACAATGAACAAGCTTCAAAACACATGTATATTATACGTCGGGTGCTTAAGCCCTTGACAACTTACACAGGTGAATGATACCAATGAACGTACAACCCTAAATTCATAAACATATATCCTATATATAGACTACCAACTAGGCCCAAAACAAACTAAAAGTGCACCAAGATCAACTGATCTCAGTTTACATACAAAAGCCCAACTAAGCCCAACCCGACAAAGCATAAACCACAAAGTATTACCCAACAACCCCGTACGTTATCCAACCTGTCCATGCAGGGTAAAAAAGTAGTTTGTGATGAGTTTGATTAAGCATTATATATAGATAACTAGTTTGAGGCCCGTGTCTTACACGGGTAATTGATGAAAATTTTAAACTTTAACCATTAAGTGAAATATAGTCAACAAAATGATCATGTATTGTTAATAAAATTACAACTTACATTAAAATTACACAAATTACATAACTAAGATTACACAAATATGTTATACATAAGTAAAAACTTCCTTGTACACTATATTTGTGATTGTATTGGTCGGTATACATTGTTTATTAAAAAAATCAAAACCTTTAGTCCATGTCTGCTTGTAACTCTTTATAAGATAACATATAGGTCTACTTGTAACTCTTGATATAGCCACGTGTAGTTGTCTGTGTGACATATAAGATTCTTCAAGTACATACCAACCCTAGATAAATGATAATATATCCATGAAACTTACAAAATAAAAATATTCATACTACATAAAATATCATAACCTTTAATCAATCAATATGATGTCATTTGAGATCATCCGATTATCGCTTATATAAAAAAAACATGATTATTCCAAAAACCTCATTACCTGAAGTTTAATGATATAATCATCCATAAAATCTTTAGAATTTGAAATTGACTGATCATGATAAATTTGTTGTCATTAATATTTTGTGTGTGACAAACTTTTAATTGAATTTATGTTTTACGATTAATAATTGTACAATCAAGCAACATATAAAACCGAAAATTAAATTATAACAAAATGATTTGTTTCATTTCATATGAATGTAATTGCTAGGAAAATGACAAAGACATACTAACCTTAAAGTCATTATTCAAAATAACAGTGATTATTTAGGATAGTAGAATATTAGAAGATTTAAAGTTATATAAGGTGAAGATAGTGATTTTTATTTGAAAGTATTGGATAAGGAATGTTTAAATTTTGAATACTAATCCCATGCTATTAGTTATTATTATGGGAAGTTGTTGAAATATTTAATTAATCGATATATATATATTTTAACAACTTATAGAGAGAAAAAAAGAAGAAGAAGAAGCAAAGATTTCGTATTTTACGGAAGCATAGTAAATGACTTTTAACCGGATTATTGTTTTCTTTTAAATTAATGTGTAAATAGAATATCCTTGAAATGTAATGAGGATCATGATTAAGTTACATATAATAAAATATAAAAATAATAAATATTTCTATTAAGTTACATTATATATAATTAAGGTGTGAATCTTAATGAATTTTTATAATATATTTTAATAATAAATGTTATAACTGTATTTTTTTATTTTGTGTATAGCTTTATTATTTTGAATATAAGCCACAATAAAGAGTTTAAGTATGTACTAAACATAACTCCAACTCGTTATATGAAAATAAAATTAATAAGTTAATATAATATTGAAGTTAATATAATATTCAAATTATGTAAATTACTGATGAAGAAGATATTCTATGTTTCAATATACTAAATGATTATTGGAAAGCGAAATAGTGGGATGGGATTAAAACAAGTTTTTTGGTTTAAAATTTTGAATACTTTTAATTAAGTAATTTGTCTTATAAGGCATATTAAATTAAATATATTCAAATGCATAAAAAAGTATAAATCAAGTCATAAAATATATGTTCTAAAGCATTTTGGTATGAGTTATGAAAGAAAATATTGAAAAGTAAATATTGATCTTCTTTTTGCTAAAACTCTTTAGACTATACAAAAAAATCATATAAATAAATGACAGATGGTTCATTTAGTAAATCATATGGATTATAATTATAATATTCAACTTCAATTATTTAATACTAAACACCAAGATACCTATAATAGGTATTATCCATATTTGCAATATTTATACAAAATGTTTGGAGAAAATTGAGAGAATACATATTTTTCTGAGTTCAAATGCACATGAGAAAATTTTAAATCCAAATTTAAAACCAATCTTATATAAAAAAATTGTGCACTGCTGCTTGAATCATAGTTTAAGAACAATTTATAGTTTATTATCATACAAATCCAAATTATTCGACAATGATGTACATTATTTTCTTTAATTTGCAATTAATTGTGACTTTAAAATTTTATTCTGACAGACCCGTAACTTCAAGTTTGATATTTCCTTATTTTCTTATTTCATCATTAATGTTAATGAATAAATCGGTTAGGATTTACGTTTACTAAAAATAAGCTTGAATTCATATATTGAAATGGCTTAAATAATAACCATATATTAAAATTGATTGAAAGAAAAGGTAAAGATGACTATAAGATTAACAAGTGGCAAGAATTGATAGATTAATAATGCATGTAAGGTCAAAATTTACAAATTAGAAAAGCTAAAGGTATTAATTAAATTATATATGTGAGATACTTTTAAATCAAAGCCCTAACCCTTTCTTTCTGTTAAACCCTATCGAAGACGACTTCCTTTCACCGTCGTCGTATTGTACAGCAATTCGCAACTATGCCTAAAATTCCGGTGTTGGATCTGCCTATACTACCACCGCAGAATAATAATCAGCTTCCTCTTCATCTTCTACTCCAGAAAACTCGAGTTTCCTGCAACAACGATGCTCCAACTCACGTACCTTTCTATTTCCTTTTTCTTCACTGTTAATTTTGAAAAAACTTTGTTAATTTAAATTTTAGAATTTAGTTCCGTTTTTTAAGTTTATTTTCGTTAACATATAAATAAATATCCATTAGAATTTGTTTGCCACATTACAGTTTAATATCGTTTTAATACATTTTAGGCTCACAACATTGCTGCGTTTAACTTGTTTTAGGTCAGTTATGTTCGTTCCATCGTTTATGTTTACGAACACGAACTTGTTCATTTTCTTAATGAATGAACACGAACAAGAAAACTGTGTTCGTTTAATTGTTTGTTCGTTTGGTTAAAGTTAAATGAACGAACACAAACACGCCTACTTTCGATTGCTATTTGGCTGGATTGATGACTGAATTTAAGTTTTTTTTTTTTTTTTTTTTTGTGTTTGTTTTTTTATTATGATTTTGAAGACAGAGGATATAGTCTACTCCGGTGCGTATGCAGCGTTGGGAGTGGATAACAGCTTAAGGTTAGATGAATTTAGGAAAAACTTTCAAGTCAAAGTGATTAGGCTCGATAAAGAAGATATGGAGTTTGATTTGATCGGAATCGATGCTTCCATTGCGAATGCTTTCAGAAGAATCCTTATATCTGAGGTAGTTTCTTTATTCTTGTTATTTTGTATGTTACTTTTTGCTAGGGGCGTGCACAGTTCGGTTTGGGTCAGTTTTGGGCTAAAATCAAACCAAAAATCGAAATTTCTATTGGGCTTCTGATTTTTCGGTTTTGTCATTTGATCTTGAAAGTTTTGGGCCTAAAAAAATTTGGCAAAATAATGATTTATGGCCTAAAGCACTAAATCATTTTGTTTATTAATAACTATTTGATTATTATTATACATTTCATTTGGGATAACATATTTGAGTTACACACACACACACACATATATATATATATTAAATATTAAATTTTTTATAAGTTACTTATAATGAAAAAAATAAAAAAATGGAAATCTACTCATTTGGTTTGGTTTGTGTTTTTTTTGTTTCATTCTAAACCAAAACCGAACTATAAGTTCTGTTTTCACAAAAACACAAAACCAGCACGCTGGATTTGATTTTGTTTTGTTTTTGTTTTTTGTTTTTTTTTTTGTGTTTTTCGGTTTCGGATTGGTTATTTTTCAGTTTCATGCACACCCCTAAATCTTGCAATGCAGAGGTCAATTGAACCTCTATTTGTTTTTAATGTTTTGTATGCAGTTCCCTACTATGGCTATTGAGAAGGTTTTTGTTGCAAACAATACATCAGTTGTACAAGATGAAGTTCTTGCACACCGATTAGGTCTCATTCCAATAAAAGTTGATCCAAGGCTGTTCGAGTATATAGGTTATTATCTTTTAGATATTTATACAATTTCATGTACATATTTACATTGTTAACTTCTATTTATTTATCCAGAAAACGATGTCCCTAATGAGAAAAACACCATTGTTTTCAAACTACATGTTAAGTGTAACAAGAAATCTGGTGAACGCCTCACAGGTAACAAAAAGCATCCTTACATGTGATGCTCAAAATCTTGACTTTTGAACATAACCTAATTTTAGCTTCTTGTGTTGTATGGATGACCATGATGATGCAACACAGTGTACTCAGATGATCTTAAGTGGTTGCCATCTGGCAGTGAATATGTTCTGTCCACTGAAAAAAATGCTTCAGACTCGACATCAAAACCGAAAACTTACACGTCATTCACTTCCAGCCAAACATCTTTACCAGAATTATCAGAGAATCCTATAACGGTCACTGAGAAAATTATTATCTCAAAACTTGGCCCTGGACAGGTGCTTCTTTAGTATCAATAACATTTACACAAATACCCTTTTATTATTATTATTGTTGTTGTTGTTGTTGTTATTATTATTTAACATAGTGGTAATGATGTTTTTATACGTATATAGGAAATTGAGCTAGAAGCACATGCTACTAAAGGTGTTGGTAAAACACATGCCAAGTGGTCTCCTGTTGCCACTGCTTGGTACCGAATGCTTCCTGAGGTAACAACATAATATTTTACAGATACATTGTATATTGGCATGTGACAGATTACAGAATATCATGAGATATTTCTTGTTTTATTCAAGGTTGTATTGTTGCAAGACTTCGAGAACGAGGATGCCGAGAAACTTGTAAAAACATGCCCTGTTAATGTGTTTGACATTGAAGATATGGGTAAAGGTATTTTTTTTGTTATATTTTTACTTTCTGAAGTTTTTATTCCAAATACATGAAAGTTGTTTAAACCATATGATATCACGTTTTGATAGGTGTGAAGAGGGCAACTGTGGCTAGACCACGAGACTGTACACTATGTCGTGAATGCATTCAAGAGGGACGGGAGGATAAAGTGGCACTAAGACGTGCCAAAGATCATTTTATTTGTAAGTACAGTTAATTAGCTGCATAATCACTAGGCATGCAAATGAACCGAATGAACATGAATGGGATATGCTCATTCGTGTTCGTTTATATGTTCGTTTATTTGACTTTTAACTGAACAACGACTGAACACATACAGTTAAAAGAACGAGGTTTTCTTGTTCGTTGGTTAAGAATGCGAGCGTGTTCATGTTTATTTTTGTTTGCTCGTTTAGAGTATAAACAAACAGCCCAAGAACGTAAACAAGCATGCGTATGAATATTAAACGAACATTACTGAGTTAACACTAGTTAAAAGTAAATATGAATTTTAATCTATTGGGCCCAAAAAGTCAATGGAGCTAGACTAAATTGTTATAGGCCTAAGAGTTTAAATGAACACTAGAATGAACAAACTTATAAAAACGTACACTAACTAACATAAATGAGCATGAATGAACGAGCATAAACGAATGGAAATAAGCAAAGTTTCATGAACAAGACACGTGCTGGTTTGTATAACTAACCGAACCAAAAACTTTGTTCATGTTCGTTTCTTTATTATAAAAGCAGAACATAAACAAACTTCCCGCCAAATGGTTCGTTTACAGGCCTAGTAATCACTAGTCGGGCTGGTTTGGTAACTAGTTCAGTCAACTTAACAAAATTTTAAACGGGTTTGGGTTGCCCCCTATCCTTTGTATTGAATACAACTCTTGATTTTATTGTGCATTAGTTACTATTGAATCAACTGGAGCATTGCCACCTGAGGTGTTATTTACTGAAGCTGTCAAGATTTTAGAAGACAAGTGTGAAAGGGTTATAACCGAGCTCTCATAGGTCGATTGTTTCTTTATATTTATATAAGTTATTCGGTTTGTGCTACATTCTTCTGAAAGGGTTTTTGTGATGTAGATTTTAAGCATATTTTGTGACTACTTTTCGTTGTCGGTTTTGTAGGAAAGAAGTTAATGTTTTTCAATTGTGTTTGTTTGGAAGTTTATTTCAGTATGGGATGTGATGTTGATTAAGTTAAAAAAAGTATTGAGTTGCTTTTAACTATTGCCAATCATTTACTTCCCATTAAACCAACCATAAAGCTGTGTAATCATCAAATTACTTCACGTTTTGACCAACATATTCATATTCACCAAACCCTTAATATTGCCAAGTACATAAACGTGACAAAAAAGAGATCTAATTTTGTGAAGTGGACAAATTAGGGATCTATTTTCATGAAACAATGAGATCTAACTTTATAAAACAAACTTTGCTTCAACATTTGGTTATACTTATTCTTTTTTCAAATGTAGGATATTATTATAATAATTAAATTAAATTTAAGTTAGTTATAACTAATGACATGTCATACCAAATAATATTACTTGCTTTATTTACGAGAAATACATAAGTTTTACTTGATATGTTTTATCTGATAAATTAAATTGGTTAGGTATGTTAAGTCAAAAGAACTTAAACGTAATTGTCGGATAATCCTTTGTACTTCTTATTGTAAAATTGTAACTTTAATGTATCAATATACGAAAAAATATATATAAAGTATAAAAAACCATTTGGCTAAAAGGCTCACATTCATGTCGACCCGAGGGTACTCGTGTCATGTTTGAGTTCATATGTCCGACACAATTTACAGGTCCGTGTCGTGTTCATGTCGAACCTGCTAACCTTTTTAACACCCTATAACCCTATAATTAATATCTTGATTCTTGGGTTACTTTGTAACAAGATTTGAACCCTTAACCTTTTGATTCGTGGATTACTTTGTAACAAGATTTGAACCCTTAACTTTTTGATTCTTGGATTATTTTGTTAACAAGATTTAAACCCTTTAAACATATTGATTCTCTAAGATCCTTAGATCAAGCTTTATCTTTTGAAAAAACAAAAACAATTAGAATACAAGCAACAAAGTTTTCGATATTCACAATAATCTTGGGCAGTGGCAGCCGCCCCACATAGACAGCCCCAACACTCGAAACCTTTTTTCATCTTTAGACCACAATTATGGGACAGAGTGCTCTCTCCTTTTACTCTTTCTTTATATCACACCAAACTATTATTATTTGGACCATTACCACTATACTAATACTAATACTAATACTAATACTAATACTATACTATCTCCTTCTTTTCTTTCATAAATCATGCTTCACCAAGAACCCTAAAGTTGTTCTCATCTTTCAGGTATCATCCTTTGATTCTTGATTGATTCCCATTTGTCTTTTCAACTATTGATTGCTGTGGGGTCACATTACTCTGCAAATATATTCATTGTTTCTTGGACAAGATCAAGATCACAGCTTTATGAGTTCTTGTTAATGGGTTCTTAATTTCTTGATCATTTCTGTTGTGGGTGTGCTTGAAACTGTAATTTAGCTCTCTGTTTATTGTTTCTTGAACAAGATCAAGATCACAGCTTTATGTATTCTTGATAATTGTTTTTTTTTTCTTTTTTTTTGCTAAATTGTGTTGTGGGTGTTCTGCAAGTCTGTTTATTGTTTATTGGAGAAGATCAAGATCAAAAGTTTATGAGTTTTTGTTAATGGGTTCTTGTTTTCTTGCAAATTTCTGTTGGTGGGTGTTCTTGAAACTGTAATTTAGCTCTGAAAATTAATTCATTTTTTATTGAAGAAGATCAAGATCAAAACTTTATGAATTTTTGTTAATGGGTTCTTGTTTTCTTGCAAATTTCTGTTGATGGGTGTTCTTGAAACTCTAATTTAGCTTTGCAAATTAATTCTTTTTTTTTATTGGTGAAGAGCAAGATCACAACTTTATGAATTTTTGTTAATGGGTTCTTGATTTCTTGAAAGTTTCGGTTCGCGGGTGTTCTTGGAACTGTTATTTTGAAGGCTTCTTGATTTGTTTTGAGATTTTGAATATAGATGATGTTAATTGACAGCAGATCTGTCATCATTTGAAATTTGCTGACTTTATTCATAAAACTTGTTTGTTTTGAAGCTCATTTTAGCATATGGTGTGTAAATTAACATGTGGATTAACACAGGATCACGAATCCGGGCTTTGGGTATGTAACTTGTCGCGGGGTGGAATCAGACGGTAGCGGATCGCGAAGAGGTAATTATAATCGATTTTAAATGTTTGGGTTAACATATTCTGCTGTTGGTTATATAGGATAAGTATGAATAGTTGTCACAAAACTGATTTCTGTTTATAGGTTTTTGCCAAACATTACTTTACAAGAATGGCCTTTAATACTCAAATAGTCAGATTTATCAAACTAAAAATCATGTGATTAATTCTGCTTCAAGCTATTAAACAAAATCCACACACTACCTTTTACAAGATTTGATAATTAATTTCAAGCAATTTTTTTAAACACACATCCAAACAACCCCAATTCAAGATCTAATATGAAACATGTGCTCCCGAGAAAAACCCGACCCGACCCGTTTGTATTCAAGTATTGGAAAAGTTTTTTGCTTTACAAATCTTGAAAAATTAACAACTTAAAACTCTTCCACAAATGCAGATCCACAAGAAACATCTAAATTCAAGATTTGACTTATATATTATCATCAAAACCAGGTCAAAGCTTGTTGCTTGGTTGGACAACACAAGTGAAATAGTCAATGGGCTCGGTCAAAGGAACAAAACCGTCGATACCGACCACTCAAAGCGTCAGCATTTCAAAATCCACTGAAAAAACAGACAATACTGAAAGTGGGAAAACCAGTGTATGCAGAGGAAGCACAAGCACTGATCTAAGTGATGAAAGTAATTACAGTACTTTCAGTAGCCACATCAGCAAACCTCACAAGTCCAACGACTCACGGTGGGAGGCAATCCAGGCCGTTAGATCAAGAGACGGGGTTTTGGGTCTGAACCATTTCAGACTTTTGAAAAGATTGGGGTGTGGTGATATTGGCAGTGTGTATTTGTGTGAACTCAGTGGCATGAAATCTTATTTTGCAATGAAAGTGATGGATAAAGTGTCACTCGAGGGTCGGAACAAGTTGTCACGAGTAGAAACGGAAAGGGAAATACTTCAATGTTTGGATCACCCGTTTCTTCCTACTTTGTATACTCATTTTGAGACGGATAAGTTCTCATGTTTGGTGATGGAGTTTTGCCCGGGTGGCGATTTGCATATGTTGAGACAGAGGCAACCCGCGAAGCGGTTTTGCGAACAAGCTGTCAAGTATTATTCTGATCCCAACTTGGTTTTTTTTTTCCTTTTTTCTCATAAAGTTTGAATCTTTTATTAATCTCGATAGCCTTTTTTTCCATAAAGTTTGAATATTTACTAATCTTGATATAAGGTTGGATCACAAGTCACAAGGTCTAGCAAAACAATAGATAGATATGAACTTGACAGCCAAAATGTAGAGGTGGAAAAATAGGCGAGAACGGCCAGGGTGGTTTTTCATATGGTTTAATATGAGTCAGACGGGTTGGGCTGACCCTAAAACACAATGCTTATAAAGTTTTCTAAAACAAAATGATTTGGGAGGTCTTGTCATTAAAATCAGGTGTGTAAAGAAGTTGAGCCAAACTCGAACTCGTACAAGCGCGAGCTTAGCTCAGGCTTGGTTTGTTTCTAGATCTACATCCAAAACTCAAGTTCAGCTTCTTTATTATTTAATTATTTAACTTATTTATATATATATATTTTTATGCATTTACAAATTTATACACTTAACATAATATGTATTATTTAGTTATAGTTTAGCATAGTTATTCACATACATATATTTATTATAAAAAAACTATAATATATGTGTATTTTGTAATATATATTTATTCTGTTAAATAAAATTATATATCATTTAAGGGTGGTTCATTGAACCTCACCCTATATATTATTAAGCTATAGTTTTAGCATAATTATATCTTTTAATATACATTGATTCTATAATAATTAGTTATTATATTTATTCTGTTAAATAAGAATTATATATCATTTAATTATGTATAGGGTGGTTCATTGAACCTCACCCTATATATTATTTAGCTATAGTTTTAGCATACTTATATCTTGTAATATAAGTTTTATTTAGTTAAATAAAAGTTATTATACTTATATAACTAATAGTCTCGTCTAACACGCGGGCTTATTAGAACTCGAATGCATGGGCTCACTTATTAATTGAGCTTCAATTTAGGCTTGAAATCAACTAGATTTAAGCTTTTAACAAGCTGAACTCAAGTATTCACAAATGTCACGACTCGTTTACACGAGCAACTTTTAACCTCAGTGTAACTCGATCTATTCAATCATAACCAATGGGCCGAACTTGAATCAGTTAATGTAATAATCATGTCTTTTTGCATACTTGTTTTGCAGGTTTTATGTAGCAGAGATCCTCCTCGCCATGGAATACCTACACATGCTCGGGATTGTGTACCGCGACCTAAAGCCCGAAAACGTGCTCGTTAGAGAAGACGGTCACATAATGCTGTCCGACTTCGATCTCTCCCTTCGCTGCTCAGTCAACCCAACAATGGTCAACTCATCTTCCGACAGCAACGAACCCCTTCGAAAGACCTCCAACTACTGCATCCAACCCGCCTGCATCGAGCCAACGTCGTGCATTGAACCATCATGCGTGGTCCCCACATCATGTTTCTCACCAAGATTCTTCAGATCCAAAAAAGACAAAAAGGACAAAAAACCCAAGTCAGAAATCAACAACCAAGTAACCCCATTGCCCGAGCTCATGGCGGAGCCCACTGGGGTCCGGTCAATGTCGTTTGTTGGGACCCACGAGTATCTAGCCCCTGAGATTATTAAAAACGAAGGGCATGGAAGTGCTGTCGATTGGTGGACACTTGGAATATTTTTATATGAGTTACTTTTCGGTAAGACCCCATTTAAAGGGCCCAATAACCGGGCCACATTGACCAACGTCGTCGGGCAGCCGTTGCGTTTCCCCGAGTCCCCCGTGGTGAGCTTTCCAGCGCGGGATTTGATCCGGGGTTTGTTAGTAAAAGAGCCACGAAACCGGCTGGCTTATAAGAGAGGAGCTACCGAGATTAAACAACACCCATTTTTTGAAGGGGTGAACTGGGCATTGATTCGGTGTGCGAGCCCACCGGAGGTCCCGAAGGCGGTGGTGTTTGACCGAGTTGACTCCCCGGTGAGTTCGGGTTTGGAGAAGAAGACGGGGGCGCTCGTGATCGCGCCCGAGAAGAAGGGGTCTCAGAACTATTTGGAGTTTGATTTCTTTTGAAAGTGTTTAATTAATTAATTATTAATGTTGTAAAGATGTTTTTGTTTGAGTTATGTTTTGTGTGGGGGGGGGGGGGGGGGGGGGGTTTGTTATGTTTTGTTTTGGACGGTTGGTGAAAAATGTGACAGTTTGTGTTGGTTAATGTTAATATCATATACGAGGATAGTCCTCTTTGGGCTTAACATTTTTACTTTTTAAATGAATAAATAAACAACTAAATAATAATTTTTACTGGACTAAAAGCTATACATCTTTTTTTTTTGTTTTGACATTTCATAATTTCCTTTTTTTTAAGCGGGTCCTATCAAGGGTCCATTTTGAGTCACGGGTAAACGCTAAAAAAAGATTATGGTCAATCAAATTATTGGTATTTGGTCAACTTCATAACATTGGATAGTGAATGGATAATTGATGGTAACCCCCATCATATAAAATATAAACTATTCGGTCTTGAATCGTTAAAATATAAATTATTCGGTCCTGAATCATCAAAAGAGTTGTTATTTGATTGAAGAGTAGTATGTGAATGTGTTAAATTAAATTAAACTATGTTTATGTGGCGATGAGACTGTGATTGAATCAGATTGTTTATTGGATGTGCAAACCTGAGCCATGGTATGACCATATTTCAATTGCATGACCTTTAATTAGTTAATTTGTTTATATTTTATGCAATTTGATTTATTGAAACAACTCAATCAAAGAATGAAATTTCAAATCATGTTCATGTATCAATTGATGCTAAACACTAACCATTAACACTTTGTGATACGACACCATATATACAATAACTAGTTTAAGGTATTTAGAAACATAATATTTATTTATCTTTGATCAGTACTTTGAAGTCGATCACTTATATGTTAAAATTAAACTAATTCGAAATAGCGTAACTTATTTATAGATATATTTGTAAAAAAATCATCTATGAGAAAGTATGAGAATAAGTATATACGTTTCGTGTAAGATTGTGTGGATATACACTAAATCTTGAAAAAAACATTTCATAAATTTTGTAATATTCATACAATTTGTTTTTGAGATTCAAACCATCTTGTAATATGACAATATCCGTGCATAAAAAGGAGTACTACTTTTTATGGATTTAATAGCACACTTTTTAAGTTTGACCATATTCTTTGAACCATTTTCTCTTTAACATTCTTTTTACTTATAAAAGGAATACAAAGGTAACAAATCTTAGGTCATTGTTTAATAGGGATGATTGAGATATTATATGGTTGGACAAAGCCTTTATATTATTCTCAGAGGTATTATGTAGCGTTATAAGGTTATGCACATTTTTATAATAAAGCCAGAGTGTTTTGATGTGGTAATGATTAAAGAAACATTGTCCATTATATTTGTTTTTTAATAAAAAAATGTGATGACGTGACGAATGCCCCTTAAGGGGTATTAAACATCCCCCATGACCTTAATACATGTATATATCTTTTATTATATTCACTACAAATATGAGAAACTAACTTGAGGCCCATATACTACATATGTATTGGATGATATATATATATATATATATATATATATATATATATATATATATATATATATAGGGTAAGGTTAAAATGAAAACCCACTTGAGTTGTGAAAATCCGCGGAAACCCTATGTAACATCGTTTTTTTTGTTACATGTAATATATGTTGTAACATTTAATACAAAACATTGAAACATCAAAAAAAAAATGTTTTGCTATTTTTTAACATTTTTTTTTCTAATTCTTATATATGTTTTCAGAAGAGAGAAAAAGTTAAATTTATATTTACATTTACATTTACATTTTTTATTCAATTTAATTATGGACCACAAGATTTAAACATTAATTAAAAACATGTGGTTGAGAATGAGTTTCTAGAATTTTCACAACTCAAGTGGGTTTTTATTTTATACTTAGCCTACACACACACATATATATATATATACACACACATATATAATAAGTAAGCATATTGCAAATAAATTAGTATTTAATGGTTATCAATTAACAAATAAATGCTGATGAATTATTTTAAGGATTTAGTTGTTTTTAAATTGTGAGAATTAACGTGTGTGTAAAAAATAACAAAACATTGTAGGCTTTTTATTAAAAAGTATAGATATATTTCTTTATTAAGGTGGGCGGGGTGGTCCTATGATGGACCTTCATCACTATGTTGTCACCACGAAACACCAATCATTGTGATCTCATCTTTGAAAGATAGCAACTTTGAGTGATGGTGACCGTGATCAAAGATAGATAAATAGGGATGTTGGCCTGGTGGGGAACGGTCTTTTGACTTCTTATTATAAATAAAAACATTCCACTATATTTTTCAAACACATCTCTTCTCATACTCTTCAACACCCTTTCATAAGAAAAACAAATGAAAGGTTCAAGCAAAAAAGGTCCGGGTTCAAAGAAAAAAAATGTTTAGGTTGAAGGTTCGAACTTCCTAAGACGAAACAAATAGATTTAGTTTACAAGTCTAACTGTTAATTTTTAGGTTGTTTTTTTTAAAAGTTAAGTGTCATTTTAATACCCGTGGTTTGTTTAATCACGCAACTTTAGTATCGTTTTTGAATTCATTGTAAATGGCTACCTCATTTTTCTAAAACTTGCCATTTTAGTACTTTTTCCTAACCCCGTCTATTTTTTCCGTTAAGTTAAGGGCAAATTGGTGCTTTCGATTATTTTATTTATTTTCTCTTTTGAGCTAAGTGTTATTTTTATACCTGTGGTTTGTTTAATTACGCAACTTTAGTACCTTTTTTAAATTTATTGCAATTGGATACTCTAATTAATTTTGGATAAATGGACAAACCAAAAGAGACAATACATATTACAATTAAAAGATAACTAAATCATATTTTTTAACCTTTTATTCTTGATTGTCAATTTACTTCGAGTAGCTCAAGATCTGAGTTCATCTTGGCCATTTTTCTTGCATTTTCTTCATGTGCATTGATATTTTCTTTTCCAAAGTTCGGATAACAGTAGCTCTTTGACACATTGGAGGATCAAGCTAAATAACAATCCCAAGCTTAGCACCTCTTAGTATAACATCAATTGAACATGTAGATGAGCAATGGTTGACGAACCACATGGGGCAAAACACCATATCATAATTCATTAACTTGAAGATGAACAATGGTTAGTGTTTGAAGGATCGATAAGCGTGTGTGCACCGGGGGAGGGGGGATCTGTTGATTTAGGGTTAAAGATTATCTTTTAATTATAACGTGTAATGTCTCTTTTGGTTTATCTATGCATCCAAAACTAATCCAAGTATCTAGTTGCAAAAAATTTAGAAAAGGTACTAAAGTTACGTAATTGAACAAACCACAAGTATAAAAATAACGCTTAGCTCAAAAAAGAAAATAAATAAAGTAAGTGAAATTACCAATCTACCCCTTACTTAACGGACAAAATAGACGGGGTTAAAAAAAGTATTAAAATGACAAGTTTTAGAAAAGTGAGGTAGACATTTGCAGCAAATTCAAAAACGACACTAAAGTTGCGTAATTGGAGCACATGTACTAAAATGACATTTAACTCTTTTTTGAATTTGTAACCAAGTATTTTTTAATCTTTATTGTAGTTTTTTTAACCGATTAAAAGTTGTTTTATTTAATTTGGTTTTATATTCAATTAAAAAAGTATTGGGCTCAACTGATCACCACCCCCATTTGAAAATTAGGCTTCAAGTGATCAAGTAATGAAATGTTGTGGCCAACTAGGATTTGTGTGTTTCAATTGATCAAGTGATCACCACGCCTTCCCACCTTACCAACGGATCATCATTAGACAATTTAATAACGGATGACTAGCAACTGTGTTACTAGCTGATAATCCAACATATATTCCATGCGAGTAATCAATTATAGTAAAACGGACGAAACAATAAAAATGTTATAAAGATCGAGACAAGGGTATTTTTCTTTTACTTAGAGCTCTTCATCTTCAAACACCGAGACCCCACGAACTAGATCTTTAGCATTGATTTGTTTCTTTCGAGTCCTATTTAGGGTATTCCAACATCACAAGATGGTATTAGAACTGTATACATACATGAGACTATGAGAGAAGCAAACAAACCAAATTGGGTTAAAATAGCAAAGCAATAATTTTGGAAGGGCTCAACGTAAGCTACGCCTTGTTGCTATCCAGTGCAAATTCTTCAGTGTAAGGCAGTGGAGCTTCATCGTAACACTTCCTAGGAGTAGCCTACGCCCATACCAGCGTACACTATGTTGGGTTTGTGGACGCTTGGGCTCGGTTTGGGCACGGTTTACTTGAAGATGGATTAAATGGGTTTTATAAAAATAGAAGACATGGGAGGTTTTGGGCCGACCCTATTCTCTTTACTACGGCCTGTTTATATTTTCTTGTCCCCTAAGCTAGAAACCCTAGACTAGTCTATAAATTCTTCTCTTGTACTTGTAATTCCTCACAAGTGAGGCAGTAGCATAATAAAATACCCTGGTTGCAGCCTGTGGACGTAGGCCAGTCTAGACCGAAACACGTACATCTTGCGTGTTCATCTTCTTTTATTTTTCTCTCGCATTATTAATTGTTCGTGTTTGTGTGTGCGCTAGATCCTAACACACTACGTCCACTTTATGTCAAAACCCAATTTTACAACTTGAGCATACCTTTATTAAACCCTAACTACGTGTAAGGTTCCAAATAACATGATATCAGTTCAAGAAGTCACATACATCATTTAGAACATAATCCAACTACTTTTGATACCTTAATTTAGTGGCATAATTCAATGTTTTATACAAAACTAGAGTTTAAATAAGCATATACCTACACATACCTTAATGATGGCCACTTCATTCAAATTTGGTTGTACAACAACAAACGATACTTCGTATCATCCATTCAAATTTGGTTCTACAACAACGAATTTTGACTTTTGTAACAAGTCAACACACCCATAAACCATGATTATAATTCTAATTAGTTTTACACTAAAACTCTAGCGACAACAGGATAATAACAATTGTAAGAGTAATAAATGACTCACCTTGCCTGTAGGATTTAATTCATCTCGAGTTCACCGCTGACAAATTGACCTCCTTAAGTCAACTCATATATGACTCATTGACTTGCATGTCAACATACTTACAAGTAATTCGCATAGTTCAACACCAATTCACATCATTCATAACTATTACTAATAATAACTATGAACGTATCATACATATGCTATACCGTTAAACTTGTAAGTTGTAACTATCAATTTTCATTCATTAGAATCTTAGGGATAACAATCAATTAGGTTTTAGTATCAAATTAGTAATATCTCACAACCATTTTCGTTGAAATATTTAATCAAACACCTTGTGTGCAAATCAAGTTTATAACGCATAATTTATCCTTTTTTTTTGGTTCATGCTAACTCATTCCAAAATAGATCTAATTCAATTTAATTCACATATTGGGAGATGTTTTATAGCAAATTTAGTCAAAATTCCATGTTTTCTAATTTCTAAGGTATTTTAAATTCTTATATATTGTCAACTTTACAACTTCAAGAAAAAACCGTATTTGATAACACCATGGAATCAAATCTTTTCTAATAGACAAACATGCTGATCGAAATATAATCAACTTAGAAACATCAAGATATAACTTATAGCAATTTATTATCAAAACCCATTTGGTACTCAAAAGCTCATAAACATGCATCAAACAGTTGTACACATCTAAATACAAGTTCATGAAATTTTAGCAACTTCCTTCACATAAAAACAATCACTTGAGCCACAAAAAGCTTAATCACCAAGAATCACTAATGCATTCATCTTTAATAAGAAAAAAAAAACCCAAAAAACCTAGGTTTCAAGTTAGTAATCGCATTCCAAGCTTTAAAATAATTAGAGGATAATGATAGTACTTCCATTTCTATGATTCTTAATTTTCACTTGGATGAATTTTTGTCTTAATCCTTGATCCTCTTCTTTTCCCATCAAATTCATCGACGCAACACATACATTCTTACCCTTCATTTTTGCAAAAGATTTTTACACGAACCTATGACTTACAAGTCACATTCCAATAATCTTACCATTTCTCTAAGGTTCTATTTTTGTTAACCAAAATAAACATGAAATCTAAAATTGAGTTATTGGTTCCTGTCGAAGCATGAAATGAATCTGACCTGATCCATGACGATGTTTCCACGGATTTCGAGATGAAACGAACCACGTCTTGATCTTCTTCTCCGGTTGCTTGAGATCTGCAATGGCTTTTTGGGGGTGTGGAGGTGACTGCTAAGAAATCTCAAGGATCTCTTGTTTACAGACACAAAAATATGGTGGTGGCTCTTATTGAGCATGACCCCTTAATAAGGAGGTGGAGACCTCCTTATATAGAGAGCCTCATGGCCACCATCATGGTACCCTAATGGGCCTAGGCCAGTTAGGGTTACCTCCACAAAACCCCCTCAGCCCAATAACATTGTATTAATTCATATAATAAAATAAGCCAAACATAATAAATTTAGGGTCGTAAAACCGGGTTTAGTACCATACCCCTACAAGCCCCCCAAGTCCAGCGTTGCTCCTAGGCGCGCAAGCGTTTAGGTGGAGCGCTGGACTTTATGAGGTGTGTTAGGACATGAGGCGGTTTTTTCCCTTTTCTTCGGCCTTGTCTTTATTGTCTTTGAGTTTTGGGAGGTTTTCTTCATGATGGTGACAAGTTGTGGTCCTTATGATAATGATGTTGCACTAGCATGAATAAGATATAGCACGCATCATAACAATAGTGGCGCGGGGCCTGATAAAAGATAGAGTGCGCGTTTCGATAATAATGTAACATAACTTGCGTGCGAGGCAGCTTACGAGCTATGAGAATAATAAAGCTTGCGCGCGACGCGACTTACGAGCTATAAGAATAATAAAGCCTGCGCGCGAGGCGACTTACGGATCTATGAGAATAATAAAGCCTGCGCGCGAGGCGACTTACGAGCTATGAGAATAATAAAGCCTGCGCGCGAGGCGACTTACGGATCTATGAGAATAATAAAGCCTGCGCGCGAGGCGACTTACGAGCTATGAGAATAATAAAGCCTGCGCGCGAGGCGACTTACGGATCTATGAGAATAATAAAGCCTGCGCGCGAGGCGACTTACGAGTATGAGAATAATAAAGCCTGCCGCGAGGCGACTTACAGATCTATGAGAATAATAAAGCCTGCGCGCGAGGCGACTTACGAGCTATGAGAATAATAAAGCCTGCGCGCGAGGCGACTTACGGATCTATGAGAATAATAAAGCCTGCGCGCGAGGCGACTTACGAGCTATAAAATAATAAAAGCTTGCGCGCGAGGCGACTTAGGAGCTATAAGAATAATAAAGCTTACGCGCGAGGCGACTTACGAGCTATAATATGATAATAATAACTGGCCCACAAGGGCCTCTTCTGCGCAGGATGACTATCCCGGCTTGTCTTCAAAATAATAACGGAGGCACAAATGGCCAGACAATAATAATAATGTCATAGGCGTTTGTGCGGCTCGTAGCCGAACCTGCAAAAACACATCAACTAAAAGTGGATGTATTACAAGGTTCCCATCCTCGGGCAAATTATGAGGTGTGCCCAACCTATGTTGGCGCGTGGCCGTTTGGGATATTATTTGGCTCCCAACCCTTATGTTTGGCGCGTCGCCGTGTGGGATATTATTAGGATTCCCAACCTTTGAATATGGCGTGTAGCCGTATGGGTTTGAGGATTTCCAACCTTTTATGCTCACGCATCACGTATGCTCACGCATATGCTCACGCATCACATATGCTCACGCATATCACATATGCTCATGCGTGATGGCGGTACATCGTACCATGGTGGCGCATGCACGATGGCGCGCGCGTGTGCTTGTTGAATATGAGGTATGCTTACATGTTGAAATTTGAACAAGGTTGTAAGGAATTTATTAAGTACTCCTTAATAGTTGTCATATTTCAGGCTATTTTGCGATATTTTGAATATGCTGACACGTGTCTTGGCATTTCGTTATTCCTCTTTTGCGCGACGTTATCGTGCACTTATTATAGGGAATTATGAATGAATTCTTTAGCCTTTTGCGCGTCAGTATGTGTTATATCCATAATAATCCCATGCGCGGCCCCGACCTGAAACCTCAACAACTATGTTTTGGCATCTTTGCCTTAGTTGTGCTTAGGTATGTTATGGTCGAGCCGCGCAATACGCGGGATGGATGCTATGAGTAATTTGAGCTAAGGCTCATATTATTGGGCTAAGGCCCTGACGTTTTAGAGTTAAAACTCGTCAACGCGTTTGAGCTTGAAGCTCGCGCATGTATGTTTTACTTCGTTTTATTTTTAGTTTGATGTCAATATAATGTTGTCATATTGCTCAAATTGATAAAAAGAAGTGTGAAACATGTATGCAAAGATCAAAATCAGGCTTGCACATGCATGGCGGCGGAGTCGTGACTCGCGGGCGAGCATGCATGGTGGCGAAGCTTGCTCCTTGGCAGTGCGCATGCATGGCGGCGGAGCGGTGACTCGCGGGCGCGCATGTATGGCGGCTAGTCTTTTGCGCAAAACCCACATGGTGGTTTCCGCGGGGTGAGAATTCGCTGGCGCGCGTGCATGGCGGCGGGAGTCTCCGTAATCTAGATTGTAATTTTAAACCTAAAATCCAGGTCTGTAATCCAGATCTAGATCTGTAAATCAGATCTAGATAGATCTGAAGCTCGGAGTGGAGAGAATTTAAAACCGTCACAGATCCGGAGGTTTGATCATTCGAATCAGGTAGTTTCTTTTTTGGATCTACAAATCCTTTTCAGCTTCATTTTTGCACAGATCTGGAAGCCTCTTTTAGATCTATGGATCTTTTTGAGCTTTAATAGAAAAAGTCTTGAAGCCTCTTTCTGTAAACTTCTAGATCTGGGTTTTTCTTGGGAGAGATCTGAGGACCGAGACGAAAATCGAAGGGTAGTTCGTTGCCGTCCCACGGATGGCGCCAATGTCGAAGCATGAAATGAATCTGACCTGATCCATGACGATGTTTCCACGGATTTCGAGATGAAACGAACCACGTCTTGATCTTCTTCTCCGGTTGCTTGAGATCTGCAATGGCTTTTTGGGGGTGTGGAGGTGACTGCTAAGAAATCTCAAGGATCTCTTGTTTACAGACACAAAAATATGGTGGGGCTCTTATTGAGCATGACCCCTTAATAAGGAGGTGGAGACCTCCTTATATAGAGAGCCTCATGGCCACCATCATGGTACCCTAATGGGCCTAGGCCAGTTAGGGTTACCTCCACAAAACCCCCTCAGCCCAATAACATTGTATTAGTCCATATAATAAAATAAGCCAAACATAATAAATTTAGGGTCGTAAAACCGGGTTTAGTACCATACCCCTACAAGCCCCCCAAGTCCTATTATTAAAGTAACCATTAAACTATTTTTAATGTTTAATATGATATAGTTCAAATGCTACGCTAATGGTAGGACTTCAATCTACAACTCAATGTTAGATTTTCCATCTACTTTTCTTTGTTTACCAAACAAAAAAAATGTTTCTCGAGCATTCAAGCATTAAAAATAGTTACAGCTATAAATGTATCACCTAATAAAATATTATTAATAAATTTATTTTAACAGCAATTTTCAGATTTTTTAAGATAAATATACCACAACTTGCATTCTTACAATTTAAGCCGTCAACCTTTTGGTTACAAATCATACACTTTTAAACGAACATCTTCGTTCATATCAAAAATTCATCTTTTTTACACGTGGCAAATTCTGATTAGTTTAAAAAGATGACACAGGTGCAAATATTACATAACATGGGCAGCCACAAAAAAAAAAAAAAACCCCGCTCATGTTAGACATATGTGACATTAAAAAAAACGGCGAAAGAACATTTTGAGAATTTTTCTCAAAACTTGTAAGGACAAATTTTGTCTCTCATACGAGTAGCAAAGACTAGTTTTGAACTTTTTAATAGTTTCAAGGACTATCTTTGCACTTAATACAAACTACGAGGACGAATATTGTACTTCCACCATCCCTTGTTTTTATTATTATTATGACAGAATTACAAATTTTGTCCTTTAAAAAAAGCCAAAAACCGGTTCGTGTCCTTTTCTAAGTTTCCTTGCAGGCGGTGTACTTTAAACTTTTTTTTTCTACACGTTATGTCCTTTACGCTAACTGGGTTAGAAAAACTCAGTTAAATGCCCTCACGTGAGACGCATGTGAGGGCATTTTTGTCTTTTCACCACCTGCAACTTCTTCTTCCTCTTTCTTCTTCATTATATATATATATATATATTTTTTCTCTCTCTCTCTCTACACCCCCACCCCCACCACCACATCCTACAGAAACCCCCCACCTGTCACTACACCAACATGTCACCGCCGTCGAGTGCAAACACACCATTATCCAAACTCCACCATTGATTCCCTCCACAGCAACACAATCCAACAGCCCCAATTCCTTTTAACCCGACAAAATATCTAAACTCTAGGGTTAGGTTTGTTTAACCCAAGCAATACGATTACTCGGGGCTCCAATTCCAATTCTATTATCATTTTCATTTCCCAGACATTCACACTTAGGGTTTAAGAAATTAACTTCAGATATCAATTATATGGACGAGATCTGGGAACGGGCGGAGGAGACGGCGCTAGACGGCCAACGAGACACGGCGTCTGTACGGAAGTTGACGCTTGACGGCACCGTTAAGTGTGACATGGGTGGCGATGGAACCGGTGGCGGAGACGCAGGCGATACGGAGGTTCGGTGTTTCAAGTCACGTGGGTGTTTGGTTGGTGGTGACATTGTGGTGGTTTATTGTGGTGGTGGTTTGTCTGTGGATTCCGGCAGCATTGCCGGCGGATGGTTTTCCGGCATCAGAAATCCAAATATTAATAATAAACCTACCCAATCAAATTCACACTTCATCCTCTTCAACTTCACATTAGAAACTTTCTCTTTAGTACTCGACGGAACCTTCAAATCACAATCAAATCTAAGTTTAGGTTTATATTTGGGCGTTTTCATCCACCACACTTTAAACATAATCATCAAGATCAATTTCAAATTAATTTAGTAAACATCATCACTTGATTCCGACTACTTGGATTTAACCACACTACTAAAAACCGTCGGAATCTTTCGGTTCTTTTATCAAATTCGGTGACCCTTTTAGATTCCACATGTTTCTGGCCAACTAATCGATACAAAGAGAAGTTAAGAACCAAGGCGGTGGTGGTCGCCGGACAACGGATTCAGATCTGTTTTGTCGTTCCCGACGGAGATCGGAGAGAGAAAGTAGAGCGAGAGAGAATCAACCACGAGAGAGATGTTGACGTTGGTTGCAGCGACGGCGGTTGATGGGCGGTTTCTGGTTGTGACGGCGCTGGTGGTTTCAGGTTGTGTCGGTTGTAGGGTTTGGATTTTGGCATGGGAGGTTGGTGGGTGTGGTGATGAATGGCGGTGAAGGTAATCATCACTGGTGGTGGTTGTGGCAGTGGTAGGCAAAAAGACAAAAATGCCCTCACATGCGTCTCACGTGAGGGCATTTAACTGAGTTTTTCTAACCCAGTTAGCGTAAAGGACATAACGTGTAGAAAAAAAAAGTTTAAAGTACACCGCCTGCAAGGAAACTTAGAAAAGGACACGAACCGGTTTTTGGCTTTTTTTAAAGGACAAAATTTGTAATTCTGTCTATTATTATTATTATTATTATTATTATTATTATTGTTGTTGTTGTTGTCTGTCCATCAACTTTCACCTTTCCCTCCATTCATCTTCTACGCTTTTCGTTTCATAAAGGAAAACAAAACCAATAAAGAAAGATGGATTCATGACCCACAAAAATTTCAAATAATAACACATTTCAATAACACCTTTCTTCTTCATATTATTGTTGTTTCTGTTGGATTTCGGATACATTTCTTGGCACAATGGACATCGTCATAACGAATGATATGATCAAGCAATTGCAGAATTTGGTTGATGCATGTTGGTTATTTCATTTCAAAACCCTGATTTTCTTTCAAATTGCTACTTTATTACATATCTACGTTTTTTTTTTTAATAATTTGACGTTCTCATTTTCGATTTTGTTGTTTCAGTTGACGAGCCGTACCAGAACACATTTGAGGTGCAGTAATATTCATGCATTCATGATTGTTATGATCCTGATTTACAATATTGTTTGAAATATGAATATAGATTATGCCGATAAATATCATCGTGTGAAATATAGACAAAACACACTTTTTTTGTGCCATAACGCATAGAACAAAATAAATCATTCATTTTTACGACGTTAATTAGCATTTGTTAAAATATGAAAATTGGTTGAAATTCAATGGTTGTTCAACTCTTCTCTTGGTTTAAATTACTTTTAAAGAAATATGAACAAACTTCTTTTAGGTTATGTAACGGTTAAGATTTATACGACATATGAACAAATTAGTCTGATGGATTTTTCTTAAAAAAATGAATGATTTTGGTTTGTTCTTTTTATTCTCACGATAATTTAGTATACACACATATGCGTGTATACTGTGAATATATCTATGCATAATAAGACTGACATTGAAATTGGTTACTAAATTGCAGATTTTGCATTAAGGATATCCGGTTGAGACCCTGGTTCGGTTTCTAAAAGCAAGAGATGGAAATATCCCCAAGGCCCACAAAATGGTTAGCTCTTTTGAAATCACAAAGATCTATATATATCTGCATATATATTTGTTATTTGATTAAGTCCTGATTATGAAATATCTATTTTCAGCTTATTGATTGCTTAGAGTGGAGGATCAAAAATGAGATTGATGATATACTAGCAGTGAGTTTATTACTAAAGTTATTGCCCTTTGCACTTCTTGTTGGCTTTCATTTAAACTTATTGCTAACTTTTTTCGGTTAATTTATGCAGAAACCGATCGTTCCTGTTGACTTTTACAGAGAAGTCCGTGATTCACAACTTATAGGAATGTCAGGTTACACAAAAGAGGTATTTTTTTTTTAGTTTTGCACTTTATATTGATGGTAACAATTTAACATTCTCGTGTGTGATCTTGACTGACTTTTTCTTGTTTTTTCGCTGAAGGGGCAACCAGTACTAACTGTTGGCGTAGGGCTCAGCACATACGATAAAGCATCAGTAAGAATATCATAAATATTCATCGGTTCATATGACAATATTTACTTTACATGTACTGTTTTACCAATGTAGTCATCTTCTGTTTTAGATTCATTACTATGTTCAATCACACATTCAGATAAATGAATACAGAGACCGGGTAATATCTGTAAGTATTCACTGATGTTTAGATTGCTTAGCAAGTTACTTATGCAGTTATACTAGTTTTTCAAATGGGCTGATCCTTTTAATTATTCTTGTATAGCCGGCTGCCACGAAAAAGTATAACCAATATATTGGTACGTGTATCAAGATTTTGGATATGACCGGGCTTAAAATTTCACAACTCAGTCAGCTTAAGGTACTTTAAAATTTAACAAGACTGAATTAGTAATCGAAAAAGATATAAACAGAAACGTTTCGTTTTATGGGACCGTTTGAAGAAATTCATAACAAGTCGAAAACATTGATTTATTGATTTTCTAATTTGTTGCAGTTATTGACGGCTATATCCAGCATTGATGACGTGAACTATCCGGAAATGACTGACATCTACTACATTGTCAATGCTCCATATATATTCTCAGCATGCTGGAAGGTACAATTTTTAACGGGTCGAATAAAAAAGTACTTAGTTAAAAGGGAAAACATGTCATAAGTATTTAGGCTTCACTACCTAAATAATATTATGCAAAATATTTATACTATTATTGTAATATTATTTTTTTTTTAAAAGCCGTCATGTTAATTGTGATTCAAGTTTGAATATGAACTCGATCGTGCAGGTCGTGAAGCCTCTTCTGCAAGAAAGAACAAGGAGGAAAATACAGGTGCTTCCGGGCTGTGGAAAAGATGAATTATTGAAGGTAATTTAAAAATCTTAAACTATAAACAAGTTATGAAAACTTAATGACAAAAACTTATTGACATTGCTAATTAAATGCAGATAATGGATTATGAGTCTCTCCCTCATTTTTGTAAAAGCGAAGGCAGTGGATCTGGATCATCAAAACACTCTAGAACCCGCGGGGCTGAAGATAACTGTTTTTCATTGGACCATGCATTCCATCAGGATCTTTATAACTATGTTAACCAGGAAGCCAAGGCCGTGATGGAGTCACGAGCCATGATCTCACAAAAATCATTTCATGTGGCGTTCCCTGAACCGAACCCAGAAGATGAAAAGATTGCGCAAACTATAGAATCTGAGTTTCAAAAGTTAAGTGGTCAAAAAGAGGTTGATGATGTTGCAACTAATGGAGATGAAGGAAAGAAATGAAATGGCGGCCGCCACCTTATGCCGCGAATGTGCATGACTTATGGTTATGTAAAAAAAGAGTGATGTTAAGTTTATGTTGTAACTTAAAACTTTGGCTATATGAGGGTAAGTCTTGTGGCTCTCTTCTCTTGTTTCTCCCTTTGATGTTTAAAAGTCAATTTGTTTTGACTTTAGAAGTTGAAGTGTATTTGTTCAGTTTTTTTTGGATGAATGTAATGTTGGGAGAATAAAAGAAATTTGTTACAAGAAACTATATATGATTATGAAAGTTATATATTATTATAGTAGTCCATGTGATTTGTAAAAGTATCAAAAGAAGTTTATATGAAGATGTGAATTAGAGAAAACCTAAAGAATTATTTAGGCTTTTGGTTTTAGATATCAAATAAAGATTATGTAAAGCTTTTCTGAATCTAATTCTCACTTGTTTCATGTCTTTAACATGAGTTACATTTTATCTTATTTGATTGGTTAGCAAGGTTGAGAGGTCATCTATTTTTTTGCTAACAAATTGTTATGGTTAGAAAAAACATGTCAACACATGAAAGAATTTTTTTTTGTATACTACATTGTTAAGCTTTTGCTCATTTACCTATTTCTATATAGCTAGTTTTTATTTGTACTTTTTTAAAGGTTGCATTTGAAAGAAAAATTAGTATTATCTAATAAAAAGGTTGCGTTAGTCTAATGCAATTTTACATAATGCAGTGTTTTTTTGTAAAATAAAGGTTGTCTTAGGTCATTTTTTTTGTAGATCCATGCATGTTATATTTTACCTGATCTCATTAGTTGATAGGATATTGATGCAATCCCATAAGTTTTTGAGTAAAAGGTTCTCATTTTGACCCATTTCTTTTTAAAGGAATATAACATTAGAATGGAACGTTATGAAAAGAAGTACACTAATCTTTTGGCTCGTTAACATATTTCGTTTCTGCTAATTTTATCTTATTAAATCGTTAAATGAAAAAAAAAACATAACTCAAACAAACTGATGCAGAAGCATGAAGCATCCATGGTAGAGGTGCACAAATCGGGTATTATAAAAACCCGGGTTCGGGTATGGAATCGGGTTCAGGTATGATCGGGTATTGGAAATTCGGGTATTACTAAAAACCTGGTCAGGTTCGAGTCCGGGTATTGGCTTGAAAGGTATTGAAAAAACCCGTTTTCCGGGTATTGAAAACCGTATTTCTGGGTATTAAAAAAAACAGTTTTCTGCGGCGTTATTCTGTTAACGGGCCTATTTCGTTTTTTTATTCTAACTCCAATTTTTTGCATACAAACTTCAAAGTTCATTCAAATATATGCAAATTACTAAACAATGATATAAAAAACATATATTTTATGTGTTTTAAATTGTTGTTTGGTATATCAGAAGGCGCAGCTCTAAATAAGTATTTATATCAAATATGTGCTTCAAAATAGATCCGTTGGAGAACGGCTATAGATCTGTGGATAGTCACACAACAACTGCCAAGTGCCACACAGACACATGTGCACAAACACTAATATCCGAGTATGCAAAAAAAAAAAAAAATCCAGTTCAGGTATGCAAAAAACCTGGTTCAGGTATGCAAAAAACCCGGGTTTCGGGTATTACTAGAACCGGGTTTCGGGTATTGTTGGGTTTATATCGGGTACGGGTTCGGGTAGGGTCATAACTTATCCGCACCCTACGGGTAGAGTCGGATTCGGGTATTAAAAACCTGGGTTTTAAAAAAAACCGGTTTCGGTTTTTTTCCGGGTCGGTTCCGGGTATTTTGTGCACCTCTATCCATGGGTTCTTCGGTTTTTGTGGGTCGTTCGATCCAGACTTTGGGCAAAATAACAATTCAAAAATGTTGAAATGGGCCGGTTATAAATCAAGAATCATATGGGCCAGAAGGTGGGCCGGTGGGACAAAGGATCTGGAACAGATTTATCTCTCTTATTTTTTCAAGGACAAAACAGCAAAACTCGTCCTTTATGTTTGTACGTTTTTTCAGTGGTTGTCCTTTCGCGAACTTAATGACATAAAACATCATTTATGCTTAAAACTCTTATCACATTACGTCCTTTGGTCCTAACGTAGTTAACTTTTCTCGTTAATTCCGGTCACGTGCAATGCATGTGAGGGGTAGTTTGGTACATTTACATATTTATTTAATAATTATAAATAAAATTTTATCTTTCCCCTTTCTCTCTAAACCACCACCAGTAACCCCCTTTCTTCTTTCTCTCTCTAAGCCACAAAACCACCAAACAATCCACAATCTCGGCGACCACACCAGATCAGCAACCATTGTCACCGACCTCACCACCATCTACCACGACAAAGACAACAACACCGAATTAAATCCGGAAACAGTTAACTGGAAAATCGATTTTGTTTCTGAAATGCTCGAAATGGTACCTGGTCAATGGGGAATGCTTGTGCAAGTCTCAATCTATCATTCCCCTGGACTATCGGGTCTTGATAGTGGTGGTGGTGGTGGTGGCTGGTAGTGATGGTGGGTGGTTCACTGGAGTATGGTTGTGGTGATGGTGGGTTATGAATCTTTAGGATGAAGATGAGGGTTAAAAGGAGAAAATTGTTTATTTATTTATAGACCAAAAATTTAAGATAATTACACAAATAATCCCTGAGTGGGTAAAAAGACCAAATTACCCTTACATGAGGTGCATATGACTTGATTTAACGGGAAAAACTAACCCTCGTTAGTGAAAAGGACGAACCGTGCAAGGTTTTTTGAACATAAAGGATGTTTTATGCCATTAAATTCGCGAAAGGACAACCAATGAAAAAACGTGCAAACATAAAGGACGAGTGTTGCTATTTTGTCTTTTTTCTTTTATCTTTGTTTTTAAAACTTCCTGATCATATTGTTTCCAAGATTAATTTTATGAATTGTTTAGCTTAAACAGGGCTGAGATTGTTTAGTTAGTTTTTGAGATTTTGATAAAACAATTGCAAAGCTTTAAGCTTGCTGACTGAATCGTTCGATTCAAATGTTTGAATGAACTCATTTTATACGAACGAGTTGAAACGGCCATAACACTAATGTCATGTTTGTAACACAGCCTCCCCTTTTTCTAAAAACAGTGCATTAGTTACAACTCACAAAAATAAATGACATCTTACTTATAAATGCTAAATTTAAATCTTCAGTTACTAAACACAAAACTTTATATAAAAACACATCAAACATCCCACTTATTAGGAATTAATTTCAAAGACAATGGGGATCTCCTTAGCCATTGCTACCATTACCGGATTCCTTACTCAAATCGGCCGATGCTTCTGGTGCCGACTTGCTCGCAATCGTATCCGCCAGCTTATCGATTGCCTACGACACCCACACCCTCCTCCTTCTCACCCCGTCAGAGTTGAGAACATCTTTCAAGCCATCAAAGATATTAAACATTAAAACATGTTCATGTATCATCTCACATGTTACTATTATTCTGCTAATGTAAGCTTCAAACTTCTATATTTGCAGTTTCAAATACCCATAATATTTCAAGGCCTCTAAATTTTGCCTCATGTATGCATGTCTTAATAAACAAGAAAATAAGCCTAATATTATTTATATTTGGCGTTTAATTTTCAAGCGTTATTTCAACGATTAAGGCGTTATGCATATGATCCTTTTACATATGAATAAGTTAAACTAAATAATCTGTAACTAAGTTATGTTTAATGTATGTTTCATTTTTAAAGTGCCCGAAGTAATTAAAGTGATACTATTGGCTATATACATGATTACTATTTGGCATGACCTTAGAAGTTTAGAGGTATATCTAGGGGTGACAAATATGACCAATGGGTTAAATGAGTTATAATAAAATGTATATAATGTGTCAGAATAGGTCATGTAATGCCCGTTAATTTCGGTTCCAATAGTTAAAGCTTGTAAAGTATGTATAATTCTCGGGATTTAACCAACGTTTCTCGAAAGCCTTTAGGTCATCCCGGTACGTTAAATTATCCAACATTTCCTTCCAAGTTACCATATCCCTTAAACTTTGAGGGCTAATGTGTAACATTTATTTTATATCATAAAATAATGAAATACCCTAACCCTAAACCCATTTGCGCAGCCGATCGGACCTGAACCCCCCCTGGCGATTTTCTTTTGTGCGGCCGTGTTTCAACCATAAAAACTTCAATTCAAGGTCGGTTTTATGATTCCCCATGTCTTTTACACCTTAATTGATCATATTAGTTTGCTGACAGATTCGTATACGTTTATTGTAGGGTTTGTAAAACGATGATAATTCATTGTTTTTGATCGATTCTTGTTTCCATGATGTTCTATTTTGAGCCTAGTTTCCAGAAAGGTATAATATGTAATTTTTGGACGAGATTTGAATGGTTTTTATGATTTTATAAGATCGAGTGTCAAAGCTGATGCGGGATGACGGATTCTGGTCTGTCTTCCCGACGTCATAACCCTTTTTCGACAAGTCCAAATTGGTTGGTTTCACTTATGGAAGTTAGTATTTTGAGTTAGGAACCAAACCCGATTGAAGTCATTTAATTTGGTTGGGTAATGATTTTTATAAAAATAAAACCATTTTGTTGCGCACTGAAATAGCTTCACATACCTTTCTGTGTTGGAGGAATTTTTATGATTTTTGTGTCTATTAGAAAAATATAATAAAAATATTTTATAGACCTAAGACATTTATTAAAGTCTGGTAAAAATTTAATAATTTATTTCAAAGGTTATCATATGTAATTAAATGCATCTTTGCATGCTAAAATCTGCATGTTTTACTTGTTATTGATCGATAGGTTCGTTTTAGGCTTAACCGGTGGATGTTCAATTGTGTTCATGTCGGGGCTGTTTGAAGTGAGTTTTTGAACCCCAATATTCCTAGGTATGTCCCGTATATCATACTTAAGTATTGTGTTCATTGGTGTTCGTTAGATTGGTCAACTAGTTGTAGTTTGATTGTTATGTTCGGTTGACTAGAATTGTAGTTTGGCGCGTTTAACGCGAGGGTTGAAGTGATTAATGACCAATTCAGCTCGGGGAAACTTGGGTTGATGTACGGGCTGTTGAAAAATCATTTTTATAAGTTAGGGGGCTGAATTGGTTGTCGGTTACTCCAACGGGTCGGTACAACGCGCAATTTCGTTTATCGAGTAGTTGGTGTGTTGTACTTGCGAATTACCGACCCATTTGATTCGTGTAGCGTCGTGTGGACTTGTTGGCTGTGATTTTATCATGTTGGGTCCACACGGGGCTGAGTTGGATGTTAATGGCCTAATCGACTCTTAAACGCACGTATTAGTATCAACTAGTGCTTCCGGGGGTAATTTGGGAATTCTTTATTCCCGGGAGTACCTAAGGGTCGATTTGGTGAATGTGAGACCTCAGGGGCTGTTGTGAGTAAGTTTGATGAGGTCGAGGATTTAGGTAACTCGAACCATGTTAGAACGTCTCGTAGGTTAAACGAGTCATCTTGATGTCATTAGTATTGATTGAATGTAGCAGGTGTTTGAGTTTTGGGATTACTTAGGGATTTTCTAGCTCGTGGTGAACCCGGGTCTTGTGTCAGGTGAGTTCATGATGCCCTTTTTACTCTTTTAAATTTTGGGCTAGCATGCACACCTAAGTGTTTTTCTTACTTGATGAAATGTTTTAAACGATTTTATATAGGCTTGCTAGTATATGGTAGGCCTTGGGATGTTAAATACACACACACACACACACATATACATTATTGTTTGGCCTATATTTGGCGGAGTTGTAGTCGTTTCGACTACGGATGTTGCGTATGCCTACTTTGTGTTTGCATGCGTTGATGTTACGTGTTTGGGTTGTACGTTTGCTCGACCCTGATGTTATACGTGGATGTTATATATATATTTATACTGTTATACATAGTGATGTACTTGAAATGATGTTCATATACATATCTTTTGTGTATGTATGTATGAGAATGTTTAGTCTTCGGTAATGATGACTTAATGGATGCACTCTTTTTACTTTAAAAAAACTTTTGGTATGTTTATCATAATTGTTACTATTGATATTATTTACTTAAAACTTGAACTCACTCAGCTCAAGCTGACTTTGTGTGCATGTTAGTGTGAGTTTCAGGTTAGGAAGAGGATGCCTTATCGCTTGGACGTGCACGAAGCTGCTTGGACGTGCACGAAGCTACTTGGACGGTGAATGGCATACGTGAATGGAAGAATGTATTTTAAACAATTTTATTTTAAATAGTTCCATGAATTATATTTAAAATTTGGTTTTGGGCAAAATTCCCGGGTTTTAGGTAACTTACTTTACTATTTATGTTTTCCGCTGAATTTACACTCTGAGATGTTTGTTTTAATGGAAGAAACCGTTTTCAAGTTTAATTATTTTAATAAGTATTTCGTATGAATACTACCTATGGGGCACCCGGGGTTTCGGGGCCTTACAGGTCAAACTAAAAAAAGAAAAGGATTGAAATGGGTCAAAACGGGTTGACATTTTTTTGAGGGTTTTTTAATGAAACGAGAAAAACGGAGGAAACTTTTTAGTTTTTATTATTTTTTATTTTTTTAGTTTTTGATTTATATTTCGAGTTATGATTTTTAATTAATTTTTTTTGAACATTTTAGTGAAGGGTTTCTGAAATCTCAACCCATTTTGACCAATTTCGAAAACCCCTCATTAAAAAATTTCAAAAAGAATAATTAAAAAATCTAACTCAAAATATAAATAAAAAACTAAAAAAGTAAAAAAAGAACTAAAAAGTTTCCTTCGTTTTTCTCGTTGCATAAAAAAAAAGCTCAAGAAATGTCAACCCGTTTTAATCATTTTCTTTTTTTAGCTTCCATTCAACCCATGGGTCACATTTGCCACCCTTAGGTATATCACATCAGAAGAGTTGCTATTTTAAACACACATTATATTAGTTTATGCATCAGGGTTAAATGGAAAATCGGATCCCACCTTCATTTACATATATTTCAAAAACAAAATTAACACTCTCGATTCGTTTAACCCAACTGTCTATAGCAGTTGTAGGCGACTGCAACCGAGAGAGCCGCACCAATAAGAGCAAGCGTTGCATATATGTCTTCCCTCTCCCAAGTCTCGAGCCATGTTGGCATATTATAAACTTTGTGCGTCGTAGGCCCCGCTTTGTTACTCATGTTACTTGTAATATGATTCTTGATCCCTTTTTTCTTCTGAGAAGTAGCACACTTGATATTTGTTGGATCTTCAGGGGCAATGGGAGGACTGTTGCAACAACCACCATGTTCCATAGGGTCACAAACATCATCTATACTGTTGTTGGCGCCATTTGCTATAACCGTTAGCTCGTTGCCATTGTTTTGGTTGTTTTCTGATAACCTCTTCTGTCCCCTGAAGACGAAATCAAAATATTTTCATCTTTGACTTTTATAGAAGACATTAGCAACTATACAGGTCAGGCAGAGAGTGTTGGAATCGGTCATTTTAAAATAATTGATCATTTGAGTTTGTGTCAGAACGGGCTTTGACACAAATTGCCATTTTATAAAAAGAATTACCATACATATAAACATATGTATATGGTGACACTTTTTATAAAATGATCATTTGTATAAAAACCTGTGCTAACTCGAACTCAAATTATCATTTTTTTGAAAATGATCCGTTCTGACATATCATCCTGCCCGATCTGACCCACTCATTTTGCCAACCGACACTGAAAAAGGAAAAACCTACCTCCAAAGCCGATCTACAAATTCCCCTTTCTCGACATGATGTTCAAGCAATGTTGGTACATCATCCGGCATAACATATCCATACCTGAAAAACATTACAACTCAAAATCCCAATAACATACCGAAAACATGAGAAAACGAGGTATATATATATTATATGTCTTCACACCAATGGCCTGTGACTTTCCCGCGATCGTTTGACCCGAAAATGATAACATTTCTTGCATACTTGTGACCACCAATGTGTGAGCACGGTCTAACAGACACTTTGGTTTGAAGACCACGCGACACTATTTCGGTTCTAAACCGAGCAATCACAGCGGGCCCACGGACACCACATCTTTGGTCACGTGAACCGTGAGCACAAACAAAAATGAACGTTCCTGTTAACGATTCAGGGTTTCCGGGCAGCCATTCACCTTCTTTTACAAGAACTTCTTCCACAAATGTGTCAACATCAAAATGAGTCAATCTCCTGCATTTTGCTAATATTGGTTATTAAAAAAAATAAAAAAATTTAAGAAACAAGTGCTTTTCAATTTAAAAAAAATAATTTTTTGAACAACTTATACAGTAAAATTTTGTTCTTTCATATTAAAACTTAAACATCACCATTACCTACGGAAGGCAAACGGCCAACAAGCTGCTTCACCAGCCCTTTTTAAATTGCAAAACCAAGTTTTTTAAAAATTATTTATAAAATACGCTTAGAGGGGATTTATAAACTAGTTTGACACGTTAGGTTCGTTAAGATTGGAACCTGACCTGTATCTGATCATGTCTGGAAAAATTAATATATCTCCATTTGATGACTCGGTCCCATCATGTCCCTCGCACATCGTTAGACGGGTCTAGCCAAAGCAGCATAAACGCAACATGTTAATATAAACGCATACAAAATGATAAACAAACAAATAGTATATCCGATCACATGACTATATAGATGACAGCAGGGGTGTTCATAAACCGATGAAATTTGGCAGATCGCACAGAGCGAAGCAAGTCGGGATTTAAATTGTTTGATTTTAGCGGTTTGACAGTTTAATGGTTTGGAGTCCTGTTGGGAACGGGCTATTGAACCTTTTTATTCATTGAGTCAAATTATACATTATGTACATATGTTATTGTTAGAAAAGTAAAATAAATAAAATCAATAATGATCAGTTTACTTCATCATCTCCTTATTCTAGAAGATTACAACTATTGCCATGAAGAAAGTTACCGTTGCAACCCAAGAATTAAGGGATTCAGTATCATTATTTTATTGTATTTCCATAGTTGAGTTATTCCTCTTCCTATTTAGTCTGCATTTTCTGTTGTAAAAGTATAACCAATGATTTATACAAAAACAATTCGAGTGTTCATTTAAACAGTTATAAGTTTTATTTACCAACACTTTAACATTTTTAATACAAACTAAAACCGAACCACCGACAAAGCTAAATCGGCCGGTTTGGCCAGGTTAGTAATTAACCGATCGAAATATCATATTTTTTTAATGAATCCATATAAATTTTAAAAAAAAATTCACCTTCATTAACCAAACAATTATGATATGTTTAAGCACTTTTAATTATAATACGTATATGTTTTTAATTTAATTGATTTCGTGTTATTATTATACATATTTTTTATTTTCACACATATTATTAATTTTTAATCTTTTTCGTGTTATTTTTTTTTCTTTTTCACTTTTTTTTCTTCTGTTATACCTTTTATGCTCAAAAAGTAAAAGGTTAGATCTTTTTGAACTATATCGCTTTAGTTTAAAAAATCAATGGCACGACAACGTGCTAAAGAAAACTAGCTCAAACCAGCAAACCATCAAAACCGAACCATTTTGACCAATTTGGTCGGTTTGGTTTAGTTTTTTAAAAGAGCCGAACTGGTAAGTTCGGTCCTTAATTAAAACCAAACCATAAACAACCTACGACCAACTAATTAAAACATGTTGGGCCCAGGCCCTGGCCAATCCATAGCTGGTTTGATACAACATCAAAAGCAGCTATGAACATAAAACACCAAAAACATCATAAGCAATAAATACTCAAAACCTGTTTCTTCATATCAATTTTCCTAGAAGCAATAGCAGCCGATAACAACCTCGGCAACCGATCAAACTCCGCAGCTTCAATATGCGGAGGCCACACTTGCGGTTTCTTATAACACAAGAACACATACCGCTCCGAATAATCCACAGTCCCTTCAACCGGCCTCTGCCGCAACTCATCATCGCCACCGAGGAATCCATCACTCCGAAAGCTTCCATCCGCGCTTCCAGACCGCCCAGAGGAGTAACTTTCAGTTTCGGATACAACCTCAGGCGACAACAATAACGTTTCGTCTATGTTACTCGCCATAGACAACCAATTAGAAAGAATGGGAATTACACGCTTGATGGAACCACCACCACCACCAGGATTTAATATATCGTGGGATGCAACAGAATGGTGTTGGCATTAATGATTTATGGTGTACAGTTTAGGTGCCAACTGTTTACTTTTTTCATTTGCAATTATTTTGCTTTTGTTTTGGAAAATGACGAAGAGCACGTTTTGTATGTTTGGTCAAAAATGTCGTTGTTATTATGAATACTTTATTATTTGTTTGGTTAATTAGTTATATGAACTGAACATCAGTCGATAGTGATATGTCGGATTGTCGTTAATGTTACATAACATCAGATTAAAAAAATTATGTGGTTATGAGAATCAAGTGAGGCCCATTCTAACATTTTTGAGTTAGTGGCAGGACAAATTTTTTTTATGAAAACGTTTTAAAGTAACAAAGGTATTTTTACAATGTCCTATCTCAGGAGGAACAAAGGAAAAATAAATCGTCTTCAGAAGCTTGTGAAGAGAAGTAGAGAACAAAGTGGATGTCTTGATTACAGGTTTAACCAATTTAGTGAGTTACAAAGGAAGAAAATGTGTTTGAAGGAGAAAACATATCTTGATGAAGAAATTTTTAAGGATGAAGAGGTAGGTCCCAGCAGGGCCCAGTTGGGTTAATATACATTTATATTCAGAGCAATCTAGTCTGATTCTCACGCCGGAGGGTGGTCACAAGGAGGTACCCCCCCTTCTCAGTGACGAGCTCACGGTGTCTGTTTTGCAGGTCATCAGAAGAATAACCATCTTTGCCGGACCTAACCCTCGTGGGAAACATCTACTTGACCCTAAGATTATCCGTAATCTGCCGGGGTCACTTAGTGTTTCTTCATTGGCGCCATCCGTGCATAAAAGGTAGAACTAATTTTCTCAGTTTTTTCAAAACCTCTGGAAAGATGGTTAAGGTTACTCCGGTGCCAAGGCCAACGAGTGACCAAGAAACTCCGGTAACCACAACCCCAGCTACTGGGGGGAACACCGGCGAGTACACAATATTTACGAACACTACTCCGGTTACCCAACCCGGGGCAAGTGCAGTAAATAATCCTCCCCTGGGATTCACCGATACCCTGTTGGAGAGACAACAGACGAGGCTCCCCCGCCAAACACTTGATCAAGTTAAAGCGTGGGCGGAAGCACGTCAGAAGGAATTCCAAGCTGAGTTGGATGAACGCTTACGTTCACTCCAACAGGCTGACGAAATCGGAAGCACTCGACAACAGCTCAACATGAGTAATGAGTGCGAGTATGATAAAGATTGGGAAGAATCTGACAGTGACGCAAACCCGCGCCATAGGGCGAAAGGGAAGCGTAAACAAACAAATTTCCACAGAAGAAATTTTGGAGAAACCTTTAAACCAAAAAACGCGGGTGGAAACCCACGTGACTTCTCTAAAACCTTCAGACCAACTGTTGCAAATGCGGGAACGTCCAAATTTGCAAGGGACATTGCGGAAGCAATTGCCCCGAAAAGTGTCAAACAAATGTCCAACATAGGCACATATGATGGTATATCTGACCCAGACGATCATTTGAACAGATTCATAGCGGGGGCAACCATCAGCAATTGGACGGAACCCACGTGGTGTTACATGTTCCAAATGACGCTTGTTGGGGCAGCCAGAGCGTGGTTCGACCGTCTACCGGTCCATCACATCTACGATTGGGCAGACTTCCAGCAGAAGTTCAGCCAACACTTCAGTCAACAAAGAAAGTATACTGAAGAGCAATGGACGATCCTCAACTGCATCCGAGAGGAAGATGAGTCTTTACTAAACTTCATCACGCGCTTCAATTCAAAGAAGCTAAGTCTGGGCACTATTAGCGAAGATCTTGTTCGCGCTGCTTTCATCCAGGGCGCGGAAGACCCAGAGCTCATCCGCACCTTAACGGGTAAAGGTGGCATGCCATCCACGTGGGATGCCATCATGACAGCAGCTAAACGCTTCGCGGAAACGGAAAAGCAACTGGGTAGAGATCTTCCCTAGAGCACAAACTTCTACACTCAAAAAACAAGAGAAAACAACGTCCTTACCGCCCGACAAAACAAAAAGAGGAAGCTTGGTATTTGGCAGTAAAGGGTAAACTTTGACACCTCATCCGGCTCGCACCCTCGGTTAGGCGGAAGGGATAACATGCAGTCGTCGAACCGGAACTCCAGATGGACGCCACTCACCAAAAGCGTCACCGAAATATTTGCCACCGAGAGGCTCCCACGGCCAAAGGCTCCAATAATCCGACAGCGTCACAACGCTGATCAGAGCAAATCTTGTGACTTCCACAGGACAAAAGGCCATACCACGGAGGAATGCGTATCCTTGAAGGACGTCGTCGAAGCATTCGTCAGAAATGGGAAACTCACTCACCTCGTGGCGTAATGGACGCTAAGCAGGCTAATGCGTGTAGAACACCAGTTGGGGAAAACACGGATGAAACTGCAGCTTCAATGTTGGAGACTACATACTGCGTAAACAACGAGATTCCGAACCAGGTGCATATCGGCTCGAAAGGCTCGATGACACCCCCATCCTAAGAACATGGAAGGGAGCTCAATTACACAGGCTGCATGTAGATCAATTCCAAACTTGTAAAGAAAAGGCCTAGAGCCACTTTTAATGGAAATGATTCTCCTTATCACATTGACGCTGATGGTCTTACATTTATACTAATGATCTGACCACACTGATATGCCGGTATTCACCGTATAAATAAGTGGGGAAGTAAGTCGTTGCGTGTGGAAGGCGGCAAAACCCGCATAAACACAAAACGGCAAAAATTTTTAAGAGATGAGGAAAACCTTCACGCAGGTCAGTTATAGGTGAAGTTTGGTCATCCCACTAAATGAAAGTGGCGGTCCTACCCGCACAACCATGATAGAGGAAACTGAACATTAACCTATTGACAACCGCGCGTCAAAAGGTTAACTTATTCAAAACATTGATATGCCGGTATTCACCGCATAAATAAGTGGGGAAGTAAGTCGTTGCGTGTGGAAGGTGGCAAAACCCGCATAAACACAAAACGGCAAAAATTTCTAAGGAAAAGATGAGGAAAACCTTCACGCAGGTCAGTTATAGGTGAAGATTGGTCATCCCACTAAATGAAAGTGACGGTCCTACCCGCACAATCATGATAGAGGAAACTGAACACTAACATATTGACAACCACGTGTCGAAAGGTTAACTTATCCAAAACACTTGGAAAATTGCTAAGTTAAACTAAAGTATGCACGAGCGAATCATATATTGTTTTTGAGGCAAAACAAGTGCCAAATTAAACTATAATATTCATGAGCAAGTCATATAACGTTTATAAAGCAAGTCATTAAATGAAAGTGACGGTCCTAACCGCACAATCATGATAGAGGAAACTGAACATTAACCTATTGACAACCGCGCGTCGAAAGGTTAACTTATTCAAAACACTGATATGCCGGTATTCACCGCATAAATAAGTGGGGAAGTAAATCGTTGCGTGTGGAAGGCGGCAAAACTCGCATAAACACAAAACGGCAAAAATTTCTAAGGAAAAGATGAGGAAAACCTTCACGCAGGTCAGTTATAGGTGAAGTTTGGTCATCCCACTAAATGAAAGTGACGGTCCTACCCGCACAATCATGATATAGGAAACTGAACATCAACCTATTGATAACCGCGCGTCGAAAGGTTAACTTATTTAAAACACTTAGAAAATTTATAAGGAAAAGATGAGGAAAACCATCACGCATGTCAGATATAGGTAAAGTTTAGCCAAGTGAAAGTGACGGTCTTACCCGCACAATCACGAAAGAGAGCAAAACTTTAACCTATCATCTGCCACGTTGAAAGGTTAACTTACCAAACTAAAGAAATTGCTAAGTTAAACTAAAATATGCGTGAAACAAAGATTCAAAAATAAGGGGAATATACCCCCTTACCTTGGTAACCAAGAAACCGTAAGACAAGTGCGGTTACAGTGTCAAGGCGAAACCCTTCACATACTTAGCACCTGCAGGGAATTGAAGCCAAGAATACCTTGGTAACCAAGAAACCGTAAGACAAGTGCGGGTACAGTGTCAAGGCGAAACCCTTCACATACTTAGCACCTGCAGGGAATTGAAGCCAAGAATACCTTGGTAACCAAGAAACCGTAAAACAAGTGCGGGTACAGTGTCAAGGCGAAACCCTTCACATACTTAGCACCTGCAGGGAATTGAAGCCAAGAATACCTTGGAAGTCAAGTAACTATAAGACGAGTGTGGGTACAGTGTTAAGGAGAAACCCTTCACATACTTAGCACTTGCAGGGAATTAAAACCAAGAAGGATCTTCTGGGCCATGCTTGTGGAAAGGGAAATAACATCCCCGCATAGCGGGAACGTTGAGAACTAGATTGTTTGAAGCTCCAAGATGGAATTGGTTGTTTAACATAATTGATCACTATGTATAAAACTACCAAAACCTCGTGGAGAATCTACACAAGTGAAACTCAACGCTCCTGACTTGCGAGGAGGTTACACACCTACCCGCATCATACCCAAAGATCAAGCAGAAAAGTCGGGAATTTCTGCACGTGACATTAGGAAAACCGCGGGAAGAATCCCCACGGAAAACCTTAAAACTAAAAACCCTTTTCAAAACCCTTTGCTTAAGTCCAAAAGTTCACCTCACTTATTAACAATTCATGAGAAGAACATTGGACTGGGGGACTTGAAGAGGTAGGTCCCAGCAGGGCCCAGTTGGACCCGCAAGACTCACCTTAAAGAGGGACGTCTGCACAAAGACCAACTGGTTCCGCAAGACCCACCATGCTCAGAGAGATGAAGACCTTACGCGCAGTACGCCAGCTGTTCCCGCAGGAAAAGCCTCCCAATGGTGAAGTACCCCGCCTGTTCCCGCAGCTGCGGATACAAGCCATCAGGGAAGGCTACCCGCACTAATAGCAAGGCTACACGCACAAGGCACTAACTCTCAATAATTCAGTAATGTCACCTGAAGAAGGAATGAGCAAGGCGAGAATACTCCCGCCCAAATGAGCCAGTCCGTACGCTTCTGGAGGATCTTTTGTACTATACCTGCCAAGGTATGGACAAAATAGACAAGATCTGACCAAAGCAGCCCATGAACCAATCACAGGGTGACAGCTCACTGACAACAGTACGACGAGGAGCACGCTCTAGTACAAAATGTCACTATCAGCCGCTGCCTACTCACCAACCCTTGTCGTGGCACGTACATAGCCTGCAGTTGGTGGAAAAGGAATAGTACACAGCCGGCCATGTCACTATCAGCCGCTGCCTACCCACCAACCACCAGCATGGCACGTGCGTAGCCCACAGTTTGTAGAAAAGGAATATTATACAGCTGGCTGTACCTGCTTGGAAACCTACCTTCGGCTATAAATACTCCAACACCTTGGAACGGTATCATATAGGATCATATACCATCACATATCTTATCTGCTCTAGCTATTTCTCTTAATATACATTTATATTCAGAGCAATCTAGTCTGATTCTCACGCCGGAGGGTGGTCACAAGGAGGTACCCCCCCCCTTCTCAGTGACGAGCTCACGGTGTCTGTTTTGCAGGTCATCAGAAGAATAACCATCTTTGCCGGACCTGACTCTCGTGGGAAACATCTACTTGACCCTAAGATTATCCGTAATCTGCCGGGGTCACTTAGTGTTTATTCAAAGGATTACTTCATTTTTTGGTATGGTAATAATAGCTATTTTGGTGATTTCTCAAAACATATTTTTGATAACCAAATAAAGATAAAAAATCAAAATCAGCATGAAATAAATTAGAAATAGATGTAGCGATACGTAATAATGTGATTTCCATAGTACAAACCAATGATAAATAGCTCTAAATCGGAAGAATAATCATGCGTTGTATTTTGTCAAATTTCATGTTAACTACATGTTATAATAATAGATTTTCCACTCTTTTAGTTAATTACCGTTTACTATTTGTAGCAGTTGTTCTTCTGATCCAATGGTACGAAGGTGATGTTTAAGGCTTGGAATTTTTAAGGTTTTAGGTTTGAAACCTTCCTCAACATGGTTCTCCCAAAGTGGTGCATATAAAATGATATTTATAACAAAATGTTGTTACAGATTTAAAAACTAAATTTACAAAAACTAAGATTTTGTTGTAAAAAAAAGAAAAAATAAATAAATTATGTTTAAAAAAATAAAAAATGATGAACAATCTTAAACGGTTGGGTTAGAGAGATTTAAGAAAGATAATGTGATTAGATAAACAATTTATGACTATATATAAGATAGGTATCGTTGGTATTAAACAAAAAAAATGAATTAAAGAGAATTGGAATTCAAAATTAGACAAATTGATTACGATAATTATGATTTTTTTCTTTACATATTATGAAAAACTAGGTTAAATCCCGTGTTCTACATGGGTGAAAATTATAATAAAAATAAAAATTATTATACGTAATACATAAATTTAGTTCTTTCATATAATAAGTTTTATTTATGACTTTTATTTTATATTCATTTAAATCAAATTATAACTTAAAGTATTAACTTTGAAATACATGTACATAAAAAAATTAAAAGATTTGTCCATGATTATCAGCATTTAATAATTTTCTAAAATTTTAGCCATTGTATTGATTTTTATAGTCGAAATTTTGTTATTGATTTAAATGATTATAAAATAAAATTAATGAAGAATTTTATATTGAATTGTAAAAGGTTAAAGATTAGTCTTTCTAAAGGTTAAAGATTAGTCTTTCTAAATTTATATGAACAAGTCAATATAATTTTAGAATGGTAACTAAAAGAAAAATAATGAATTGTTATACATTTTAATAAATGTTAATTAGGTATTTAAGGGAATTGCATATGTTGAATCCAATGTGGACACTCTATTATGGTGACATGTGAAATTATCTTGCTTTAATAGTATAGTTAGATTAGATTTGAATTTGAAAAATTCATTTACTATCGGAATTCTTTTATAATGAAAAGGTATATTTTTTAAAAATACAAATTAATATTAGCATAAGTTTTAACCTTACATAGTAAATGTAACAACAAAATTGAAGGCAAAGTTGAAAATGTATTTTCATTGTGTAATTCTCTATAGTTATCTTTTAATCTCTTTAATGTGCAAAAGTTTTAGCTTTCTCTGCGTTGCTTTGAAATCAACAACCAAAACACATTTAATATTACATAAAGTAGTCCTCAACAGGAACATGATTTTTTGCTTAATCGGCAACAACATAAAAACTTATTGTAGCATCGAATTTAACGTGTAACAAAATAAGGTGGTAAATAAGTAATAGAATATGCATAAAGTCATATGAATCTTGAATTGATTTTAACATACATTTTTGGACCATATTATATGCATGACCACTACCATGCTTTATCTTAAAATTCAATGCAAATTTAAATCCAACTAATATCACATTCTAATAGGAATTCTCTACAATTTGATAAATATTTGGCTGTGAGTAATAAATAAAAACATGGTAATTATAAAATCAAAAGAAAAAAACATAATATAATTAAAAAAAATAAAATAAACTGGATAAGTTCGTATAACGGTAGTTTATTACTAGTAAACAACTAGTAAAATAATGGCATCAAAAGAAAAAAAGGAATATACATTTTCAAAAGGTTGCGTGATTAAACCAACCTATATAATTTGAGATGAACGGATAGGTGATAAAAAATATAAGATAACTGAAACCTTATATAGTTGAAAACAAAATGACTTGTCTTATGAATGACTTTACAACAAATTAGAAACCGTAATTAAATGATTATATTTGTTTATTTATGAAAATGTCGCAACTCTAATATATTTGAAAACGGGTTGTATTAAGGAAATGCCAAAACATAATTAAATATAATTAAAACATAATAATTATTAGATTTTATTTAATAAGAATAAGAAAAAAAGATATAAATCGTTTGAATATTATACGATCTGTATATTTTGAATTATGAAAATGTCAACAATTAAATATAATTTTGGTTTTAAACTTTAAGTGAAAACATATTTATATATGATAAGTTAAGAAATATAACACAATTACCATGGTTTTGTATTAAGGAAATGTCAAAACAAAATTGCATATAATTAAAACATAATAATTGTTAGATTTTGTTTGATAAGAATAAGAAAAAAAAGATTTAAATCATTTGAATATCATACAATTTGTATATTTTGAATTATGAAAATGTAAAAAATTAAATATAATTTTGATTTTAAACTTGAGGTGAAAACATATTTATATATGTTAAGTCAAGAAATCTAACACAATTACAACTTAAATAAAGTTGATAAACATCTTTTGTTTGAAATATGAGGTCTAGGATTCAAGACTTGTACAACACAATAATTTATTTTTAAAAACTTTACAAAGCCTTACTTCTATAAAAAAACGGGTCTTATGCTATAATAAGAAAACGGGTCGCGAGTCATTATATAGCGAGACATAGGCTATAATAGGTAAACAAGTCATGGTCATGATATAATGGGAAATAACCGACATGGCATCTCCTTGGAATTGTATATGGAGGGCCTAGTTGAATGCCAGATGAACAATAGGTTATCTTTTAATAGTATTGACGTGTGTGAATATATATATAAATTTGGATAAAAGTTCCACACAAATCGGGTTTTAAAAATAGGTTTTCACCTACAACTAAACCACACACGAAATGCAACTGTACCTATCGTTTGTAATAAAGTGTCGGCAAGAACCTAGTGTCAATCCATGGATACGGTAATTTTCTAGTACTAAATCTTTGTAAATGACTAACCGAACAAAGAAATCTTAATTTGAGTTTTTAACGAACTAAACTAGCATACAATGAAAACAAAGCAAGTAAAAATACAAGAAACAATCAATCCAACAAGACTACCTAGACACGCATCCACTCTACTAATGTGATAAAATAGTAATAAAATGGTAAACATCATGAATCTAAACATAAATACTAGATTACAATCAAGCAACCTAATACTAACAAATAATCATCATGATGGGCTTCCCATCAAGAATTAAACATAGACTAACTTGTTTGTCAAAACAATAAAGTCTCATAATCAAAGGAAAGCTAGCATGAACAACATTCTAACCACCTAAGATTACACTAAATTAGCTAAACTCATGAATTAAACATCAACTTATGAAACTTTAACTAGCAAGTCATCACCAAGTTAAGAATCATAACAACACTCATCAATTTTCCAATATCAAGTGTAGGGTTTCATGCTCATCAATAATATTATAACCAAACTAATCATTACTAGTCATTCCTAACTTAGCAATGTAAACAAAGAAAACATGAACATTCAAAGTTTACAAACAAACATCTAGAACATAGTTTCCAACATGAATGCCTAAACATTTGTAAGACTAACAAGGTATGCAATTCTAACAAGCATGAACACCATCAATATCAACTCATAACTTCAACATTTCCTTGAAAGAAAACTAAATTACCATAACCATACATAGATAAAAATCACAATAGTAAAAGCTTCAACAATGTCTAGATAGTAAAGGTCTTAGCCCATAAGGCTTAATACAACTACAATCAATCTAAAAATAAGCTTACAAAACATGCTCTTAAACATAGAAATGAAAACCAAAATCAAGAAAGGATTGAATGATGGAATGATGAATCTTATGTTGGTGGAAGCCTCTAAGAATCCCCTAAAATTGCTGCACTTGATTAAGAGAAAATCCCCAAGACTCCACACTCAAAAATGAGGATAATGGATGTGTATATATGCTATCTGGACGTCTGGCACGGGCACTTGCACGGGCTTGCACGACCGTGCCTATTTGTGGAAAGTCAACCATTGGCTTTAATCTGACCAAAGAGTCAGATTTCTCTGTTATGGCACGGTCATCGGCACGGGCCCGCACGGCCGTGCAGGTCATGCATGGGCATCCGCACGACCATGCACGGTCGTGCACTTTTGAATTCTTGCGGCACTGGCTCCGGCACTGGGAAGCATGGTCGTGCAGGTCTGGCACTGGCAAGTGCACTGGCAAGCATGATCATGCAGGTCTGGCAGAATGCTTATTTTGTCCCCGAAACGCCCCCTTTTCATGTTTTCTTTGTCGGGCGGGCGCCCAGACCTGCAAATTCACAAATAACTCAAATAAGTACCTAAAACAATGAATTTGCATGAAGTACCGAGATAAATATGAAGGTAATTTGATGCAATAAGATGTACACTTTGTGTTACATCAAGTATAGTTATATTTTAGTAAGTAACAAAAAATAATCCAAATTAAAGAAAAATATGATCACAAACATGAATTAAATTGTTATATAATAAACTATTCAAATGATCATTTTTATTTTGCTTGTTTTTTGTTTTTTTATTAGTAATTATTTTTTTAAATACTTTTTAATGTTTTCGTTTTCAGCAGTCGGCTATACTTAATTGGCTCGATTTTAAAATTTCAACGACACAACATAAATAAAATGATATTTATATATACATATTAAATCCGTTACAATGAGTTCATACAAATAAAAACAAAATGTAAAAATCAATCTAAACGACAGCACCAACCATGTCATTGTCGTCTCGTTTGGATGTGACCGGCCTATCCTGAGCATCATCTGTCACACCCCAACCTACGGCGGAAATGTTGGGGTGCGAACTGATGGCTTACAACTCAAAAGGTACTATCATAAAATAAGAATATGACAATATCTATTAAATTATTTATTTCAAATTCGAGTGCACCAACATTTAGAACATAGGAAAACAATCCAAACTAATAAACAATCCCAAACAAAATAGAAATATAAATAGTCTTCGTTTTATTTCTTAAGGTCTTTCTAAGCGTTCTTCACCTTAAACTTCAAGTCAACTGGTAACCTGCATATATGTAGAAAATAAAGAAGATTTTTTTCAACACTAGGTTGAGTGAGAATATCACCAGTTTTCATGATACAGTAATATACATAAATAAGCAAAACGCAATAAGTGCGGTAATAATCAATCAAACCATGAGCAATTAATGTGTCAGTTGACCATTGCCAAGCGAGCGGGCGTTAGCTACTGTGACAGTCGTATGATCATACTATAATGTGATTATGATGGACTTATCCGAATGCGATAAAATAAACACTTAAGCAAGTAACAGATAAAATTTGATCGAATACACACAATTACACGTTTGCTAGTTTGTGTATGTATGTAATATAAAAGTAAGTATTAGTAAGCATATGTCCCCAAAACTTATTAAAATCAGTAAAATAGATGGGAATGATAAATATCACCTTATAGTTTAGGCGAGTGAATAAAATAAGAATAAAAGATGATGAAAATAAGCGAATCGTCTTTTAACTCGTCGACTGAGGTAAATTGAATAGACCTGAAACTTTGAGACAAATAACTAATGTTAAAACCGAGAACATTGCTGATGAAATCTTTCCAAACGGATGTCTAGAACTCCGGTTATGAGAAAATTAACGTTTAAGCAAGCGGGTACTGACCGAAATCCGAACAGCGAGTCGGAATTCGGGCTTTGTTCAGTAGCCTTAAGATCTTGAAACAAACATAAAAGTCTTCTGGACCGAAAGTCAGTTCCGACCAGAAGTATGAGAAATTGATTGGTCAAATTTGTTGACCATTTTGCCCTTAAACGGGTTAAAGGCAAACTGACCCGTCAATTCCCCTCAATATCGTAAATTAATTGAGGTTTATTGACAAGTGAGTAATAATGAATCATTCATCAGTTTACAACTTACCAGGATAATGCTTGAGTTGATGGGAAATCGGAGTCAAATGTCAGAAATCGTCAAAGTCAAACAGCAGCATGCAACTTCGAATAATATAGCAAAAACAAGAGGGAAATCGAGGGTATGGTGAAAGTGACGTATGGGATAACAAGATTTCAGTAACATCTAAGGTTTGGAGCTGTGGTTTGTATATATAGTTAGTAGATCAACTTGTAGAACAAGAAATCGACTCGTTTTGGTAAACGAATAACATATTGATGACGAAATAGAGCCTTGTAATCCTCAATGTATCGATGGAATTGTAGAGATTGAATCTAGACACTTTTCAATTGTAGATTAAATAACTTGTGGCTGGTGATTTAGGGTCGTTTAAGGAAAAATTTAACATTAAACAAGAATCGAAAACCAAATTGGCTGATCTAGGCATGCTTCGTGCCGCGCAAAGGATCAGACCCTCCTCCTTCATGTTGCGCGAAGGAGGGTCGTTTACCAGACTTTGCTTTTTGGCAGTTTTAGTCCCTGAAGTTCCAAATATGCATTTTTAAGCCATTTTAAGCGATTTTAAGAGTTTTTAAAGGCTATTTGGCATGATTGAAAGTTAAGCAATCATAAACTAAGTTAAATATAATTAATTTACTAATAAATGCATGATTTTATTGATAAGAAAGATTTGAATTACATTCCTGAATCGGGTAAACAAATACGAATACTAATACGGAAAAACCGAAATGTTACATCATCGTCATCATTGTCTCGTGGGCATCTGATGTCTGACGTGCTCGCCTCGTGGTTGAAACGCGGTGGCAGTAGTCTGTACTCCTCACCACGCTATCGGGCGGCCTCCCGCTCTACTAACCACGTCATCTGCTGGAGCTGTAACATCCCCTTTTCTAAGCTCGGTAATCGAGTGTCAGTGGTCGCATCCAAACACACAGCGCGATATGTACGCGAAACGTGCCGCGGGTCCTCTTGGTGCGGTGGTTGGTATCAATACGATAAATGAACATTAATAATTAGAAGAAACAAAGGAATTTAAACGATAATAACACGTACCTTATCACCACCCTCACTGTCATTTACCACGTCCTGATATGCACCTCGGGGGCCTCCAATAGAGGAGGCTCGACAAGTGGGACTGGGTCGTAAGTGGGAGACCCCTAAGTAGTGATCAGCCTGACACCTACCAATCTTTCGGATGATCTGCATACTGACGGACCTAAGACAGTCTAGCTCGCGCAGGGAAATCAGTGGCTGAATGTGTATATGAGGCAGTCACGGCGCGTAGCCCAAACTGATCGCTATCTGCTTCACGCATGAGTCACCGAGCAACGACCAACGGGCCTGCCTGTGCGAGTATAGGGCGGAGTAGTCACCGTGCGCGCGAGCTAGGTTATAGTGCCTGCCCATTAGCAGGCACCACAAAAAAAAAATCGTGGAGGATGAAGTCATCTGCCCCCTGATGACGACCCTATATAGACCCTGCTATCAGCCTTTGCAGGTACCTGCACAACATACCATACCATACCATACCATAAAACGGGTCTGTGATGGCTGAGGCCTTGACATCGGTGGCGGCCTACTAGAAAGAACCCTTGCCAATCGCCGTCCACCAATGCTGTAGTACGCCATCCGGGGTATGACGTATGCTATCATGTAAATCGGCAGCTCTACCTCCTCCGGTGTGTACAAGGCAGTCGGCACCGCAAACTCCTCCATGAACAGGAAATGATGCTCTCCAAACATGCAAAAAGAACCCTACGCACCAGCATGATCCACTTCAGCAATCAACATCAAACACTGCAGAAGTCCCGACATGTGTGGCCTAAAAAAATATTAACAGGCTAGGTAAATCGAGTTTGACAAGTTAATTGAGAAGCAAAAAAATTCCTGAAAGTGAACATAGAGTAAAACTCTAGCGTAAGCTCCCAGTACGCGCTCTCGGGCATGGTAAACAATATGCGCCACGACTATCCTCCCCGATAAACTCCGTGATCCTGTTCGTTTCACCAAGGCCATGTATAAAGGTCTAAGACACGGTGGTGTTAGTCCACGACATCATATGTCGGAGCTGCTAGAAACGGGTCCAAGCTGTGCTCCCCACCTCAAACTGCAGATGCTGGTAGTCTCCTAGAAGCTCATTCCCGACAACATTTCGGCGTGCTACTGGGCTCCACTATCGAGTCGTCTGAAATCTTTATTTTAAATTATATTTATAAATTGAATTCGTTAAATTGTATTATAAATTATATTATTATTGATATTATAATTATATTATTATATCATTTGTTATTATAATATACTATGATTATTAATATAATATTATATATTATGTAATTAGTTTAAAAAAAGAACAATCTGCCACGTATAGGGCAATCCGTGGCGTATTGCCTTTTTTCCAACAGAAACAGGTCTGGAGATCCGACCTATTTCAAACATTTTAAACCCGTTCATGAACACGTTAATCTAACCTAAATCAAAGCCCTAAATTTAACCTAAATCAAAGCCTTAAATCAAACCCGATTATAAACGAGTGAAATACGAGACTAAAACGTTCTCTACATGTGAATATGTGAACTGGATTGGTGATGTTGTCGGGTCAAATCTCTAGTAGTCGATGTGATCATGTGAACGGGTTGTTGTAGCCGGATGTCGAGTCTCAAGTAGTTGTGATTGTGCTTGTTCCGTGATTATATTTGTGTGTGTAACTGATACGCTACAGATAACAATTATATGTGTCTCTATTCGCCGTGGATAGGCCTGTCTACAGTGATAGTGATATCCAAATTATATCCGTGACGAATAGGGTCATGGATAGCGTTATCAGCCGCTTTTCATTGTTATTATAATAAAATTATTATTATTATATATTTTTTAATATTATTATTTTTATATTACTATATTATTTTAATATTGTATTATTATTGTATAAAAATTTGGTTATTATTTTATTATTATATTATAACTATGTTATTATTTTATTAGCTTATTATAATTATAATTATTAAACAATCACGAACACACTACAAACACATTGAAAAGGTAGTTAAAAACTTGGACATATGATACTAACTTCACATGCACCTCCATCTATATAGTTGGTCTGTCATGTGGCGTCAGTATTTAACATAAGCCTCTCCGATGTCACCTTCTATCATTAAAGATTTGTTTTTAACAAGGTTTTCCAATATTTTGCAAACAAGAACCCCGACATTTGCAGTGTGACCATTGTCTAGAGGAACATCCACCTTAACCAAACCAACAGAAATGTCATACTTGATGTGGTGACTGAACTTGGTCCAATAATGAATAGTATCAAGAAACCATCCGATTAACAGAGTTATCATCTCCATTGTAACACCCCGGCTTTAAGCAGAATACGACCAGGTGTAACGTATAGATCATTCATAAGCTCGTAACGCTATTAAAGCGGCAATAATTATATTTATTTCATTTCATTAAATCACAAGAAAACAATATGTCGTTAATCAAATTACAATACAATAACTTTGAACTTCATTATAATATGTTTCTAATAACCTAAAGGTCCAACTATCTAGTCTTCAATCCTTAAATTAAACTTCAATCTGCAGCACGTCTAAAATAATATATTTTGTCAACAATAATGTTGGTGAGAATTCATAAAGTTTTGCATATGTATATAATACGAAAAGTGTAAAATTCACAAGTCAAGATGTAATGTTTCAATCATAAAGTAAAAGAAAAGTAAATACATGATATTTTCGTTCGCTTGACAAAAGTCAAATCTACTAAGGAACCCATGTTCGCCTAGCTACTTGGAGTATAGATAATGATAATGATAGCAGGTACGTCCCGTCGGACCCTCCCACTTTGCGTTTGAGTATGTGTATGAGTCTCTTTCACCAACAAAAACAATAAACAACTAGCACATGATCACATAATTTACAAGCAATACGATACGAAACAAATATATACAAGACACGCGTGTGAATTTTAGTTTACAACATGAAATATGAAACAACAAAAAAAAGGTTTGGAACGTGCTACACCCCAAAACATGTAAAAGTAAAAAGGGGTTATGAAAACTCATTTTCAACCACATATTTTTAATTAAAAATTGAATCTTGTGGTCCACATTTAAAGTTAATAAAAAATGTAAACATAAATATAACATTTTCTCTCTCCTGAAAACATATATAAAACATTTTCTATCTCCGGAAAACATATATAAAAATTAGAAAAAAATTTGTTAAAAAACAGCAAAACGATTTTTTTTTTGATTTTTTGATGTTTTGTATTAAATGTAACAACATATATTACATGTGCAAAAAAAAAAACGATGTTACATAGGGTTTTCACAACTCAAATGGGTTTTCATTCTATACTTCCCCTATATATATATATATATATAAACATAACCGAAAATTTAAAATAGGTCGGGTTTTCGGGTTTGAAAAGTAATGAATGCTACATCCATGTGGTGTGCAACATAACGTTGTTTTTCATTTGTCCATCTCTTATTGGTCCAATATTGAGTAATGACCATGGCCAATACGGATAAGGAGCCAGTCTGATTCTCCAATCCGTAAGGGGATATAAACATACTCAAACTTCAAAAATGGAGGGTATGGCTCTTTCTTCCGGACATATCCATGGAAAGTACAGACTTTTCATCTTTCATATGATCGCAGAAATCTGGAAGCAATACCATCCAGCGTTGATCTTCAGATGTATGTTTTAATAGCCTTGACTGTCTAGCACGCATCATTCTTACGGTCCACGCTTCAATGTGCTGTACAAATGGATAATATAAGAATAAATATAATATAATATAATATAATATAATAGATGACAAAAAACGTTGGACTAGAAACCTAGGAAGGCACCCCAAAAATTCCGATCTAGTAGTTTAGTGATGAAACGAGTATGGCAAAATGATGCATCCCTGTTGTAATAAAAGTCGGCCACATCATTTGACCAGTTTTTCGACTCTTTGACTTCAACTGCAAATATCTTTCTTTGTGGAGGGTTTCCCACTGTATTTTCTTGTGGAACTTTCGAATGGGTACTCGCAGACGGGCCAGGAATGCCTACCGTGGACGGCCTCTTACACGCCTCCAAAGTTGCTCTGTCATTCTTGTAGATTTCGGAGCCGGTTGAGAACAGAAAAATGCATCATTATTTTTTTCCATATTTTATAGTAAACAAAGGAATTGAGTGTTCTGGGATTTTTTGGTATGTAGGAGGTGATTGAGGTGGTGTTTGGGTTGCGTTATATAGAGAAGAATCAGGGATGTTCAAAATTCAGCTTTGACTCCATACGTCATGTATAGATCTATACGCGACGTATAAGGTACATCCAATAGTCTGCATCAGCTGTCAACTCGTACCCTATACGTCACGTATAGGCCTATGCGTGACGTATTGGCCGCTACTGTGCAATATATTACTATATTATTATTTATTACTTATATAATTATATTATAATTAAAATTCTAGTACACAATATAATATATCATTATAACCTTGAACCATATCGGTAATAAGATGAAAATTAAATAAATTTGAGATTTGTATAAGAGTGTTATCTTCTTTATTAGTAATAATGGAGTCCAATGTTATTAAATATTCAATATATGTCTATATATAAGATAGATATCTGTTGGTATTAAATAAAAAAAATATGAGTTAAAGCGAATCAATATTCAAAATTAGACAGCGTGATTACGATAACTATGGTTTTTTCTTTACATATTATGGAAAATTTATATTTGAAAAAATCATTTAGTATTGGAATTCTTTTATAATGAAAAAAAGTATATTTTTTAAAAATACAAATTAATATTAACATAAGTTTTAACCTTACATAGTAAATGTAACTACAAAATTGAAGGCAAAGTTGGAAATGTATTTTCATTATGTAATTCTCTATAATTATCTTTAATCTATTTGATGTGCAAAAGTGTTAGCTCTTTCTATGTTGCTTTGAATTCGACAACCAAAACACATTTAATATTACATAAAGCAATCCTCAACAGGAACAAGATTTTTTGCTTAATCCGCAACAACATAAGAATTTGTTGTAGCATCCAATTTAACATATAATAAAATAAGGTGGTAACTAAGTAATAGAATATGCGTAAGGTCATATGAATTTTGAATTGATTTTAACATATATTTTTCGACCTTATTATATGCATGACCACTACCATGTTTCTTCTTAAAATTAAATGCAAATTCAAGTCCAACTAACATAGTAGTTCTACTAGGAATTCTCGACAATTTGATAAATATTTGGTTGTGGGTAATAGATAAAAACATGGTGATTCCAAAATCAAAGAAAACACGTAATATGATTAAAAAAAATATAAAAGTAGTTTATTACAGTAACAACTAGCAACATAATGATGATGTTCGGTTTATTTGTACATAGTTTAGCTTGTTAACTTAATCGTTTTATTCGTTTAGTTTAGGAACTTTGGTACTTCATTCGTGTTTATTGTGTTTCAAGTCACAGGTACTTAACGCGCTTAATTTGGACCTGTACAAGAATGGAATGATGAACCGGGATGTCCAGCACGCGAACCGAGACACATTATTGGACCTGCTGAGTGAAGCGACCCATCGCGTAGCGCGGTGGGTGTTGAAGGTAGGGCATCGCGCTACGCGATGCCCTTGGAAATATTAAAATCTATTAAAAGCAGGGGAAGAGATCATTGCGCTACACGATGGTCCCACACAGTCGTGAAATTTAAGGTTTGATGCTATATATCGTTTTGATGACCCTAGAGGCTATCATTCAGTTTCCAGGCGATTTTTAGAGCAGCAAGGAGGAGAACCATTGATTCCAACATCTCAAGGCCTCATATATGTTCTATAACATCAGAATCGAAGCCCGAGAGACGCCGAGGCGCGGCTAGATCCTTCTAATCATACCCGGGATGTAGAGTATTGTATTTAACAGTTTTTCTCATGTATTAAGAACGAATTATTTGTAACCATCTTTGATTAATATATGAGTATTGATGTCTAGTATTATTGTGCACTCAGTCGATTTAGGTTTATTTCGATCAGAACGATTAGTGTGCCAGTTGCTATGATAATTGCTTATAGGATTGTTTTGACTAGTTGAATATGATGAAGCATACGTTTTCCCTTAGTTGAGTCACACTGGTAGGGACCGTTTGATAACCAGTGTCGTGTGTTAGCGAACGTGGATGCCTAAGGTTTATCTAGTTAGTCAATCTGCGTTGATCATTGATCGTTAATATGTTAAGTTGCATGAGATTGCTGTTAGTTTACTTGCTTGAACCCTAGGTGTGATTTGCTTGTTAATTGATTGAATACTTGATTAATTGTTCGGTTATTATAAAACATAAACTGTTTGCTAGTGTGATCAGCACTTTGATATAGTTCACTTCATAATGTTAGGAATCGATTTCACTTCACACTGACCACATACTCCTCATGGTTCAAGACCCTACTTACCCTGACTAGCTTAAGGTGATTAGGACACTAGATTTAATTGTTTTTTACTAGATAGCGACAGTCTAGCATCAAAATGGCGCCGTTGCCAGGGAGTTGGTGCGCTTAGTGTTTTAGTGATTAATTGATTTCTTTGGTTAATTTAGTTGTTATTTTTATTTTTAGCTTAGTTTACTTTATTTTTCCATTTTATGCAGGGTGTTTTCGTTGTGCAGGTAACATGTTTATGCACACCCGCTATTCAGGAAGAAATTCCCCACTAATATACGAGCCAAAGATTGAATGTTTAGCTCGGCAGAACCGAGCTCAGATCAGACAGCCAAACATGGAAGGTCAGAACCAGAACCATAATCAAAACCAAAACCCACCACCTGAGATCAATGTTTTCCAACCCACCAAATAACCAAAATCTATCAAATAATGACCTACTACCACCAACAAACACCAATCCACAACCACAAAATTCAGCCTGACAATCAAGAAACTGAAACCTTGACAGACCCAGGCCATCATCCCCGAACAATACTCGTCGTCACCGACAGCCGATTATTCGGGATTTTGATCATGTCAGTATTCATACTAAAGACGAAGAAGAGGGAGATGAGGAGTAACAAGAACCAAGGAACGATGGTAGTATCGGGGATGATTGGAGAATTAGAAGGAATGACGGGTTTGAGCCGAGAAATGAAGATGCGGGTTTGCGTGTTGAAGAGGTTGTGGAGGTTGAGGAACCGGTTAGGGTGAGAGGTGATAGATGGGGGAACAGAAACCGAGACAGAGAGGGTATTGGAAGATTTTAGGAGGAACGTTGACCGCCGATTCAGGTTAACAGAGGAGGTTTTGAGGAACCAAGGGCCAGACGAAGGAATTATGGGCCTCCGGTTCTTAGTGTAAACAGCTGGTTCAGACCGTATATTTCAGATGGTGCCTCACCGATTGGCCCACATGTTCACGAGCCGGGACAGCCGACATTTAAATCCCGGCCGTCTTACATTAATATTGTGCCTAATTTTCACGGACTGGGATCTGAGGACCCGTATTCACATTTGTCAGATTTTACAGCTATTTGCGGGTCTATCGGGGATGGTACATATGATCAGGATGAGGTTCAGAAGCAGATGCTGAACGAAGACGAAAAGTTGGGGTCACCAGATCAGTTAAATCAGCCTCAAGCGAGTCAGAAATAATTGCAGAGTTGGAAAGGGAACTCGTGGGTTATAGACGAGAGAAAAAGAAAGAGGTTGGTAAAGTCGTGGTGAAATTCCCGGTTTGTGCAGACTGTGGCGAATTGAGGCATAAGACAGAAAATTACCCCGAGTTTGATGAGGACGAGTATCCGAAGAGGAGGAGGTTAGTTATTCGTACGAGGATTCCAAAGGCCAAGGGTTTAATTCAAACACCTATCACCCGGGCTTGAGGAACCACCCGAACTTCAGTTACGGGAACGCCGCAGGCCAGTCAAACCCGAACTTTCAGGGGTCCAGTTAGAACCGACAACAGAGCAGCTACCGCCAGGATAGTTATCAGCAGGGTTCATATAATTAGAATAGTAGTCAGGAGTATACAGAGATGGTTATCGGGGTGACAGTTCGTCGGGTAATCAGAATTAGGATCAGCAGAAGGGTAATTCAGGTAATTCATGTAATACAGACGAGTCGGTACATTCAAAACTCGATGCATTGTTAAAGCTTGTGTCAGATAATCAGAAGGAAACGTAGAAACAGTTCGAGTTGAGGGATAAGTCTTCAGAAGCAATGTCGAAACAGATTGGTCAACTCGCAGTAGATGTGGCAAGATTTCAGAAAAACGCGAGTCTGTTACCAAGCGATACCACAGTAAACCCGCAACATTCTAGTTCAAGCTCTAAGAAAGGAAATAATGTGCACATCAACGTGGTAAGTCTTTTACCTCATTTTGAAATTACTTATGTTGAAGTTGATTCACCGTCACAGTTTGTTGAGGTAATGGTGAATGATGTGATGAAAATGATGATGTTGGTCAAAATAAAACAATTTTCCAAAATGAATTGAAACTAAAAACAGATGAATTGTCTTTTTGTGAAAATTGCACTTGTGAAAAATGTTTAAATGGTAAGTTGACCAACAGGATAGATGAGGAGGTGGAGGATAATACCACCTCAAGTAAACTTCATGACCCGGGAGTGCCATTTTTATCAATTCAAATTGGGGAATTCAAAACTGATCAGACACTTCTAGATCTTGGAGTATGTGTTAGTATCATGCCCGGTAATTTATTTAATCAGTATGAATTTGGCCCGTTAGAAAGTGTAAACACTACCGTGGTGTTGGCGGATCAAACTCATACACTCCCTCGGGCCATGGTTACTAATGTAATGGTTCAGGTGGATGAATTTAGCTACCCAGTTGACTTCCTTATACTTGATTACGTTAAAGGGAATATTACACAATCTGAAGTCATACTGGGTAGGCCATTACTCGCCACAACACATGCGGTAATTGATTGTGATAAGGGAGGTTTGGGAATTAAGTATGGGAACCGTGATAAACGGTTACCATTGTTTGAAAAATCTACTAACCTTTTTATTGACAAGTGTGAATCCTTGAGCAAGGATCACACACAAGAGAAATGTTTTGTGATTGACAGGAATGAGCTAAAGGGTAGCATGGAAGTGAAATGACAGAATGAGATATTGCAAGGAGTTAGAGATGGTGAGGAAGTAACAACAACAAAGGGAAACAAGACGAAAATGAAAGAGGTAAAGAAACCACCTGAATATGATGCGAAATGGAGGTTGGCAAGGTTTGAGCCGGATTATAGCATGCCGAAAAGTTGGATGCAACCTCTTGAGGAGGACCGTGCAAGTAATGAAATGGCTGCACGGGAACGGATCAGCCGCCCACCTTGAATGCCAAAAAAATTGTCAAAGGGGTGGTAATTGTACATTTTGTATATTTTTAGTTTGCTTTTTTTTATATTATTAATTGTATTTCAAGCGTACCATCATAGCAAAAGCTAAGTGTGGGGATACCGCAAGGAAAAATTTAGGATTTTGATGTGTGCGGTAAAGTTATGTCAGAAAACGAGGTTTTAGTTAAGCTACCCAAAGTGCTTTGGTGTTCTTTTTTTGGTGTGGTGAATCCAGATGTGGTTAGTCGGTATCGGTCAGTAATGGAGACGTGTGTCACGAGTATGTTGAGGGTTGTGGGCCGAGTTTAGCATTGCATTGTTATTATTATCAAGTGATTTCGGTTTCATAAACCATTTTGTTATTTTTATTTTAGTTTAGAAATGTAATTGTATAATTTGCTTAAACCCATCACATTTTTTTCAACCCCGTCCCTCAAATGTTCGTTTATTATTTATTATTTTAACATTGAGGACAATGTCAACCTCAAGTGTGGGGATAAGGGAAAATTGAAATTTTTAGCCCGATAGTATCTCGAACAGTATTCAGAAACTTAAGTTATTAACTGTCACTTATTGCTATTAATGCCAAGTTAGAGGTTTTTGGTCATGGTTGGTTTTTCAGCTTCTCGATAGTTTTCCCGACAAATGTTTTTAAAATGAAAAGTTGAAAATGGAATTGTTTAGACAGGGATAACGAGTCAGGGGGACGTGTATACATGTTTCATATCGACAGCCCTTATTTCCAGACATATTGTGAGATTATCCCCTATACTTAGTACACATATTATATAATATATATAAAACATGTCTTGGCATTGATTGAGGGAAACCGGTATGTTTTGCAGAATTAGAACTTGCTTGTCACATGCTTATCGAGATCTTAATAGCACCACCTGTATAGAGATTAGGACTTTAGAAAACCCGTTCCATACATAAATCCCTACTAAATAAATTCCTTACCCGACATTATCCTCTAGGAGCCCGTTTGGACCATATTCCTTTTTCATTTGCTAAACTAAACATTACATATCATTGCAACCTTGGCCTTTATTTTATTTTAACTCGTGTGATGAAATCCAGTTCGTTATCGAGTCGTATATATTTTGAGTTGTACTTAGTCAGACGAGTTGTAAAGTTCAGAGTTGTAATTATCAGTTATTATTGATGTTTAGTAAAAAAAGAAATCTGAAAAATCAGCAAAAAGACAAAAAGAAATTATCAGTTTAGTATTTCATTTGTAAGCAGCAGTTCAGTTGTAAATAGCAGTTGATTGTGTAAGTAGTTAGTTTGTATTTGTGAATCTGTATATTGGTATGTTTAACTTGGTTTCATCCACCTGAGTCACTAAATAAGCCTAATCTGCACCCAAACCTAAGCCTCAGTAAAACCCTTAGTCCGAGTCTTTATGCAACTAGTGGTTAATGGGTGGAGATAAGACTGACCTGTAAGCATATTAAGTTGTAACTCATATTAGGTATTTTGAGGGCAGAGACATATACTAGCACATCTTTTGCTAGTCCAGATATTAAACCGAGAGGAGTATTGATAGTGTGAGGGGTGTGAACATGTATGCCCTAACCGGAAACAAAGTACACTTGTCTGGACGATTCTAAGGTTTTATTGTAGCATTAACGTTATTTGTGGATTGTCAATCTAGAAAGTGTCGGTCTGGGAAACTGGGTATGACGTTAAACCTTGCTGGTATTAATGCTGATAATTGATTGACCTATGATGGCGGTTAATGTTTGCTTTAGAGTTTTGCTTGAGGGCAAGCAAAAGATAAGTGTGGGGATGAGATGTTTGGTTTATTGTACATAGTTTAGCTTGTTAACTTAATTGTTTTATTCGTTTAGTTTAGGAACTATGGTACTTCATACGTGTTTATTGTATTTCAGGTCACAGGTACTTAACGCGCTTAATTTGGACCTGTACGAGCACGGAATGAAGACCTGGGATGTCCAGCACGCGAACCGAGACACATTATTGGACTTGCTGAGTGAAGCGATCCATCGCGTAGCGCGATGGGTGTTGAAGGTGGGGCATCGCGCTATGCGATGCCCTTGGAAATATTAAAATCTGTTGACTTTTGGCCATCGCGTAGCGCGATGGACCAGGGGAGGAGACCATCGCGATACGCGATGGTCCCCACAATCGTGAAATTTAGGGTTTGATGCTATATCTCGTTTTGACGACCCTAGAGGCTATCATTCAGTTTCCAGGCGATTTTTAGAGCAGCAAGGAGGAGAACCATTGATTCCAATCATCTCAAGGCCTTATATATGTTCTATAACATCATAATTGAAGCCCGAGAGATGCCGAGGCGCGGCTAGATCCGTCTAATCATACCCGCGATGTAGAGTATTGTATTTAACAGTTTTTCTCATGTATTAAGAACGAATTATTTGTAACCATCTTTGATTAATCTATGAGTATTGATGTCTAGTATTATTGTGCACTCAGTCGGTTTAGGTTTATTTCGATCAGAACGATTAGTGTGCCAGTTGCTATGATAATTGCTTATATGATTGTTTTGACTAGTTGAATATGATGAAGCATACATTTGCCCTTAGTTGAGTTGGTAGGGACCGTTTGATAACCAGTTCTGTGTGTTAGCGAGCGTGGATGCCTAAGGTTTATCTAGTTAGTCAATCTGCGTTGATCATTGATAGTTAATATGTTAAGTTGCATGAGATTGCTGTTAGTTTACTTGCTTGAACCCTGGGTGTGATTTGCTTGTTAATTGATTGAATACTTGATTAAATGTTCGGTTATTATAAAACACAAATTGTTTGTTAGTATGATCAGCACTTTGATATAGTTCACTTCATAATGTTAGGAATCGATTTCACTTCATAATGTTAGGAATCGATTTCACTTCACACTGACCACATACTCCTCGTTGTTCGACACCCTACTTACCCTGACTAGCTTAAGGTGATTAGGACACTAGATTTAATTGTTTTTTACTAGATAGCGACAGTCTAGCATCAAATGACATCAAAAGAAAAAATATATACCTTTCCAAAAGGTTGCGTGATTAAACCAACCTATATAGTTTGAGATGGACGGATAGGTGATAAAAATATAAAATAACTGAAACCTTATATAGTTGTAAACAAAAGGATTTATCTTTTGAATAACCTCACTACAAATTAGAAACCGTAATTAAATGAATGTATTTTGTGATTTATGAAAATGCCGCAACTCTAATAAATTTGAAAACAGTTTTGTATTCAGGAAATGTCAAAACATAATATTTATAATTAAAACATAATATTTATAATTAAAACATAATAATTATTAGATTTTGTTTAATAAGAATAAGAAAAAAAAGATATAAATTGTTTGAATATTATTCAATTTGAATATTTTGAATTATGAAAATGTCAACAATTAAATATATTTTTGGTTTTATACTTGAAGTGAAAGCATATTTATATATGTTAACTCAAGAAATCAAATACAATTATTACCACTTAAATGGAGTTAACAAACATATTTAGTTTGAAACATGAGGTCTTGAATACAAGACTTGTATCACACAATAATTTATTTTTTAAAATTTTACAAAGTTTTACTACCATAGAAAACTGGTCATAGACTATAATAGAAAAACGGTTAATGAGTCATTATATAATAGGTCTTAGACTATAATAGGTTATGAGACATGATATAATAACTGATATGAGATCCTACTTGACATCCTATTATAAGTAACAAAAAAAAGTTCCGTATTAAAGAAAATTATGATCAGATACATGAATTAAATTGCTATATAATATACTATTCAAATAGATCCGTGCATCATTAACTATTAATGTGTTCTACTAATCTATATTATTATATTATTATGCAATATAATTAATAGATAAGGTTAAAATACATAGTACAACAAAAATAATAATGGTATGAAGGAATCTAATTCATTAATGGTACTTAAGAATAAAAATTGATGAGATATGTATTAAGGTAATAACCCATTTATGATTACCTTCTCTCTTCATATGCAAGGCACATGTCAGGACATCTTCAATGCTAACACACCTGTTTTTGTTTCAAACTGCCAACTCATAATGACACATGAGATTTCAATCTAATCTACAAAAGCCTTTACTTCTCCAATGACTCTTGTTTCAATACGCCAATCTCATCACCTACTTTTCCTTTTATTTAATTTTATCAATTTATATCTTTTATAACTAATTATTTTATTTTTCGTATATATTAAACAAATTAAATAATAAAATAAAACACATAAAAAAGCAATTACTAAAAAAACACACTTTAATAAAGTAATTAATTAAATGGAGTATTTGTTTGTGATATATATATATATATAGTGGGTTCTAGTGAAAACTCATCTTAAACAGAAAACTTAAAAACTCCTAAAACTTCTAAAAAACTATTTTTAATTTTTTTTAACTTATTTTTTGAAGTTTCTTTTTTTTTTTCATTATTCTTATATGTTGTTATTGGTTCAAAAAAAAAACTTGTCGGTAACCTCGTCGGTATAGTGCGCATGTATAATAGTGTGCATTGCATATATGCAAAAGTGTTTGTATTGCATAGAATATAACATTATTGCACATATTTGATACACACTATTGTATATATGCAATATAAGACTAATACACACATCAAATACACATTAGTGCGTATGTGTAATACAACATTAACGCACATGTGCACCACATCGACTTTTATTTTATTATTTTTTTTTTTCCATATAATACAACACTACTACACATATACAATACACAAATATACAAATATTGAATATATACAATAAACACTATTAAACTCAAAAATACATAGTAATACACATGTGTAATACAACGGTATCGTACGATAATACATATGTGCATTACAGCGGTTTTTTTTTTATTTTTTTAATTTATTTTTATATTTTTCGAGTGAAATATAAGAAAATATAAGAATAATGACTAAAACAGAATTTTGAAAATATTTTTTTATTTTTAATTAAAAATAATTTTTTAAGAGTTTTTTAATTTTCTCTCTGAATGTGGGTTTTCTCTTGATCCTCTATATATATATATATATGCACACACACGTGTGTGTGAGTGTGAAAGCATGTGCATATATATTTGGCTTAAAAAAGTTAATGTATTTAATGTCGCAGCGGGTATCGCATTATAACTATTATGTAAAATGAAATTTGATATCTATTAAAAAAGTTGTACATTTGGTGTGATATATTTAACTGGTAATAAAGTTTGCAAATAAAGTTTGTGTATCTATCAAAAATCCCGTCAATAACCATTTTTCTTTTTCATCGACAACCATTTTCTATAAATGTTTGGTAGTATTTACTATATTTAATATAAAATTAATATGAGTGGGGTCCATATCAAGTGTTTGTGGGTGGTTCTTGTTCACAAACTTTTGAAAGAAAATCGTACCAATTCAATGGGAGCAATGGTTTGTATGAGGTGTTTTTAATTACAAACCAATGTCACATAGGAGCATTAGTGCCGCTCTCATTTCTCTAGTTATTTTAAAATGTTCATAAATTTTTTATACGATATTGTTTTAGAAAAAAATTTCACCATAATAATAAGCGTTTTTTTATCTTTTAATATGAATATTATATTGTTATAGAAAAATAAAAAAAAAATAGTGGGTTTTTTTATATTGTGTTATTGATTGTTCATTGTGTGTGTTTTTTAATTAGGTTTTTCTTCGCATTATGTTATAGATTTTGGTCATTGTGTTTTTCAATTGGTACTCATATTAAAGATAAAAATTAAAAATTAAAACAAAGATTACGTCATTGTGTATTTTTATTTATCGTTGTGTCTTTGTGCTCAATATTTGTCTTTCTACTTATCATTGTCTTTTTAGTCATTGTGTAATACGTTCAATGTCTTTTGTTCGGAATTGACGTGTGACATTCACTTAATTTGAGAAAAATAGTATTATGTTCATTGTGTATTACGTTCAAGTCATTGTGTGATATGTAGTTTTCATTTTGTTTTACGCTTCATGTCATTGTGTTATATGTATTCACCATTGTGTCTTGCGTTTCACATCATTGTGTTATATGTATTCGTTATTGTGTTTTACGTTTTATGTTATTGTGTAATATGTATTCATCATTGTGTTTTATGTATTAGATAATTTGTTGATAATTATTTACATATTATTATTACACAACAGCGTTATTAGTATTTAAAAAAAACCACAATTATAATTTGAAAAACACAATGACGAAAAAAGACATAATGATACACAAAAAGATACAATAACGTCATTTTTTTTATTTTTTATAACAAAATCATACTCATATTGAATATAAAAAGCGCTTGTTATTATGGTGATTTTTTTTAATATCATATGAAAAAAGTTATAAACGTTTTATAATGATTGTGGAAAATGTGAAGATAGAAAATTTGTGTTATTACTTTTATACATTTATTCGTTTGGAAATAATTCAACCCCATAGTTAATATTATAGAAAATAAAGTTGGAAATAATTCAACCTTATACTTGACACATGTCAATTAATTATGGTTTTTTGACTTCTTATTTTTATTGATATTTGTAAAATAACTCAACCCTGTAATTAATGTTATAGAAAATAAAGTTGGAAATAATTTTATTTCTTGAAAAGAAAACTTTTTTTTAAAGCAAAGTTTTTCCACTACGAAATACTTCAAATTTAGTCCTTGCAAAGATTTAAACCTGTTATTTTAGTTTTATAAAAAAAAATCATACCATTAAACTAATAAGTCATAAGTCATAAAAGAAGGTAAATCGTTATGAGATTTGTTTCACATTTAAATGTTTAACGAATTAGGTGGGTCAAACTTAATGATTCTATGAATTATGAAATGAGATGTAATTTCATACTAAGAAGATTGTTATTTCTGTTATTTATTATTTTTTCTTTGTAGAAGGAAAAAACATAAAGGTGATATACATATATAGAAAAATATTAAAAGATTTTCAACAAATTTGCTTTTACACCCCTAAAGATACATCAACGTATCCTTCTTTTCCCCTCCCATGATGTATATATAACTGTTCCTATCAGACTTGACAATTCATCTTTTTGGTTAAAAGAGTTCAAAAAAAAATTGATTAACGTCAACAAGTGATAATGTACCCTCTTGTTTTCCTTTTCATTTGTAAAAATATTTTTTTAGATTTATTTTTTCGTTACAGTTTTTTAATTCGAGTTTAATTTCAATTTTGATGAAAATGTATTTTACGGTCGGAACCTTTTGTCATGGTACTTAAGTTGCAAAAATTACCTATTGTATGTTGTAATGAGTGTTAATTTTCCAAATTCAACTCAAAAAATCAAAATCCTTCTGTTTGTGGTTTTTCATTCCGGCATAGATATAATTAGAATTCATATTTCGTTGTTTAAATCGAATTAAGAAATTTTGAGCTTTGATCGAACCTGCTTGAAAATCGAATTACATATTTTATTTTTTATACATAGTATATCAATTTGTTTCCCCTTTTTCTTTATATGATGGGTACGTACCATTTTAGAAAATATCAACCCTCTTGTGTCTCAAGTATGAGATGTCGTTGCCATTTTATGTTTTTTCTTTCTTGATACAGTTTGCTTTAATTTATCCGAATTCAATTACGCTTTGAATATGTTTTAAAAATCATCGAACTTGAAAAATATGAAAAACGATTTGTTAAACATTCATACCTGTTGTTTGTTTTTATTTTTATTGCTGGTTATAAAGTTTTTACCCATTGTTTACAAATGAGCTTTTATTATAATTTGTTTGGAATTGGTTAACTACCAATAGAAATGAAATAAATAATATGTATCGCAAGATTGTCTTATTTTATTGATTTTCAGATTTTCTAACTAAATGAAAGAAAACGTATTTTTTTCATTCCATATATAACTTAAAAAGAAAATATCATCATATCTGAATTATTTATTATATAAATTTTCAACTACATAAATTATTTCAAAGATTTAATTATAGTATTTTTTTTTTCAGAAAAAGTAAAAAATTAAAGAAAACCATATTATATATCCCATATATTTTCATTATATACTTTGATGTACTAATCTTCATTGTATGCTTACATATATATGTTGCTGTCTTATTCCTTTTGCGAAGCGTTTATTGTTGCTATTTATGGATTTTAAATGCATTTTGTTTGTTGATTTTCATTTTAACACCCGTGATGATTTTGCAGACGAAAGCGAAAAATGGCAGGATTTGAAGGATCTAATTTTTCACTGCGACGTTTGAAGGATCTAATTTTTCACTGCGACGAGCTGAAGGAAATGAAAATCAAAGAGCTAGGGAAGAAATACCAGCAATAACATCCGACGTAAACGAGAATTTTGAAGCGTCTAGTGACGAACAAGAAATCCATTCTTCGAGTTCAAGAAGGGCACAATATACTCGTCATACACCATATCAAACTGAAGAACTTGAAAAGTAATACTCAACTTTTGGTTATTGATCAATATTTCGTGTTCATGCATGCATCCATATATAGTCCCTTGGTTATATTTTGTTTTGTTTTGTTTTGTGATAATAGATACTTCGAGAAGAATGCTCACCCTGACGATAAAGAAAGGAAGGAAATTGGAAGAAAGCTCGGCATCGATATAAAAAAGGTTAAATTTTGGTTCCAGAATAAAAGAACTCAAATAAAGGTAATGTCCGATAATAGGGTTATGCTATAGTTACACTACCCTCATCTGACTCAACACCATCAAACAGTAGTCTGAGATTGTTGTTTTGAACAAAGAAGTCAAACTTTGAACATTATTAGTCATAACGGGCGTCTGAGGAACATTCAGGCCGGTTGTTCTGACCATAGATGGTTAAACTTTGAAAACTTTCGTCAAAACGGCTATCCGACCTTTATCTGGACGCCCAGTTGAAATGGTGTGAGATTAGATGTAAAACGGTGTGTTTGTATAGTTGACCACTTGGTAATTCTATGATTAAAAATTCAAGTTTATATAACATTCAATATTGTAAAGCATAACTTGATTTTGTCTAGAAATTCTGGAACCACTAGTATTTGGATGGCAACAAATTCACAGGTATTGCAAATCAATAATTGCATTTGTGTAGGCTCAAACGGAGCGCCATGAAAATTCGACTCTAAGGAAACAAAACGAGCAAATGAAGCTTGAGCTTTTAGCCTTGCAAGAAGTTGCAAAGAAGCACTTTGCACCAGATGTGATGCGCAATCAACAACACCGAACACGTCCATTCATGATCACAATCTCGCGATAGAAAATGATCGATTGAGAGAGGAGCTTAGCAGAATAACTAATCACTTCAATCAATTAATGAGACAGCACTCATCAGCCACTAGTCGATTGCCAAACAATATCACATATCCTAGCGAGACAAGTAAGAAAGATCAAGAAGGTATACGAGTATATATATCGACCTCCTTCATTTACTTAGTTGACAAAAGCGTTTAGTTGTTAATATTCGGCGTAAACTATAGATTTTTTGCCTACACAAATGAGAACTAATAATGTTTATATATATTCACCTTAACTTAATAGACTTTCTAGTCCTGTTGGCTGTTACTAACAAATTATAACTTGAAACTCGCAGGAGGAAGCTACACATATGGTTCATTAGACCCAATGGAGGCTCAATTACAAATGGGCATCAATATACCCATTCAAAGGAGTGGATATCTTGAGCAAGCGTCGAGGGCCATGGAAGAACTCTTGAAGATTGGGTTAGTTAATGCGCCACTATGGAATAGAAATATGCAAGGTGGAGGAGAAACCCTTAATTTTGAAGAATATGCAAAGGCTTTTCTTCCTTGCCTTGGCAAAAAACCACGTGGATTCGTATCCGATGCTACGAGAGCTAGCAGCGTGGTCCCGATGAGTAGTTCAACCCTTGTAGAAGCGTTACTCGATGCGGTAACTTATCTTTTTATTTTTATTTTTGTTAGTTTGTGAGAAAACCAAAAATTATATTAGCTAATACAAAAACATGATATCATATACTATAGAATCAATGGAGAGAATTGTTTACGGGCATGATCGGAAGTTGACTACGATGGAAGTGATTTCTAACGGTATAGGAGGTTCAAGAAACGGTGCTCTCCAACTTGTAAGCCTTCTTGGATTTTTTTATCTCCTTTGTTTAATTAATGTTTTTAGATAAGAAAATGCTAACAATCAAAACTTTATGCAGATGAAAGCTGAAATTCAACTCATTTCGCCTGTAGTACCGGTTAGAGCCTTTAAGTTTATTCGGTTCGCCAAACAAGAAGTTGAGGGGATATGGGTTGTGGTTGATTTGTCCGTCGATTATGGATTGGAAGGACACTTAACAAGAAGGTGTCCTTCCGGATGTATCCTACGTGATATACCAAATGGTTTCTCAATGGTATGGTATATTTATTTTCGTATTGCATAATGTCTTAACTATAATATAACTTCTAACTAATATGTGTAGGTTACATGGATTGAACATGTTGAATACAACGAACAATCAATCTCCCACCAGTATCGCCAATTAATTAGACCCGGCGTCGGCTTTGGTGCACAAAGATGGATTGGTGCGCTTTTGCGTCACTGCGAGGGCTTAAGCGCCGCTACTTCACCCACCCTTCACCCTGATTTGTATCAACATCTGAAAATAAGCTTGCATAGCCTAGCACGACGCATGACAAGTATCTTTTGTGCTGGCGTTTGTTTGACTGGTGGTCAGCATTGGGAGTCGGTTGCGAGTGCATCAGGAAGACCAAGGATCATGGCACGCAAGTGCATAACTGGTTTTGGCGAACCATTTGGAATAGTCCTGAGTGCAACATATTCAGTCTGGATACCAGCAAATCATCAACGCTTGTTTGATTTGTTGCTTACAAAGGACTTGAGGTGTCTATGGGATGTGATATACCACAGGATCGCTACCGAAAACATGATCCATTTCCCATTGAGCGAAGATGAAAGCAGTCCTAATTGCATCTCAATTTTAAATTCAAATGTAAGCTTAAATAGTCACTTTGTATGTGTATGTATTAGTCTTAGTAATCAAATGCTTGTTTTCTAAATTTATTGTTTTTTTTTTTTGCATGTAAAGACATCCGCAGAAGACAATCAAATTATGGTGTTGCAAGAGACTTCGGGTGATATGACGGGATCACTTATTGTTTATGCAACTGTGGATTCCCAAACAGTATCTATGGTGATGAGCGGCGAAGACACTTCTTCGGTGGCTCTCTTGCCATCAGGTTATGCATTGTCCCAGGCTATGGTGAAGGTGGTGTAGGTGCACCAAGTGGCGAACCTGGATCCATGGTGACTATTGGATACCAAATATTGCACCTAGATATAGCTAGCTCAGACCTCACATTGGAAGCCATCAACTCGATAAATGATATGGTGACTCAAACAGTCCTTGGTATCAAAGAAATTGTTCGATCTAATCGACAATGAGAATAGTCAAGTGACTCAACCATATGTTAGGGTATGGGGTGAGTGTAAGAATCAAGAACCCATTGATGGGGTCAAGGTTTGTTCACGGTTGAGTATTTGATTATCGAATAAGTTGCATTCTATTTGACAATGATGCTTTTTGTTTGCTATAATTTCAGACTGCAGTTTTATGCTATATTTATTTAACTTTTTGGGTTGACTTTTATATCATTTCTGGTAGTTTTTATATTATAAATTGACAAGTTAATTGGTTTGTGTGAAAGAGAAACAAAGTTTTACAAAATTTACGTGTATTATTATTGTATATGTATTACAGCTTAATTATACAACTCCTATTTTTATCAAGCAATTTTCAAAACTTACCATTTAAAACGTTTATATTTAAAATGTAATTTCAATTGACACTAAGACTTTGCTTATTCGTGATCCCAGGTTGGGTTGAGCCCATTTAAACAACAAAAAGAAATTATAAATTCAATTTATAACCACAACCTGGTCGTCTACCGACCCAGGTCACAACCTCTTTTTTTGGCAAATGTCACTAGCATAGTGGCTAAGGTAATTTAATATTTTTTCTTTTTTAATTTAAACAATTAATTTTGTTTATATTTTAATTTTTGTTTAATAACGAATCTTAATTAACTTTTAAATAAAATATAAAAACACAGTCTTGTTCAGTTTTTTTTTAGCATTTTGATATAAATTTTATTTAAAACGGGATACTTTCAAAAATATCGTAAGTTTTTTCTTTTTTTTAAACTTGTGAATAAATTATTGGGTTCGAAATGAAATTTGAGTTTTTAGTTCAAAACGAAATTGAAGTGTTTATTCTTATATTTAAAATAATTATTTTAAAGAAATAAATATTTTATTATCTATAATAAATTGTATAGGATACATTTGAAAACTAAATCATCTATATGTAATAAAAAATTGAAATGTGTTGGGTTTTGAATAAGAGTAAAAAGTTAGATCGGGTTGTATAGGTTAATGACAGAGAAGTAAGTTTTTTATTACAAGTTGGGTCATGAATTTATGAATAAATGTAGTCTCACAACTAGATTTTATCCACTACATATATATTATATTGTATGACGTTTAATACATCACCAAAAGGGTCGATTTTGTTGAAATATGTAACTTTGGTAGGTTAGCTCAACCTTCTTTTATGTTTATAAAGTATATATAAGAGCATTCTCATCCAACCCTTTATATTATGTGAGGGGTGTTTTTATAATTTAGAGAGTGATTCAGGGTGTTGTGAGTGAAGAGCTTTTATATTTTAGAAAAAGTAGTAATTTTTCTGTATATTTAGAAAAAATTCATCCCATATAATTTTTTAATATATTTTGAAAGTGGTTGTGAGTGAAGGAAAGAGAAAATGTATAAAAAGTATTATTTAATCGAGACGAAGAGAGAAAATAAAGTGAGTATTAATGTAATTTTTGGTTTGAAGATAGGGGATGAGATAAGAATGCTCTAAGCAGTTATCCCAACTGCATTCTTTAACACAAAACCACCATCACTAATTGATCAATGTTAGGTAGTAAATAGTAGAGGGGTCAATTGTAATAATAGTATAATATGAGGACTGTGGATGTAAGTAGTGAATTGTAAATAATGAATAGTGAACGAAAATGGTAGATATTGATTTGATAGTTGTCTCCTATTCTATGTGATTCTTCTTATTCTCCATCTTTAGCCCGTAATCCCTCGATTACCATTTTGTATCGTAACAACCTATGAGGTCTAACGAACAAAAGTAGTCGTGGCAAAATAAAGGACCACATAATGGGTACATATGAAAGTATCAAGAGTCCAGAGTGTATATAAAATTCTCCCTGTTGAATTAGGGGTAGTCATAATTTGATTCGAATTCGAAACATTCGAAATTCGTTTCGATTCGATTTTGGTTGTTTAGATTCAATTTTGTTTTTAAAAAATTCGAATTCGATTCGTATTCGTAATCAAATACGAATTTATGATTTATTAGTCGATTCAATTTGAAATTAGAATTCAAAATAATATATATATATATATATATATAGGGTAAGGTTAAAATGAAAACCCATTTGAGTTGTGAAAACCCGCGAAAACCCTGTGTAACATCGTTTTTTTTTTGTGTTACATGTAATATATGTTGTAACATTTAATACAAAACATCGAAACATAAAAAAAATGTTTTACTATTTTTTAACATTTTTTTACTAATTTTTATATATGTTTTCAGGAGAGAGAAAAAGTTATATTTATATTTACATTTTTTATTCACTTTAATTATGCACCACAAGATTTAAACATTAATTAAAAGCATGTGGTTGAGAATGGGTTTCTAGAGTTTTCACAACTCGGGTTTTCATTTTATACTTAGCATATATATATATATAAATATAATTTATATATACATATACATATATATAATTTTTTGTTTGAGCCAAATCCGTAAATAATAAATGTCCATTACAAAATCTTTAAACTCTATAGCACATATTATTATTTTTTATAACATACTATTTGTATTTTAATTTTGAACTTACTATTCGCATGGTATTGTAGCAACTTTAAACTAATATTTGTGTGCTTTACAATTATGATTTTGGTTTTTGAAACTTTTAACATGGGTGAACTTGAATCAAATTGAATTTATTCGAAATCGGTCCGTATTCGATTCGAATTCGAGTTTCAAATACGAATTGAATGGAATATCGAATATGGCTATAATAAAAATACGAATTCGAATTGAATAGTTCAAATTTTATTCGAATACGAATACGAATACTAGCAAAAAAAATAAATTATTCGGATTATTCGATTCGATTAACCAAAAAATTCGTTATTCGATTCGATGAACACCACTATATTGAATAAATGAATAAAGTAATTTGGTAGGGTTCTTAAAAAAGAAAAAAAAACACACACACTAGTCATTTTTCAATTTTTAACCCATTTTACCTATTAGAGATCAAGGAAAAGTTAAAATACAAAGAGAGATAAAAATGAGAAAGGTGAGAAAGATTTGTGGACACAAAAAAACCCCTCAAAAAAATTTCAAAAAATTAATAAAAAAATCATAACTCAAAAATATAAATAAAAAATGAAAAAATTAAAAAAACAAGAATGTTTCCCTCATCATTCTCATTCAAAAAAAAAAACCCCAAAAAGGCACAATGCAGAGACAAAAGACACAATTATAACTAAAAAAGGAAACAATAAATCTTAAAATATAATACAATGCCGAATAAAATATATCACAATGTTGACTAATATAACACAATATCAAGAAAAAAAGACACAATGTCAAGGAAAAAAACACAATCAATGACGAAAATAAACACAAAACACAATGATAAACAAAAAGACACAATGGTGTTTTTCACTCAACATTGTGTCTTTTTCGAGAGCTTTTTTTTAAGAACGAGGAAGACGGTGGAAACATTTTTGTTTTTTTACTTTTTTTGTTTTTTTATTAAATTTTGAGTTATGATTTTTTATTTATTTATTTTTAATTTTTTTTTGAAGGGTTTTCTGTGTGACTATAAATCCTTCTCATCCTTCTCATTTTTGTCTCCCTTTGTAGGATAACTTGACCCTAGAGATCATATTGCCCAAGCAGAGCCGGCCCAACAGTGTTGTTGGGTGAAGCTAGGGCTTGAGGCCTCCAAAAAAATAAGGCCTCCGATTAAAACGTTTAAATATATGTATAATGTCGAAAAACATATTAAACCTTATAACTGAAGAATAGCCACTACCATATCTTGCCTCAATGGTTAGAATAAAAGAATTCAACTTTCAGAAAAAGGGCTTTGCATTCAACCACTCTGGTTCGAACGTCTTAGGTTGCAAGTATTTTTAGTTGTTTTTGGTCACTTTGTTGAGAAAAGAAAAAGAAGTTGGGTATATTCCTTTTTATTCGTATTATATAAATCAAACTCCTTTTTCAAAACAAATTTTAAAATTTTGTAAATTTATATATAAAAATGACAATTGCTTATAAAAATTTTAAAATTAAAATTTATAAATTCTATAATTTCTTTTCTTCAACTCAATGAAAGGGCCTCAGTTTTTCCCTTTGCTTTAGGCCCCCAGAATGGTTAGGCCGCCACTGTGCCCAAGTTGACCTGTTCATAGTAATTGGGTCCAAATTACCTCATTATGAAACTGAAATTTATCTCAAATTTCAACTTACATACAACATCTCGTCTCGTGCAAACTGCAATACAAAGAAAAATTGGAGCCGGTCAAACGAGTTTGAAAACCGTTAAAAATGGGCACTTTTGTACCATTCTACAAACATTATTTTTCCAAAAGTTTAATACACAATTAGAGTGTCACACAACATGTACTACAATTATATTATGTGATTTTGGACTATTTTCAAATACTCAAGTAGCTTTCTAACAAGACAACAAAATAAAGAACCTGAATTGGATCATGGTTGATTTTATATAAACTTTACAAAATAGAACATTAACCAAGAACTTATTAAAACTCTTTTTTCCTTACAACCTGAAACTGAAACCAAAACTCTTTCGTACACCAGATTTTTCTTCGTCAAGAACCACACTAATCATACTAAACGTGTTAAACATGGTAGCTCTTAAGATTATAGTACAAGGGATGACTGACTGAATAAGGTTTTCTCCTTGATGGCATTCCTGAGTGAGTCACGTCTTTAGCCCTAGAGCGTCAAAATCAGTATAGACGGTTGATATCCCACTTCATAAAGGCTCACTTGGGTGTTAGAGGCAGTTTCAAACGCTGCTAAAAATCAAAATTTGAGCCCCAAACCCAAAAACTCAAAACCCAAATCACTATGTTCTTAAATTTATCATCATCTGCTTCTAAAAATTTCACTACCAGAAGCAAAATCCATCAAAACCTTACAAAAAACTACAAAGATATACATTGTTAACAACGCATACATGATCTAACTTTACAAACAATCACTCTTCACCAATCTCAAAAACAGGATGTCTTACGGTGGAAGATGATGATTTTGGTACTCTGAACGTATCAGATCTTTGTTTGCAGAGAGAGATCACCGGTTTCTTATCACTTGTTGATATCCCAAGATTATTTGCAGCTACAATGAGCCGCTTTCCGATCCTCTTCATCTCTCGCGACCCTCCAACTTTCGTTATCGTGGGAGGCGTTTTCGGTGCATAATTTGGCGCTCGCGCTTTTGAGCCACTTGAAGTCACCTCGTCATCAAAAACAGAAAAATATTTCTTGATAATACCTGAAATAGATACCGTTTCAGACATTCTTTCACTTGTCGGTTCCATTTTCTTTATTGGCTTTTCGCATATATTTTCTGATAACCCGCGATGAGATATTTCTGATTCGGGTTTTGACGATATTTTCGTGTATAAAAACCATGTTTTCTTGGAATCCTGGAAAACATGCTTTATGGGCATGGATGCAGGCAAGTGATAAAGGTGAGATTTTTTCTTAACCTGGATAAGAATAAGATGAAATTCAGAATTAGAGGCTTTTACCAAACAGGGTGAATTGAACTATTACTAGCTTATGTAATTAAACAAGAAGAATAACTATACCATTAGTCCATCAACTTTGATATTTCCAATTCCAGGAAAACAATTTAAATGCATCATCTCAAATTTCCCTGCAAAAAAACAAAAAAATAATAAAAAATAAAAAAAACTCATTGGTAATTTCAACTTTAGAATTAATCCATCAAGATAGTTTATGTCAAACTGTCAATCATTTAGAACGTAAAATTACAGAGGAGTTTAAACGAGCAATGTGCTTGGCTCGTCTCATTATAATTTAAGAGTTCAACCTCGGCTTGTTTAAAGTTGTATGCATAGTTATCAAATGCGTTAGGAGCAGTCAAGGCGCATAGGCCTTGCCTAGGGCCTAGGCCAAGGTGCAAAAAAAGCGAGGGCCTGAGGAAAAATAAGCGCACTTAAATAAAACATTTTAAACATATTATGTATATGAAAAATAATACTATTCTTAAAATAAACTAAACAATAGCTATTATACAACATTTAATATCATCTAATGAGTGCCAAAAGTTCTAAAATAGTCAAGATTCAAATGTGATTTCAAAACTTGAATAACAAAATGTATCTTGACTTCTCCTAGATCTAAGTTTCAATAGCAACCCTTGCGTTTCTTTTGCTCGGCTTTATGTTCTCATGTTCTTGGCATAGCCAATGCCGAAGTGCTCGCCTAGGAACTAGAAGCGCATTTATTGAGCCTCACCTGAAAAATGGGCCTAGGCACAAGAAGCGAGGGCTTTTAATAACTATGGTTGTATGCCTGTATGTTTAAAGCTTGGGCTCGGCCTGTGAGCACTTTGTCAAGCTCAAGTTCGGCTAGTTTATTATTTATTTAATTAATTTTTTATATTCTTTTATAATTATTTACATATATATTTATAACTGCAGTTTTTATACAAAATGTATTATTTAATTATTTCTATCATATGTTTATATATAATATAGCTATTATACAAATATACTAAATAAAAATTATATATAAATAAAAGCCCGTTTAGGCTCGCGAGCTGGCTCAAACTCAATTTGGGGTTATCTAAGGATAATACCCAAATCCAAAGACCTGATTCTTCCATTCAATTAGTTTAAAAGCAAGCAATTAAAGAAAGTAATTAAAATGGTTGATTAGACTTACTGTTGAATTCTGCGGCGGTGAGATCGGGAGAGACGGAGACGACAATGTGGGTTTGTAAGCTTGTGTCGATGAACACTGGCACTTCAATGCCGGCCATTGAATGAATGCCCAAATGTGTCAATAAACAAGGATTTTACTCGCTTTCTATTACAAGACTTTGGGATTGGAACTTGGACCCGGTTCAAATCAAATTGGTTCGGGTTAAAATGGACTTTAATAAAGTTTGATATGAGTCGGGTTTGAATTGTTTACACCTACAAAATCAATCAACCTAAGGGCGGACTCAAGTACCTCCAACTGAGTCAATCACACACGATAATTTTATTTTACAATGCGTATGGTAAAATCCCGAACGAACCTCAAAAAATGTTGACCAGAACCCTATGAAATTTTGACATCAGCCTTAAAAGAAAAAAATAATTTAGACTTATAAAATTTTACAGCATATTCATCTAATTCGGATTTTAATCAACCCGAATTGAGGTTCTCTTAACTTTCACTCTAATTTGTACTTGGTAGTTTAATGTTTAGGTTATTGATTATTTGCTTGATTGGATGGTTATTTAGTAAATTTTGAACATTAATGTGACTGTTTTTAGTTTAAAGTTGTTGGCTGAAAGTTATTTGTTATATTGAAAAACACTTGTTTGGGAGTAGGGGTGAGCAAGATAAGGGTCAGATATTTGAAACCCTATTATTTGATTCGTAAAACCCTTAATTAGACCCGAATATATAATAAAAGTTAGGTTAAGGGTATTTAAATTTCACTTTAAATGGTAAAAGGGTTTCGATGGTCCGACCCTTTTTCAAACCTTGACCCGTTTACTAGTTTCTAGATAGATATACATCAGATTCGCGATTAATCTGAAATTTAGGAGATGTTATTTCATATATAATTCATCATAAACTACTAAGAAAAATAAAAATAAATGGCTAAACTACTGATTGGAAACATATATATGGGAATCACTAAATTGTTCTCTACATGCAATTTGTGAATGTGAATATTATTTGTATCAGTTCAAATGGTTGATAAACATTCGAAGTTAGACTTTACTATGTTATTATGAAAGTATAATTGTTCTAGGATTTATATATTAAATTCATATATGAGATATGCAACTAGTAAATACAAAAAAGAAGATGTGACTACTGCCTTAAACGGTAAAGGGTTAGACCCTTGAAACCCTTATTTATACCCGACTCCTTTTATTGTTTAGATGGTAGGGTCTCAGGTTCACGTTTCTTCCTAAAAGGGTAAAAGATTTGGATAGGGTATTAGGTAAAATGGTTGGGTATTACCCTTTGAACAATCCTACTTGAGACATAGTGCCTCAGATAATACAATGGATAATGATGAAAAATGACAATCCATATAGACCAATTCTAGGGATATTACATTTCTATTATGCATTTCCAATGACAAATTGAATGCGGCATCATTTCTCTATAAATGACCATCCCTTGGACATTATGCGTCATATGATGACTCGTTAATATTTTCATTTTTTTGTAAAAATGGGATGTAGTCAAAATGCCCTCCCCTGGTATTTTGCACCATATGACGCTGACGTGAGGTCGAAGGCTCACGCAAACTTAAACCAAATACTACTAAATAGATAGCGGTAAATGGGTATCCAACACGAGGAGTTTGTGTAAAGTGTGTTAATAAGTAGCTCGACGATTAACTAATATAGATGTAAAAGACGAAAAATAATTTTCAAGTTGGTTTTGATTTGATTTTATAAATTAGATTAAACTAAACGAAAGTTGTAAACGAATAATTAAACAAGCATTCCTCTCGGGGTTTGGGTTATTGCTTAACACTCTTGTTAACATTCAATTGATAGATCGTAATATCTCGGTTTTGTGTACATACAATTGTTTGTGATTAATTAAGAACTAAGTACTCGGATTCCTAGAATGCGAGGTTGTTACTTAACAATCAATCAATACTATTACCCCTAATTCTTTCCACTAAATTTCAATTGTCAATGACACCAAGAACGCGTGGTTCAAACTAGGTTTAAATGATAGAGACAAGTTACAAACAATCACACAAACATCATGATTATACTAACATTAACAATTAGAAAATCAATCCAAGTTCAAGAACAATTAACATAAAGTGTGTTGTAAATAACCTTACATCCAAGAGAAACACCAAAGGGTTTAACCACACATGGTTTGGTGAATCATTTCTTCAAATCTCTTGTTTATAGCAATCAAAAACATAATCTAATGATTACAAACCCCAAAATAATGTTTTTGTTCTTCACAAATCGTCTCCAGGTTGTCCCAATTGAAAGGTCGTTGAAAAGACACCCCAAAACCCTCTAAAAAGAGGAATAAAATCTGCAGTTACGACTCGGACCGTGGTCCATGGTCCAGACCATGGGCCACGGTCCATCCACGGTGCATAGAATGACCACGGTACGGTGAAAACTGTCCCATTGGGGCTGGGTTGACCGTGGTCCACGGTGTTGACCGTGGGCCACGGTGGAGTTTTTGCTGATTTTCTTGTTTTCTTCATATATTTCTCGTTTCAACTCCTTTTCTTCGCCGTTTTCGCCCACGTTCTCGTAATTTCATCCTCTACCTCCTCCTACCTGCAAACATATGATTATCCATAGTCAACTAATTCCATGAAATTAATTTGGTTAAGCCAATGCATTTATATCTTTTAACTCGCTTAACAGCTTCCCTACGAGTCACTCGTCACATTCCCACATTTATCCGTTGCTTGTCCCCAAGCAACACTTCAAACCACAATTGCTTTTAAAAATCAACCACCAAACATACTAACACACACCGGTTCAGTCAAGGTCCCAACACATACCCTATTCCCTCATTACTATAGGTTTGCACTAGTATTCTTGATATTATATTAAACCATAGAATTCTAATCAAACCTAACATGATTTTGGTTTTTACCCACACATAACACACCTCCACACATTGACTCTTTTCTTGGTGATCATTCACATGTATTCAATCATAACCAATTCTCCCTGCATACGCTTGCATACGCTTGTACTGTCGTCAAATCTCCACCTATATAAATGCTTTGACACAAATGCAAATCAAGAGGACTGAAAACGGGTTATAATGGGGCAAGGTGTAAAGGTATGGAAGGGGAATGTTGAAAGTAGCTCAGGCGATCCGATCCAGCTTATTACATATGAACTAAGTAAACAATGAAATACACAACTATATACATTACTAACTTGCATCTCAACACTCACTACACCATACTTCCAACATTGACTCTCAACTTTTTCTCCTTTGTTTTTTCTTTTTTTTTTTTTTCTTTTTCTCCTTTTTTCTTTTTTTTTCTTTTTCTTTTTCAAAATAAGCATAATATGTAATACTTCCTATTAATTAGTACTATAACAATTACAAATACAAAGAAATACCTACTAAGCCGGATCGTCTTGAAAATTAACATCAGGGTTGATCGAATCAAAAAGAATAAGTCCAATACTGTTTTCTACGGGAACCATCCCCCCGCCCCTCTCATTGCCCACACTCATATGTGTAATGTATGAGGCCCAACTCCCAAAACCCACACTCACGCTCATCCAGACAAGGCATTAACCTAATTGCCTCTATCACTTTTGCACTCATGCCAAGCTAAGGTCTCGAAATGCATTGATAGCACAAGTTCTAACGGAGAATATCAAATCTCTCACCAATTTTCACTTTCTCAATATATAAGTGTATCCGACATGTTATGTAGGTTATTTTACCGAAAGCATGCAAACCTTGACTAGAATACTAAACAACCTCGTTTCTAAAACAACTAAGCAAACTTGAATTTAAGGGAATTGTGACCATGAAAAGGGACCAAAACTTTACCCCGCCATCTTACCACTTTTCGGTTTTCTTTCAAAAAATTATTTTTTTAAATTTTTTCTTTTTTATTTTTTTTTATAATTTTTTTTTGTAAAACCAAAAATTTCTCCATCCCCACACCTGAGATACATTGTCCCCAATGTATGGTTTTGAGAAAATAAAAACAAAGAGACTACTAATTAAAAGCACCACTTCTTTTAATGAAAAAATCGTGTTGTCCCCAACATAGTGTCGAAGAGAAATCCATAAGAATTTCCCCACACCTGGTTTTTGCTAAGATGGTAACTTAAACTACATTAATAACAAACAACCTAGCAATTATAAAGCAAAATAAAAATATAAATATACAAAATGTACAATTACCACCTTTTTGAAACTTTTATGACATTCAAGGTGGGTGACTGGCCCACTCCCGTGCAGCCTTCTCGTTATAAGCACGCTCTTTTTCAAGCAACTGTTGCCAGTCTTCCGGCAAACCAGGGTCGGGCCCGAACATCCTCATCCTCCACCTTGGATCATTTAGGTTAGGTGGATGTCTCACTTTCGTCTTCCTTAGTCGGTCACCTTTTTCTGCCACCTTCTCACTCTGTTGATGCTCAACTTCTTTCTTCTCAACTGACCTGTCAATCACAAAACACTCCATTTTTGTGTGATCCTTGCTCAAGGATACACACTTGTTAACAAAATCGGCTTTCAGGCTTTGCTTGTCAACAAGAGGGTCAGTAGTATTTTCAAATAATAATAACCGTTTATCACGATTCCCACATTTAAAATCAGTGTCCCCTTAGCACAATCAATTACTACAAGTGAAATGGAGATGAAGGGTCTACCCAGTATGACTGTGGGTTGCGCATTAGTTACATTTTTAGCATAATCAAGTACTAAAAAGTCAACTGGGTAACAGAAATCCTCCACATGCACCATCACATTATATATCATGCCTCGAGGAAGTGTATGAGTTTGATCCGCTAAAACCACGGTGGTGTTTACTTTTTATAACGGACCAAACTCATACTGATCATATAAACTATCGGGCATGATACTAACACAAGCTCCAAGATCTAGCAGTGCCCGATCAGTTTTAAATTCACCAATTTGGATTGATAAAAGGGGCACTCCTGGGTCTTGAAGTTTACTCGGAGTAATATTATTATCAACCCTCTCATCCCTTATTTTGATTAATTTGTCATTTAAACATTTATCACAAGAAAAATTTTCACAAAAAGATTTTTCATTCGGTTGTAATTCAGAGTTATTTTGGAAAATTGTTTCATAATTACCCACATTTTCAATCTCATCACTAATATCTTCCACCACCCCCTCAACAAACTGTGGTGTTGGATCAACTTGAACACTAGAAATTCCAAAATTAGGTAAAAGACTTACCGCATTGATATGCACGTTGTTCCCCTTCTTTAAGCTCGAGCTATTTTTCTTCAAATTCTCAACATCGGTTGCAAGTTGACCCATTTGAATGGTCAACGATTGAATGGCTTTGTCACGGACTTCATCCTTTTGCATGCGCACTTCATCAAGTTGATTTCTCCTTTGCATGTCTTGTTGCATCATCCTAAGCATATCCATGACTTCATTCCCAATTGAAGAACTTTGACCCGAAGACCCACTTTGACCACTTCCCGTTTGTTGAAATTGACTTTGAAAGCCTTGATTGTTGTATTGTTGGCGTGGAACATAATTTCCTTGATTCCCTTAGAAATTCGGATTGGATTGAGTAGCCGGATTCCCATAACGAAAATTGGGGTGATTTCTCAACCCGGGGTGGTAAGTGTTTGAGTTCATGTTATAATTTTAATTACCACCTCCTTGACCTTGAAGTGCATTTACCTCTTCAACTTGTGCTTGCCCTATCGTACACACATCAGCCCCATGACCCAACTAATTACAATTGGTACAAGCACCAATTCTTTGATTAGTAGTTTGTACCCCCACATCCTCTACAGCATGAACTTGCGGTCTTCCAATTGCCGGTCTTGCTCTTCTTGCAGTTTGAGCCCTTCTCTTTGATGTGACCGACATTTGCTCCAAGAATGCCCAATCATCTTGTTCGTAATTGGTACCGAAAGTACCATTTGTGATTGACATCAAATCCCTTTCGTCTTCCACATTCAACCCCTCATGAAAAGCATTCAACAACTTCCAAAGAGCTATACCATGATGAGGACAATTCTTGATCATCATGTTGAACCTTTCGAATGCTTCATGAAACATTTCACCCGATTGTTGTTGGAAAGATCTCAAACTTTGTCTAACATCATTAGTCTTTTGGGCCGTATAAAACTCTTCCAAAAACCTTTGTTGCATTTCGGCCCAACTGTAAATCGATGCGGATGGCAATGTGTAGAACCATCTCTTCGCCTTATCCTCCAACGAAAATTGAAATAAAACCAACTTAACCTCATTCGGTGAGAACCCTTGACCCTCGATTGTGTTACAAATAGAGTCATATGCCTCCAAGTGAAAATAAGGTTCTTCCGTTGCAAGACCCTTGTACTTTGGTAGACTTTGGAGCGCATTGGTTCTCACCTCAAACGTTCTTTCATTCTGATTTTGAGGAATAACCACCGGAGATGGGTTATTGGTGATGATCGGTCGAAAATGAGCTTCAATTCCCCTAACCATTTCTCTTGCATGACGTCTTGGTACCCCCAATGGTACTCTCGGTTGGCCCATTTGTCGGTAAACGGGCCTTTGTTGAACATTTTGTTGAAATTGAGGCTGGGGATTTGGTTGTTGAAATTGAGGTTGTTGATAATGTAGTTGTTGTGGAACTTTTTGCAATGGTTGTGGTTGTTGTACTTGATTGACATTCGGGCCACCCCATTTTTGTACTTGTTGTTGCGGTTGAAGTTTGTGTCCATACCCAAACTGCCCTTGCACCCTCAATTGATTCTCATTAACTCCACTTGCATATCCTTCTTCAAAATCTTCATACCTTTCATTGCCATCACCATATCGTGGTCCACCATACAAATGCGGGCCCGATCTCTGACCCGGTGAAGTATGGGTTATGGGTGGGTCTTGAGGAAACGTGTATGGTTGATTATAAGGTGGGTTTTGTTGAGATTGGAAAGGTGATTATTGTTGTGGGTTTGATGATTGTCCTTGAATAGGCATAAAGTTGGTTAAAGGGGGAAGGTTAGCTGGTGGTTGAAAGCTGAACACGGTTGAGGTAGGCTCACTTGTAAGGCTTGTAGTGGTAACGTTTTCATTGGGAGGAGGGTTTTCTGGATTGATGGGTGGTGGCATAGGTGGTACGGATTGACCCGAAGCCATGTTTGTGGTGTCAGTTATTCGATTGTGTGTGCTTGGTGACCTGATAATCTTATTATCCCTTTGAAGAATCCGATTCTGACGAGCAGTTCGTTCAATTTCCAGATCAAAAACTAACGGTGATGAAGACCGAGAGTTTTGCGTATGCATATACCTATAGATACCTGCACACTAACACAACCCGCGTAACACTGACAATAACAATTAAACAAAAACTATAAAAGTAACACACGTTGCGCACTATTCCCTGAAAACGGTGCCAAAATTTGACGTGAGGTCGAAGGCTCACGCAAACTTAAACCAAATACTACTAAATAGATAGCGGTAAATGGGTATCGAACACTAGGAGTTTATGGAAAGTGTGTTAATAAGTAGCTCGACGATTAACTAATATAGATGTAAAAGATGAAAAATAATTTTCAAGTTGGTTTTGATTTGATTTTATAAATTAGATTAAACTAAACGAAAGTTGTAAACGAATAATTAAACAAGCATTCCTCTCGGGGTTCGGGTTGTTGCTCAACACTCTTGTTAACATTCAATTGATAGATCGTAATATCTCGGTTTTGTGTACATGCAATTGTTTGTGATTAATTAAGAACTAAGTACTCGGATTCCTAGAATGTGAGGTTGTTACTTAACAATCAATCAATACTATCACCCCTAATTCTTTCCACAAAAACTCAATTGTCAACGACACCAAGAACGCGTGGTTCAAACTAGGTTTAAACGATAGAGACAAGTTACAAACAATCACACAAACATCATGATTATCCTAACATAAACAATTAGAAAATTAATCCAAGTTCAAGAACAATTAACATAAAGTGTCTTGTAAATAACCTTACATCTAAGAGAAACACCAAAGGGTTTAGCCACACATGGTTTGGTGAATCATTGCTTCAAATATCTTGTTTATAGCAATCAAAAACATAATCTAATGATTACAAACCCCAAAATAATGTTTTTGTTCTTCACAAATCGTGTCCAGGTTGTCCCAATTGAAAGGTCGTTGAAAAGACACCCCAAAACCCTCTAAAAAGAGGAATAAAATCTGCAGTTACGACTCGGACCGTGGTCCATGGTCCAGACCATGGGCCACGGTCCATCTGTAACGCCCCGACCAAAGGCGGATTATACATCGGGGCGCCACATATTGTTTCATTACTCGTGACACTATTGGGTGTCAATATTTAATAAATACATTCATTCGCGCACGCGCAAAGTAAACAAGATAACATAAATCAACATAAATCAGTATATTATAAGGCAAAATATTCGAACAACAATAACTTGTCTTGATACATTTTAATCTAGGTCCAAAATAAAGAAAACTTCCTACGTGTCCACAAGCTCCAAAACAGCTACTGCAAACCTGAACATGTGTTAAAATAAACGTCAAACACTTGCGTGTTGGTGAGCAATCAAGTTTAATACAATACATAGATTACAATAAATCTGCGCGCAACATGTGTATGTCTGGTTTTCAACAAGGGTGTAATCTGATCGGGACCAACTCTAAGATTCATAGACTGCCAGTGCTCACAATTGAGCTCACAAACAAGACAAACTGTGCATGTGTAAACAAAAGAGAAAATCATAAACGATAGTTCTCCCGTGTTCATCTAATGGTACCATGAGAACTGCGGAATAGACCGACAAGACGGTTAATGATCCACACATACAAATAAACAGCCAAGTCTACGTCCTCAACACATGGGATACTGCGCGACTAAAGTTCATAAACAGTTTAAGACTCTAAGTTTGTATGAACACATGAACATCCCAAAACATTAAAAGCAAAAAGGGATTAGGTACGAGATTACTCACTTGATAAACGATGCGGTGTAAGATAAAGCAAGAGCCAACTTTAAACAAGCACAAGTTAGCCTATAAATAAGATTATTGTTTTAATGATCTGTTTTAAGTCTTGATTATAAGTTTGCATAAGTAAATTATTATATATAATATATATATTACCGAAAATCAGGGCAGAGGAGAGGAGAAAACGGAGGCAAGAGAGGAGGCGGCAGAAGGACAATCGGCAGAGAGCAAAGGAAGAGAGATAATAAGTGTTTGTGTGTGTAGTGTTAAGAAAAATAAGATTATTATTTATAGGGAAACCCTAGGAGACATGAATCCAGAAAAAGGGGAAAAGATTCCAAGACAAACAGAACAAGACAAAACAAAAGATAACAAAAGATCTCAAAAGCAAGTAAAAGATATCAAAAGATATGGCAGCAGGGAAAAAGAGAAAAAAACTGACAGGAAACAGTAAAAAGCATGGGCGGATCAGATAAAGGTACTGGTCAAGCATGGAAAAAGCAGATCTCCAAAGATAATGTCAGTCACTTTTTCTGCCAACCAATGGGGTTGGTGCGCATGCTGCGCCGAAAGTAACTTTTCAGACATAAAGCAGATTAGGTCAACAGCACAAAAGATAAGACAACACAAAAGCAAACGGTTAGATTAAACAGAAGAAAACTCAAAGGGTTTAGCGCGAGAAAGCTCGAGCGCGAAGGCAGACACAGAAGGTCAAGAGAGCGCGAGCGCGAAGGCAGACAGAACCAACCTTAACGCGTCGCGGAAAGAACTACATTTCTAAGCGCGCCGCGGGAAGAATCACATTTCTTAGCGCGCCGCGGGGGGAACTAAAATTCCTAGCGCGCCGCGGGAAGAACTATAATTCTTCGCGCGTCGAGGGATGAACTACGATCCTTAGTGCGCTGCGAGAAGAACTACAAATCCTTAGCGCGCTGCGAGAAGAACTACAAATCCTTAGCGCGTCGCGGGAAGAACTACCGTTCTTCGCGCGTTGCGAGAAGAATTACAATTCTTAGCGCGCTGCGAGAAGAGTTCGTCTCGCGTATCGCTGGAACAGATGGTCTTCACGCAGGCTTCCTTGTAAGGAGTCTGGCGCGTGGAGCTGCGCAGACAACCTTAGGCGGGAAGGAACAAAGGACAAGCAAAGAGTTAGAAGAAAAAGAGGGAAACAAGGCTTAAGGGCGGGACGGCGACAAGAGGGAAAAGAAGGCGGAAAGAGAGAAGGAAGAGGGACGGGACGGCGGAAAGAAAGAGAGAGAAAGAGGCGGGAAGGAAAATATATTATTATTATTAAAAGTAAAATATAAGTATAAATAAATATTAAATCATAAAAGAAAGAGATCGGATAAGGGAAACGGGTACCTGGGTCGGGTCGGATCAGGGCAGATGTCACACCATCCACGGTGCATAGAATGACCACGGTACGGTGAAAACTGTCCAATTGGGGCTGGGTTGACCGTGGTCCACGGTGTTTACCGTGGGCCACGGTGGAGCTTTTGCTGATTTTCTTGTTTTCTTCATATATTTCTCGTTTCAACTCCGTTTTCTTCGCCGTTTTCGCCCACGTTCTCGTAATATCATCCTCTACCTCCTCCTACCTACAAACATATGATTATCCACCTTTTTCACGTTGGCTTGACCCGACACAAGTCTTTGGATCGGGTTGTGTCTTCGGTTGTTCTAAATCGGCCACCGTGCTAGGATTTTGGAAACCAGCCATCGTGCTCGGATTTTGGAAACCGGTCAACGTGCTCGGGAATGGAAAACCAGAACCAAGAAGTTGCATGTATGACATTATGCTCGGGTCTTAATTAACACCGACAGAGGTACGGATATTGAGGGGCCAGTTGGGTGGTGTTCGGGTGTGGATTATTAGGATCGGGATTGTTTGAGTCTGGTTGTCGGGAGTATTGACCGATTAGAGCATAGGATTGTTTAACGGATCAATATTTGTCAGATGAAAGTGGAAGAGAAGGTAAAAGATGGTGAAGTTGGCGGATTATATATTAAATAAATGTTTTTTTTAATATTACCGTTATACCAATGGTCATATTTTTTAAAACTTGTGCCATATGAACGTTATATGAAGAAACGCTAGGAAAAACCATTCACCCAAAACGCTAGGGGGGAGGGGGGTGCCCCGACGTTTTTGGCCTCAAAACAGAAAATGAAAACCATGACTATTAAAAATGTAAATGTTTAAACAAAAAAAAAGAAAAAAGAAACCCATTTACTTTAGGCCCAAAATTTTATTTCGTCTTCGGTCCAAAAAAATTTTAACACATCTTAGAGTCGGCCTTGCAACTAAGTTGCGTCTAATTTAACCTGATGCGCAAATTGGATGATTGACACGAAATTGAAATCAAATATAACATGTCTTAGATAAATTTCATAGAATCATATATAAATATTTCGGGTTGGTTCGATGGTTCGGGTCAGTTCATTACATAACAAAAATACGATAAAGTAGTAAAAAAGGCACTGCTATTCAAATAAAAAAACATATGATATAAATACAATGGTTTTTACGAATCAAAAGAAATACTTATAGTTGTTCCTTACATATCGGGGCACAAAGTGATTGTTTATCGCACAATAACACTATTGAACTGTGCCAATATCATTTACAATAATTTATTCCCAACATGGTACACATAATTGTTCAAAGAAAGAATACAAAACAAATAAGATAAATTATTTCATTCTGATAGCCTAAAGTCAACTAAGCATTCGTCTTATTCATCCATCAAACATGTAAAAGCATTCTTAGCTCATTCTCTATATTTTTGTGAGGGGATTTGTAAATTATATGGTATGGTTATGAGTGGTTGTGAGTAGAGGAGAGAGAAAATGTTATAGGGGAAAGTTAAATTTGGGGATTCACTGTTTATACCGTATAATTTTTTTAATATTTTCTAAAAGTGGATGTGAGTGGAAGAAAAAGAAAAGAAATAATAAAGCTATAAAAAGTATTATTTAATTAAACAGAAGAGAGAAAAAAACAGTGATTTTTAGTGTAACTATATTATATATATGGATATAGGGTAGGGAATGGGTTCAAATTTATGAGATTTAAAATATATACGTTTAATTGTATAAAATATACACTCAAAAGCGAGACGCTGTTTAACGAGATAACATAGCATAATAGTTACAATGAGATTTAAAGTGCGGGGATTAAAATTGTTTGAGAAATATAGCCGCGTAAAAATGGGTATTTGAAGGTTTTAATAAAAAGAAGAGTAAAGTGCCATTTTCGTCCTTATGGTTTGGCAAATAATGCGAATTTAGTCCAAAAAATTTATTTTTTGCATATGGACCCTCCACGTTTCTCAATTCTTGCCAATTACATCCCAAATCACTAACCTCGTTAAATTTAATCGTTAAGTCAGGGGTAGACATGTCTTTTCACTATTTCTTTATTATATGAGTACAGTGCCAAAATCGTCCCTGAGGTTTGGTCATATTTGCGAATTTCGTCCAAAAATATTTTTTTCGCAAGTGGACCCTCTATTTTTCCCAACCGTTACCAATTTCGTCCAAATTGTTAACTCGGTATAAATTCAACGTTAACTTATGGGTGTTACTGTCCTTTTACATGTTTATTTACATTATTGTTATTATGTGTTTGTTTGATGACATATATTAGGGATGAGCTCAGCGGTACCGACCGGGAACACTACCAAAAATTCCGATCCCAAAAATCGCAAATGTTTGGTACCGGTATCGGGACGGTACCGGTATTTGATGTAAAATTCGGGAAATACCGGTACCGTACCGGTACCGAAAACTCAAAACCTTAGTGCCGACGGTACCAAATCGGTACCGATTTCGGTACCGGTACCGGTACCGATTTTGCTCATCCCTAACATATAAAACATTTCACGATTCCTATGTTTGAATCCAATACATTATCCGTTTGTTTATTCTTCTTTATTTTTAGTCATATAAGGGGTTTAGCTCAGCGTAATAATAATAACAATGTAAACAAATATGTAAGAGGATGGTAACACCCCTGAGTTAACGCTAAATTTAGACCGAGTTAAGAATTGGACGAAATTGGCAACAATGTGGGGAAACATCGAGGGTCTAATTGCGAAAAAAAAATATTTTTGGACGAAATTAGCAAATGTGACCAAACTTCAGGGACAATTTTGGCACTGTAATCATGTAATAAAGAAAGAGTGAAAAGACATGTCTACCTCTGAGTTAACGATTCAATTTAACGGAGTTAGTGATTTGGATGTAATTGCAATAATTAAATAATTGGGAAACGTGGAGGGTCCATATGCAAAAAATAAACTTTTTGGACTAAATTCGCATTATTTTGCCAAACACAAGGACGATAAGGGAATGGTGATCAGTTTATGGAAACAGAGGGCGACGCCCTTGGTGTTTTCTCGAACACAAAATAAGACAAGGAAGGAAGGATGAAATCCTCCACCAAGGCTATGATTCCAATATGATTTTGTTAATCTCCATCAATTCTAAGTTTCAGTTTCTGAGTTTATAGTTCTAAAAATGTGTGATTTTGAGGAAATTGATAAAATGATAGCTTTTGATGTTAGATTTGGATCATGTTCATCATCATCATCATCATCATCATCGTACTCAGTATATCTCACCAATAGCGAAGCTATAGTAGGGTCTGAGGAGGGTAAGATGTAGACAGCCTTACCTCTACCCCATAAGGATAGAGAGGCTGCTTCCGGTGAGACCCCCGGCTCGATAGTAGTTTTGCATCAAGCCTTGGACATAAGGCACATAGCACTCAATCATCGGGACACCGGCTGATCGGTGCATGTACCCTTGTCTTTCGGCTATCAACGCCACTACATGATGCCTGATTAACCGTCCGTCACTTTTAACGTTATTTTCACGAGATTAGTAAAATAACGTCAAAATTAGTGCAATTTCACTTTTGCCCACCCGAGGGTTCACACATATATACATCATATGTGCGCACCGCAAGCAGGGCTAATTTGGATCATGTTGTATATATTAATGTTGGATCATGTTGATTAATATATAATTTGGATCATGTTGTATATATTAATCAAAGGAAACAAGACAGAATTTGCAGTCGAATGTAATCAGTTTATTGAATACTCAAATGGTTACAAACGTAGCTGAAAGATTACAAGTAATTTCGACTGATTTGTGATGCAAAACAATGGATACTAACAGCGTTTAAATAACGAAAAATTAAACTAACTCTCCTGTATAACAGGTCTTCCTTTATTATAGGTCAAAGCACATAACGTTCACAATTAGAGCCGTTCCTCCCTATTTGCTCGGTCAGCAGTTTCAACAATTATCCCCTGGGGATTCGGTCAACACTAAACCAACATTCTCCCCCTTAGTGTTGATATCTTCATGCAGGTCTTTCACTTCGACAAGACTCCTCATTTCAGCAAACTTCAAACGGGCCAGCGGTTTTGTCAAAATATCTGCTTTCTGCAGATTACCATTTACGTGTTCGACACACACTTGTTCTCGTTCAACACACTCACGAATGAAGTGATGTTTGCTGTCGATATGCTTGCTCCTCCCGTGGAATACAGGATTTTTCATTAAGGCTATAGCAGATACATTATCAACAAACAACTTCACAACCTGTGCCTCTTCTCCCATCAAATCACTGATCAAATTTCTCAACCATAACGCTTGGCAAGCCGCCGATGTTGCTGCCATAAATTCAGCTTCACAGGAACTTAGAGCGACCGTCTTCTGTTTCTGTGATGACCATGTAATCAGATTATTTGAGTAATAAAATGCCATACCTGTTGTGCCACGTCGATCTTTAACATCAGTACCGTAGCTACTGTCACAGTACCCAATTAGCTTTCCACTTCCACCTGTTACATACTTCAGCCCATACCCCATAGTACCTCGAACAAATCTCAGAATTTGCTTGACTGCTGTAAAGTGACTGAGCTTTGGGTTTTGCATGAACCTACTCACAACACCAACCGAGTAACTGAGGTCCGGTTGAGTATGTAGTAGATACCGGAGACTTCCAATTAACTTCCTATACTTTGTGGGATCAACATCTTCACTATCTTCATCTTTTGTGAGCTGTAATTTTGGAACCATGGGAAATGTTGTGGAATTAGCATTGCTCATACCTGCCATCTCGAGAATCTTCTTTGCATAAACTTCTTGTTTCATTGAGATTCCAGTCTTGGTTTGCTCAACTTGTATACCAAGATAATATGACAATTTGCCCATGTCACTCATATCAAAGATCATCTTCATTCTTCTTTTGAACTCATGAATCTTTCTTTCATTTGACCTGGTTACAATCAGGTCATCAACATATACTCCAACAATAAGAATGGAATTCGATTCATGTACCTTGTAAACGGCTTGCTCGTGCACGCATAAACTGAACCCAAGGTCTTTTAGGAACTGGTCCAATCGAGCATTACAGGCCCTCGGGGCCTGCCTTAAACCGTAGAGGGCTTTATGCAGTCGATACACCATATTCTCTTTTCCCTTGATTTCAAACCCAACCGGCTGTGTCACATACACTTCTTCTTTTAACTTGCCATTAAGAAACGCGGACTTGACATCTAAATGACGCACAATCCACCTTTCTTTTGTTACAATTGCTAAAAGGAGCCTGATTATTTCTAACCGGGCCACTGGTGCGAAGGCCTCTTCAAAGTCAACACCCTTTTTCTACACATACCCTTTAGCTACCACACGTGCCTTGTGCTTGGTGACTTTGCAACCCTTTTTATTTTAAACACCCACTTCAACCCAATTGCCTTGTGACCAGATGGCAATCAGGTCAAAGACCAAATGTTGTTTCTAGAAATTGAGTCAAGTTCAGCCCTCATAGCTTCTACCCACTCTTGTTTTATAGCTGCCTCATCATATGTTAGCGGTTCATCATCAATCAGCATCAACTCTTGATTTCTTTCATAAAAGTCTTTAATGTCTTCTTCATTCATTGCCTCAGTATCTTCATACAAACCGTCCATCGATCTGAACCCTCGAATGGGTGTGTGATCAAATGGAATAGTGTTTGAAGATGATTCTGATCTTTGATTGTGTATATCTGCATTCAAATTACCTGAAACATTAAACACAGGTTAGTAGTTAGCGGGTGTTTTAGGACTTGCAGCTTCTTCAAACCCTTCTTGCACTCGTGACGGACCAGCCACATCTAGCCCTTGAACCGACAACTCAGCCCATCCAGACATGGGTCTTTCGACACCCGACTGACCCCAATTCCATTTCTTGTTTTCAACAAAAACAACATTACGGGCTACTACAATATTGTTATTAACCGGGTTCAACATCCGATATCCCTTCGTTCCATCTTCCACACCCAAATACACCATAGTATGACCTCGATCATCTAGCTTAGAAAGATGAGTCTTCATTTGTTTTACATAGCCGACACAACCGAACACCCTCAGGTGAGTGAGGGTTCGGTTTGTGTCCCTTCCATAGTTGGTACGGGGTCGTGCGTCTCACCGCTTTCGTTGTAACTGTTGAGGATGTAAACCACATGTCGTACAGCTTCTCCCCATAACCTTTCAGGCATGTTCATCGACTTTAGCAATGACCGGGTCATCTCTACAATCATTCGGTTCCGGCGCTCCACGACCCCATTTTGTTCTGGGGTATACGGAGCAGTCAACTGTCTCTTTATGCCCTCATTTCTGCAAAACTCATAAAATGGTCGTGAGGTGAACTCACCACCTCGATCAGTTCGTAACATTTTCACCTTATACTTGCTTTCTTTCTCCACTTGGGCCTTAAAACAATTAAACTGCTGGAATGCTTGATCCTTTGTTTCAATAATATAGACCCACATATATCTAGTGAATTCATCAACTATTAACATAAAGTAACAATTACCTCCGGCTATTTGTAGCATGATCGGACCGCACAAATCCGCATGAACTAACCCAAGTGGCTCACTAGCTCTCCACTATGCTTCCTTTGGAACTGGTTTGTTCGTCTGCTTAGCCACCAAACAGCCCTCACAGACCTGAGTTTGGTGCACAATACGTGGCAATCCAGCCACAATCTCATTCTGGGCCATTGACTCTAACAAGGTAAAGTTTACATGCCCCATTCGAGCATGCCAAAGCTAAGCTTCATTATCCAAATGAACACCTAAACACACCGGTTTAGTTACCTTCAACGATATCTTGTACAACCTGTTCACCGATCGCTGGATCTTCATTATGAGCCTCTCATGATCATCGTACAGTTTTAGCATGTTTCCGTGCATGTGAACATCGTACCCTTCCTCAGTTGGTTGCCCCAAGCTAAGAATATTGCTTTTAAGCACCGGTATGTAATACACATCATGTATGAGTAAGTGTTCACCCGGTTTTACTTTCAAACGCCAATGAACCCTTGCCTTCAATTTAACTTTGACCCGTCTCCAAATCGAACTTGGCCCGTTATCTTCTGATTTAGCTCAGCAAACGACCCGTGCATACCCGTCATATGATTGCTCGCACCGTTGTCGACATACCACACATCCTTGTCGTCACCGGTCTTCGGGAACACCCTATCTTCGTTTAACATAACCATGGAAGTTGTGTCTTCACCGTGTACACACAAATAGAGGGCTGGCTCTTCCTCTTTGGCTTCTGTTAAATTAACTTCATCTCTTTTCTCCTTTGGCTCATTACACTCAGACGCATAGTGCCTGAGTTCGTGGCAATTGAAACACTCAATATGCCTCCTGTCTTTGTTTCTCGACCCGTTCCTTTGTTCTTGGTTTGCAACGTGTTCTCCACGGTTACCCCTACCGCGACCACGTCCCCGAAAACCATTCCGACCACCCCGACCAGTCTTTCCTCGTCCACCTGAATTCTGACTCGTAAATTGATGATTCTTGCCTTGCCCTTTTGAACTGCTCGACGAGTCAACCTTAGTGAATAACAAACTATTTTCACTAGGTTGTTTGGCTTGGCGTAGTCTGAGTCTATCTTCATATGCCTTCAAATGTGCTATCGCTTCTTCAAACGGCATCGATTCAACATCTGCACTTTGTTCGATGGATGCTACTAGATTGATAAACTTCTCCGGTACCGTGTCAAACAACTTACGAACCAACTCTTCATCATCCAAAGACGCCCCTACACTGTTGTATTTAGAGACCATACCGGAATAATCATCAACGGTTTCACCGTCCTTCATTTGTAGGGCCTCAAACTCACTTTTTAATATCCGCAATCGAGCCTTTTGTGCTCGTTCAGCACCCACATACCTGGATTTCAAGGAATCCCATACTTCCTTAGCCATTTTCTTCTTCGAAGCCTGCGATAGAATCTCTTCGGGAATGGACTGAAAGATGAAAGCACGAGCTTGCTTGGATTTCTTCTCATCCACGGCCACACCGGTCTCCGGTGAGCATCCATTATTGCCTCCATCTTAATTGCCATGTATTGTAATTGGTAGGGGTCAAAATTGGGTATTGGAAGGATATTGAATTGTCTTTTGAAGAATTAGGACATGTTGTTGAATCGAAGGAACTTTGGCATACGAATGGATCAGAATCTGATACCAAATGTTAGATTTGGATCAGGTTGCATATATTAATCAAAGGAAACAATACAAAATTTGCATTCGAATGTAATCAGTTTATTGAATACTCAAAACGTAGCTGAAAGATTACAAGTAACTTCGACTGATTTATGATGCAAAACAATGGATTTAAATAACGAAAAATTAAACTAACTTCCTTCCTTTATTAACAATTATCCCCTGGGGATTCGGTCAACACTAAACCAACATTTGAGTCATATGTTTAATTGCATGTTATGAATTATATGAATTTGTAAGAAAAGTGTGGATAAATGAACGAGCCGTGTTAGGGATTTTGTGAATGAACTCTTACATGATAAAACGAGTAAGAAGGTGTAATTGCTTTGTGAATAAAGAGAGTAAACACCAAGTTCATATATATGTCAAAATTGGTGGATTATAGTTCATGCCCACAAGGTGTTCGATGAAATGTCTAAATTACTAAAATAGTGAAACCATAATTGAGTATGGTTTAAGTCAACAATAACTTGTTGTTTTGATGGTGATTTGGTGGTTTAAAACCATAACTAAAGAAAGAGCACAAAATGATAATGGGTCGTGTGACCCAAAAGCTGAATATTCAGCTTCTTTCCAGATTTTGAGCGCTGTTTAAAAATTCATAGTAAATTAACGGAAACTCCGATCAGAGCGTATAATATATTGGCGGAAAGCTCTAAGAGTCTAGTTTTGTCAGATTTTTATTTTTAAGTAAAACACCCACTGTAATTGGGGGAGAACAGTGAAGTCCTACAGCTGCGCAAACCTGTTTTTAAATAAAAGAAACCTTATAGTAATTACAAGTTGAAGGGAAATGGACTAAGAACCAGTTGGGCGTGGTTATTATATGGTTGTAAACCTAAAAGTATCTATGTTTATTGTTTGTAAACTATAGTGGAAAGTATAACTCGGTTATGCGTATGAAAATGTTATAAAGTAAAGAAAACATAGAAACTATACTCGTATGCGTGAATTCGTGTGTTTTGTCATATGGTTCTTGTGAATTATTAATCCTTGCATGCATGATTTGATTGAGTATGTTTATAAGATACTAATAGTGTTCTTTGAAGTGTTTATGACTTTTAACCCTCAGGGCTAATAAAGAGAAACAGATCGAAAGCGATTGGTTAAAGGATGGGAAAAACGTGTCAGTTGTACAAGGTGTATTTTACGCCACTCTTGGCATAGCCTACACTAGGGTGTAGGTGCTACGTGCCATCGAGTTTATGATACACCGATTGCAACGCTTTGTGTACACTAAGTGACTAGCGTATACAATGGACCTGTCGTATCATACATCAAGGTGTATTCTTATGTGTTCGGCTTTTGTGTGTTTAAGTTAGCAGGATTGATGCCTGGGGCTAGCTGTGATGACTCATGGACAACACTTATCTTTTTGTTTGTTAATAATATGCATGTTAATGAGCTCTCACTTAGCTTTTGCTAATGTTTTTGTGATGGTAGCATGCAGGTGATACTATCAAGATTAATTATCAGAGCGGTCAAGTTATGTGGAATAATGAGGTCCATTAGTCAAAGGCGCGCGTGATCAAGTCTTGGGAGCGAGTCAATGAAATGGCGCTATATAAAGTTATACTCGTCAAATATGTAGTTTATCTTTATGAAGTTGAGCTTTCTTATATAACGTGTTTTGGAGTATACCATCGGTGTAGTTTTACCTAAATGATCGTGAGTCACAAACATGTAAGTCAAGTATATGCTTGGTAAATGATTATTTTGTGATTAAACAGGTTTCATTTTCCATAAGGATTGGTTTTTTACGAATGGGTCATGTCAAAATTTTATGGAAGAAGAGGAGTTAAACCAATATATTTATATACTAGATTTTATCCTGTATGGGTTTGTTTTACATTATTCGTTTTCAATATTTATATATGTATGCTATTTGAGTTTGGTGAGACCTTTATCCGTGAATTCGGGTCAAATGCGTGAGAAACTTTCATTTACAAATAAAGCAATCTGATAGCTTGAGAGAATGGTTGTTTTACATTTTTCTTTTTTAATATTTATTTTTTGGATTTTGATTTTCTTTATTGTAAGAAAGTTAATAATATACTTATGGTTTGATGATAAAAGAGTTTCATAAATAAATGATATGTTATAACCCGTTTAAAAGCTATTTGGATTTAGTGACCCATGACCCGCTTATGTTTTTTACTATAAAATTGTTTATTAATTATAAATAATATCTTTTTCTTTTTAAATTGGATATTAAATTTTAGTATATCCTATTTTATAGGATTTTCATATCAAATAATTGGTAAGATTAATTTTTAATTTAATGAGATGTTATAACCCGTTTAAGAGCTATCTGGCTTCAGTAAGACCCATACCCATGAATTTAGGTTAACTCAATGAGAGACCTTTATTTAAAAATCAAACAATCTGGTGACTTCCATAAAAGGGGGGAGCGACCACATCGCGAGATGTAGGATTTTAGGGTTTTCGTTTATATATATTATAGATATGTCTAGCAAGTTAAAAAAAAATATGGGCCTATTTTCCGCAAAGAGTTTATTGTTAAATATTTTATAAATAAAAATTATGGGTGTTTCAAAACATTAACACCTATAGGATGTTTAAAATAAATAGATGATCACCAGTATGTTGGTGGGATTTCATAAATTCTGAATATATATAGTATATAAACGTAACGCATTAAAGTAAATGAAACTCCCTTTCACTTTGACAATAAGTCAAATTACTAACAAATGAAAACCTCCATTCCATTCTACTTATAGTCGAATTACTAAGAAGCGTGGGTACGTCCCGTCAAACCCTCATACTTTGAGTATGAGTATGATCATATGTGTACGTGTATCCACTTCAACAACATAAATTAAACACTTTGCACTTAGGCCTTAGCATGTAAAAGCTTGTACAATCATGAAATGGAAAACGACATATGAAAACATATATGTGAACCGTATTGAAAATGAAATAAGTAGTGAAGTTTGAACATGCTACACCCCAAAATATTATGTAAAAATGTTAAAGGGATTATGAAACTCACATAATTAGAGGTAAGCATTTGAGATGAGGAATAAATAAGCTTAAGCGAGTGAATATCCTAACGTTTAAGCCCGAATAAAAGTAATAAGCCTAGTTTTAGTTTGTGTTTAAAGAATAAATAACTAAGGATTATAAAGATATGATGATATGATAACTTGCACTTAAAAAAGGAAAATGAAAACAAGGTTGAACAGCATACTGTCACAGTATAGATAAAGTATTAAAAATATGAATAATTTCTAAAAATTATAAAAACTTCAGTCAACTAAATTAATATGTTAGGAACAGCTTTCATTTAGAAAGTTTGGTCAGATTCTGTCACATACGGTCTCGGAGGCCTGAACGTATGACCAATAGTTGGTACCCGGTTTTATAAATTTCAAAGTTGTTTTCTTTTAGCGAAGTATTTTAACAAAATATTATTTCCATAAACTCTCGTGATTTAAATAGTCTTTTGATAATACAAAACATGTCCAAGAACATATAATATTTATTACTTACGAACTCAAACTTCTGGGCCAAATACCTAATGACTATATATTCAATCTTCTACCTAGTCTTTCATGCCTGATCTAACCTATCTGATATCCTGTAAAACAGTTTGAAAATATGTAAGTGATATGTTGGTGAAATGTTGACCGACTCTAAAGCCTTTTTTGAAAATTTTGTTAAAACACAAATACAGTTTTTCTACAGCTCAGTAGGGCATTTGCTCTGTCTCCTAGGGCGTACCATTATAATATACACACAAGTCAATAGTATGTCCGGGAACTGTGCCTATTGGAGATATGGTTTGAGACTGACGCATATCATGCCTGCCACTTGTTAATTATATTTAAATCTAGACACATGCGTATTTAGTCTTAGTGTTTTTATTTTCTATCTTGTTTTATAAGTTTATAACTTTTTATAAACACTTTCAGACCCTTTCAAGATAAACAGTATATTTGTCTTTTTAGTTTTAAGACAAATAAAAATATCTATCTCTTTAGAATTTTATCATATTTATAAGATTTGTATCTTAAGAGACATTTATGTGGTTTCTAGGTAATTAATCTCTTATCATCTTAAACAAAAAAGCCTTTACTATTGAGAAATTCTTTTAAAGAAAACCAACTTCAATTATATTGTTATTTTAAAATTTCATATAATATGGTTTAACTTTTGTGTAATATCTAAACATTTTTGAATATAGCTATGACAAAATCCATGTTTTCAGCTTAATCGATGAACCAGTCTAATAGTTTTTATGTTTGTAAACATGTTTTGACTCTCCCGAGACAAATGTTTGTAAACATGTAAACCTGCTGATAGTAACCCCCTGACCATCTTCATATTCATTTTTCATATCCCCACCATCTCTTACATTTCAATCTTCAACCCTTTCATCCCTCTAGTTACCCAAATTCCCTCTCTGAGTTCCAATGGCCCTTGACGATTCTGCGAACCCGACTTGACCGACTGGCTATCACCTCCTCGACTTGCTCTGTTACTTTTGTTTTGTCCTTGAGGAAGCACTTGTCAAACCCGTCCCCAAGGCTAGACGCATAACCAATAGTTGGTACCAATTTTGCAAATATATCAGGGTTGTTTTCTTTTAGCGAAAGTCTTCTAAGAAAATATTATTATTATAAAATGTTGGGTTGAAATGCCTATTTAATATTATAAAGCATTTCTATGAAAATATAATTTACATTCTTTTAGATTTCAAACATCTAAGCCATCATATAGCAATCTAATGACTATATATTACCAATCCTCTTCTTGCCCGATCTAACATGTTTGAGTCCTGTAAAGCAGTAAGAAAAAATGTTAGCGATATGTTGGTGAATCGTTGACTCCAAAATATTTTTTGAAATATTTCTACAACATAAATATAGTTTTCTATAAAGCTCAGTAGGGCTCCTTTGTCCCTGGGAGGTAACACTAACATACACACGCAAGTCAAAAGTATCTACGGGATCCTTGCCCATCTGGAGATATGGTTTAAGACTAACGCATAGCATTCATACTACTTGTCAATTACGTTTGGATTCAGACACATGCGCATTTAGTGTGAGTGCTTTTATTTTCTATCTTATGTTATAACTTTTTAATAAACGTTTTAAGACCCTTTCAAGTAAAGAGTACATTTGTCTTTACAACTTTAAGAAAAATAACATATTTATCTCTTTAGAGTTTTATCATATTTATAAAATTTGAATCTTGAGAGACATTGATGTGGTTAATAGGTAAATAATCATTTATCACCATAAACAAAAAAACCTTTACTATTTAAAAATTCTTTTCAAGAAAAATCAACTTAAATTATATTGTTATTTTAAACTTTCATATAACATGATTAAAATTTTTTGTAATATTTAAGATTTTGTGAATATAGCTATGACAAAATCCATGTTTTGAGGTTGGTTCAAACGGTTTCACCGATGAACCTATAATGCGATGAGTTTGGTTCTACCGACGAATCTGGCAGTGATGGGTGGTGTGAAAAAGAGAGAGAGAGGCGTCAAGGAGGTTAAGACATAGAACTTGTTGAAGACTCCTCTAGTTACTTTTTTTTTTGTGTTTTTATTTTTTATTTTTTTAATCTCTGTAAAAATTCATATGAAATGAAGAAAAGTTGATTTGTTTCATGAAAAGATCAATTGGGTCTATTGAAATGAAATATGTTTTTTTCTTTCCCAGTAAATGAGTGATGTGTGGATCCTTATTCTCAAGTTTTAAATATTTCAATAGTTTATCTTTCATTTAGTATTTACTTGTTTTTTGAATTTTTGCTAGCATTCCTTTTATTTTGTTTATCTCTTGGAACTCTATATATACGGGGATATAAACTTAGATTAATTATTTTTTTTAAATAAATTATAAGAACTTTGTTCTTGAACCTTTGTTTTGTTTTATCGTCTTTGATTATTATGAGTGTCTTGAGCCATTGATAGCTTTCAAAACTGCATCAATGAGCTTATAGGAATGATTTTATTTTGATTAAGCAATCACTCAGTTAAAACAATGACGCGAAAAATCAAATAAAAAGATACAATTTTTTGTATTCGAATATTCGCTTTTTTATATGAATTGTTTGAAATTGTATAGCGCTTTAGGGCTATATAGAATCGAACCATAGAACTTCTTGGTAAACAAGATCAAATTAATAATTATCAAAATGATATGAACTCTTTCAAAGATTCAACTTGCATTTTCTTGTGCATTGGGCTCTTTCATTAACTAACAGAAATATCAGATAATCTGTCATTTTTATTTTTGACAGAAGAATAAGAAGACGGCTTCATGTGCTCTAAGTCATTATGCTAATTCATATTCAGGAACACTACTAACGGGTCATGATAGAAGCTGTAAAAAAACATGCTATTCCACAAACTCAAACTCTATGCTTAAATCGACAATAGATGAAAGAAACGAGTATAATTTGTATACATGTAGAAATCATATATATACATGTCCCATCATGTGCAGTAGTAGTAGTGATGTGCTACTTTATCAGCATATTAAAGGGGCGCTCGGGATTTGCTTGTTTTATTTTCTTATGACTTATAACTTATAAGGTGTTTGGGAAAGATAAACTATGTGAGTGTATAAGTCATAAATTATAACTTTTTAACTTATAAGTTATGACTTATATAAGCCATAAGGAGGTAAAATAAAGAATCCCAAACACCCCCTAAGTAAAGAAGGAATGACTTCTGATTACATGTTAAACTGATATTTTAGACGTATCTTGTGGGGGCGGGTTACCTTCCGAGTACCCCTTCTGGGTAGTTCAAAGGTAATGGGTGCACAACTGCCACTTATGCAGGTACCTTGTGAAAGAAGGCTCTATTGGTTTCAATACCTATTAAAAGATTCATTGAACGACGGCAATATAGACATTAAAAAAAATACGCAATCTCAAAATATATTCAGCCTATTCAATATCTAACCATATGGTTTAGTAATAATCTAAGATGATTCATAGATGTTATTATCTAAATGATATGAACTCTTTCAAAGACCCAACATGCAATTTTTGTGCATTGGGCTCTTTCATTAACTTATAGGAAATCCTCTAGCCCGTCATTTTTAATTGAAAAATTTCCATTTGAATACCTGTGGTTTGATCGTTCCATATATTTGTATACAATTTCAAAACCTTTAACGCTTTGAATACAATTAAATATATTTTAATTATATCAATTTGTATACAACTTCTAAACGGATTTAAACAAATCTGTTAAACCCCAAATATGCCAGGGGTACTTTCATCATTTTCAATTAAAAATTAACCCTTGCAATGATCTGGTAAATGATATAATGTAGATTAATCCTTTAATGGCCAGTTCAAGAAAAAATAAAAATCCTTCAATGACTCCTAGAAGATCAAAAAATAAACATTCATAATACTTGCCCATATCCATAAAGCCAAAAATAACCCAATCGAGCATATCATAAAAAAACTAAATGCAAACCTTCATTTCATAACTTGTAAAATCATCCATATACATTTAACAAATTTACAAATTGACCTTTACAAATGATTACCCAATTTTTCATGTTAATTGACAAGATAATAGATTACAAAGAAAACCAGATTACAAAATAGAACATGTTTCAATCTCTTGTTCTCCATATCCTGTTTCCGGACCATTTCTTTGTGATTCTTAATCGAATTCAGAAGCCCCGAGACAATTTCTGCTACTAAAGAACACAATTGAAGATTACCATCGTTTTACTTTGGGGAAGACGGTATGAACGAAGAGGGGGGTTAAGGTTCAAATGAAGTATTTGGGGGAGACGTATGAACAAATGTAACATCCGTATTACGAGATTACTAAATAAAAGAAAATTATTGTTTCGTGTGTGTCGCTCGTTTAATTTTGTGCGTGTTTATATTGGATAAGGATTGGGATTGGTGAAGGAAGTGGGTGGTGGGGTCCATAGCCCTCTATATAAGGCCATCCCCCCATCCCTTCACCATTTCTTCCCAAAACACACACACACACTCCCTAGAACACACACACACTCTCTCAAGACCTGAATCCGAATCCGGGCTAAAGTAAGGAAGATCTTGGTGACCAAGTGTCTTCAAACAACAAGAACACGTCCAGATCCTCGTATTGTCCGGATCTGAACTCGAACCCGAAGCAAAAGGTAGGTTTCGGTTTAAATGGTTAAGTTTTATGGTTAGAATCGGCATGCAAACAGATATAATGGTAGATCTGGTTGTGAAATGTAAGAAAAATATAAACTTGGTAAGTTATTAACTCTTGGGTGCACTTTAAGGTAAAAAGGTGGCGTTTCGACTATGAGAGATATGGGTTCAGGATCATGTGCATGGGGTCAGAATGTGTCGAAAGTTGAGAAAGAGTAAAAATCAGGTCCTGAGGAAGAGCCAAGAAGTAAAATGGCTTTAAAATGGTAAAAACGAAGAAAGGAAGGCATTTCGCTTCGCTCAGCCATGAGAAGCGAAACAGTCATTTCGCTTCGCTCAGCCATGAGAAGCGAAACAGGCATTTCTCTTTGCTCAACCATGAGAAGCGAAACAGTCATTTCGCTTCGATCAACCATGAGAAGCGAAACAGTCATTTCGCTTCGCTCAGCCATGAGAAGCGAAACAGGTATTTCGCTTTGCTCAGCCATGAGAAGCAAAATAGGTATTTCGCTTTGCTCAGCCTTGAGAAGCGAAACAGGCTATGCGAAGCGAAATTCTATGCGAAATTCCTCCCATGCGAAATTGTTTAAGTTGTTATTAAAATGTGACCCGATTAATTTTCTGATGCGTTTTTGTTAAAGGACTGTTAATGAAAATAATTTTTTTTCCGAGCTGACCTGGGGCTCAACCCCAGCCAGGGGCTCTGCCCCTTGGACCCTACTAGGGGCTACCGCCCCTAGACCCCGATACCAGGGGCGCTGCCCCCAGACCCCCGTTAGTTGAGGGTCTCATTCACCTAGATGTAAGAAGTAGATGTGATAGATAATTGATACTCGTGCCTTGTTATACAGTTAGCCGTGCGCAGCTAAGGAGGGGCACTACACTTAACTCAGAGAGAAACAGGACCCAAGTGAGTTTCTAGCCCCATTTCTGCGATATGTTTTGGGGTTGTGTGCATACTCAATGTCATTAGTTAATACAGTTACCTTAACTGGTAAGTGTACGCCGCATGAATGTTTATAAATATACCTAATTAGCATAGAAAGAGTTAAACGTATGTGTGAAGAGGTATATGAGAATAGATACAACTAATGAAAGGATGGTAAGTTTGTGGTGTATAATGTATGGATGGTATGTATGATATGTATAGTTTAATACATAAAGGGTTGCATACCCTAATAATATATGCGAAGAATAAAGGGGTTGCATACCCTAATAATATATGCGAAGAATGAAAGGGTTGCAGACCCTAATAATATCTGCGAAGGTTATAAGGTGAAAGGCTCTTTAAAACGTAGAACGATATGTACATATGAAATAACTAAAGTAAGAAGAAGTATGAACGTAAGAGCGAACGTAATATGTGTCTTCGGATATATATAAATACATAAATGTGTAAGAATGAGAATGAGATGTATGTTACCTGCTTAACTAGAACTCACTCAGTGTAGCTGACTTTTAGTATGCACGCACGTAAATAGATTGAAGGAGCTGGCTTAAGGATGGCACGTGGCAGGGACTGGAAGACTGGCATCTTAGAAAGGAATGTCATGAATTAATATGATATGTTTTAAGACAAGTGTACTTTTGTTAAGACAATATTCGATGATGTGTAATGTAATGCATGAAGTTTTAATGATTCCATGAAAAGTTTTAATGAACACTGATTTTAGAACTATGTTTATGAGTAAATCCAAGCTAAAGTGGGGCTCCGGGATCGGAGCGTTACAACAAAAAGGGGTGTTAGGGTTTAAAAGAGGACAGGGATTAATTTTTATAATTGAAATTGACGAAAGTAACAGATTTGTTAACTCTGTTTGGAAATTGTATGTAAATTGATATAGTTAAAATATATTTGTATTCAAAGCGTTAAAGGTTTCGAAATCGTATACAAATAGATGGAATGATCAAACCATAGGTATTCAAACGAAAATTTTTTCTTTTTAATTTTGAAAGAAAAATAAGATGACTCCATGTGCTATGAGTTACTATGTTGATTCAAATTTAGAAACACTATCAATGAGTCAAGGTAGAAGCTATAATTAAAAACAAAAAGAAAAACTCGTTTTTCCACATACTCAAACTCCGACGCTTAACTCATCTTTAGATGAAAGAAACATAATTTGTATATATGTAGACATCATATATATACATGTCCCATCACGTGTAGTAGTAGTGATACGTTCCTTTATCAGCTTATTATGTAAAGAAGGAACGATTTTTGATAACATGTAACTCATATTTTAGCAGGTTGTCTTCAAGAATCATGAAAATTTTTGGGTCGAAGGAGAAAAATAAAATTTGATTCTTAAATTGGTTGAGTAATTTGGTTTAAACATTAAGAATATATATATATATATATATATATATATATATAGAGAGAGAGAGAGAGAGAGAGAGAGAGAGAGAGATAGAGGAGGGATATTTTGAGAACCATGTTGAGTTTTAAGAACTTAAGAACTCAATTCCAGGCCACACATTTAATTAAATGGATTGGAATATGTGGTTGAGATTAAATATGGCAAAAAGTCAAAATAGGAGAGAGAATAAATATGTAAGTGGTTACACTAACTTTTACGTCCGTTACACATGTGTAAAAAGTCGACTCAGTGCGTAAAAAATTCTGTAATTTTTTTACGTGTATGTAACTTACATATATTACGCATGTGTAAAAAAAATCGTTACACTGAGTTCTTTCGAGTTCTTAAAACTCAAAGGGGTTCTTAATTGAAATCTCCCCTATATATATATATATAGTTTCATGATCAAATATATTTTATTTTTAACATGAAAACGGTGAGAACCAATTTGTTGTTATTATTATGTTAGTTTTTATAATTGTTTGTTGTTCTTTTTTGTTCATATATACTGATTTCCAATTATGAGACGTTATAAGTATTTGTTGATTTACATTTTGTTGTTAATATTATGTTTTCTTTTTCTTATGTTGTTATAAGTATATGTTGTTATTATTTTGTTGCTGATTTTGATTATTTTGTTGTTATTATTAGGTTTCTTATTTATTTTTATAAAATATTGCTTATGTAGATTGGTATTGTAATTGATATTTTTTCTACGCTATCATTTTTGATATACTAGTATTGTTTCTTACGTTCACATGTTAAGATTATTTTGTACATGAACCCTTTCCTTTATATATAACTTCAAAAATATTAAAATTCGGGCCTGTCGGGATGGCGGGCTAGGATCCGTCAACCACCCAGTCCTGCCACAAAGCCGGCTCTGTATTTTAGGCATATCTTGGGGGGAGGGGGGCACCTTACGGGTACCCCTCCTAGGTAGTTCAAAGTTAACGAGGGCACAGCCGCCACTAATGTAGGTAGCTTGTGAAAGAAGGTTCTATCGGTTTCAATACTAGTTAAAAAAATTCATTGGACAACATAGCCGTTAGAAAAAATACCCAATCTCAAAATATATCTAGCCTATTCAATATCTAACATATTACATATGGTTTAATCATAATCTATGTTTATTCTATTTATATAATACTAGATTATTAACCCGTGTACGACACGCGTAAAAATATAGAAATCTTCAACAGAAACATATATAATTTCAGACAGCAACATGGTTTTTAATCGCAATTCATATTTATATGAAAACAATTATAAATTTGATTATATTGATGAAGCAATTAAATTTCCACAATTAACTTTCCTTAAATTGGTTAAGTATTTTTTAGTTCATATATAGTTGTTCGGTGTATGGGCTAGCCCAACTTTTGTTGTATTAGGTTAAATGTCCTGTGTTTAAGAGTCAAAAATGACAAGAAAAACAAACAATCATAAAAAAACATTTGTTTATTGTAATGATATCAAAGCAAACCAAAACATAAAATTCTAACAAAAACTCTAAACCTATGACCACAAACAAATCAAACAGAAAATCAACAAAATGTCTAAGAAACAAAAAACAAACTCAAAACATAAATTTAAAACAATTATTGTCTTGAAAGCATCCCTTTGTTATCATCCTTCAGAAAACAGTTAAAAACGATCACTTTCCAAGCTTAAGGTAATAAAAATAACCCCTTCATCACCATCAAACTTGCCTTTTCCGTCTTCACTATTGCTTTTTGTTACCAACATACTATTTAAGCATCAACATCATAAGCATCAATTGACTTTTGTTTGAGCTTTGCGTCTTTAATAGGCACGAATTCAATTCAACCTTTTCATCAGTCAATGGAACATCCACAGAAACATCTTAAGAAATGAAAATAGGAGTGACCTAGTTACAGGAAGGAGTTGGAGAATCCTATAAATAAGATAACAAATTACATATACCATGATATTTGTAAAACGGGTCTCAATTTTTTTTTAAATTGATCCTTTTAAATTTGATTCGTTTGATAAATAGGAGATTACATATAACCCAAATACGATGCAAGGGTAGTAACAGTTATTAAAATTACCGTTCATTTTTCCCTTAGGATTCACAATAACTCTAGCATTATCTATAAAAAAAAAGATACATAGTTTCTAATCATACACTTTTGCAAGCTGGATTCATTTGGTTTGTAGAGAAAAATACCACGTCAAGAAAAAGTTACCAATGTGATTTGTATGTTTAATAAGGACATGCTATTCTCCTTAAAATGAGATTTTGCACTGATGTAGCACACAAAAAGTTACTTCCAAATTTAGAATCTCTTCATTACTTTTACAATATTACGAATACAAAACTATTAGTGTTGATATTGCTTACCAAAAGGTTTTTTCCGGTTTGCTTTTTTTTCAGATTACTAGTGTCTTCTTTTTTTCCGATTTGAACCTGATCAACAAACATCCCAACACCACTCAAAGATCCAATCACAAACGTTGCATCACCACATAAAGAAACCAAAATAAAAACTATCAATCATAATAAAGAAGCTCATATTTGTTCAAAGTAATCAACCTGTGATGGCTATAATAGAGTTAGCATAAGGTACTTGACATCCTGCAATTTTGCCACGCCAAGCACAGAACTTCAGTGGCAATGATATTTAATCTGCTACAAGTCTCCAAATCAAAGAGCCAACAATACCATAAACAATTGACAGTGAAAATTAGGTTTAACAACTGGATTTGTGTGATTCGCAAACAAGGAGAGGGGGAGAAGAGGATGTAAATTAGGGTTGTGAAAAACAGATATGGTTCCAGAATTGATTTGACTCAAAGATGGAAACGCATCGAACTGAATTGTAAATTTTGATTTTATTTTTGAATTATTTTATTAGTAAGAAACTCTATGATTACTTGTTATTTTTGGAATATAATAAAATGAACCAATAAAAATGAGGCAAAATGAATTTTTTTAATAGATATATAGATTCAGATAATTATATTGATAAAATCTTGTTTAATCATGTTTAGTTAACTAAAAAGCATTTTAATTGAAGACTATATCAAAATAGCACACATCAGGAAGTTTATGACAAACATAAAACACTACATTAGAAAAAGATCAAAGAGTGTGGTACTTGTTTTATTATTTTCCATATGGGGCTAAGAATATAAATCAACCTATCATTAAATAAATTTAACAAATGTATATTCCTAAGCAAAATTATATTAATCAAATGAAGTTAAAAAGAGTAACCTCAACCTTTTCAACACCATTAACATCCTTCCAGACCCTATAAAGTATTTGTTAGCGAGCTGCTCGGTTTCTTCTTTCTTAACCCTATCCAGTATTAGGTGAGTCAATCCTGACCCTGACCTGATGTACATGAATAATGCTATATTTATTCATTTCTTGATTTAAAAAAAAAAGCTAGAAAATGAAGAAACCCTAACCCGGTGCCCATGAATAATGTTATGTTTGTTAAAAACCATGTACCTGATTGAACTAAAAAGAATGAAAATTAGTAAAATAACAAATACAAGTAAGAAAATATGAAACTTATGTAGCAACAATGTAAGCGACATAAATCATTGGCTAATTGATCGATGACCAAAAGATTGAATTTAGGGTTTGGAAAAGTAAAAGAATAGATGTAATAAGAACCATTACCTGTTTGTTAATTGAACGACTTGGAAGAGACTAAGAATTGATGGTGGGCATCACGATTTAAGGATAAAGATGTTGTGAATGAGAGTTATAGGGAAGAAAAAGAAGAATCAGCGTGAGAAAAGGAGTGGGAGAGTAGAGAGAAACCGCACTGTAACTGTTATGCTATAATGCTGAGATTTAATTTCGGAAAATTTCTAGGGTTAGAATTTAGGGAAAAGAAAAACAGTTACAAAGGTATTGAATTTAATTTTAAATTATTTAAATGGTCATAAATTTTAAGATTGTAAGATATATATGGTAATTAGTGAATTAAATCAATAAGAATTAGACAAAATGATTTTTTTTAATAGATATATATATTAATATTGGGTGCAACACGATCATAACGATTTTTTTTTTCTTTTTAAAGTAGGGTGTATTTAAGGTATTTAATCACTTGGGGGTTGGTTTTTATTTTTAATTACAAATAGTATTTGATAATCGCAAGAGTGAGTTTGGGTATAGGTGAAGAGATGGTCAAAGAGGTTATGTAATATATTTAATTACTTACCTAATATACAACTCAAACAAATCAATATATATATATCTTGATTTAACCCTCATCTCCGACAGAGTTTCAGAACCACATACAATAATGGCGATCAAAAGGTTACGTGAAGAACAAGAAACCAACACAGCAAGGGCGGACAGGCTTACGGCATTACCAGAAGACCTGCAGTTTCGAATTCTTTCATCTCTTGAAACCGAACACGCGTTTCAAACCTCGTTGTTGTCGAAAACATGGTCTTCTAAATGGACTTATGTTCCTGTTCTCAACTTCAGTTCCTATCGTTTTAGAAAACTCAATGATTTCAACAAGTTCGTTAACGCTGCGTTATCTGTTCCTCGGTCGGCTCTGTTGGTTAAACTAAGCTTCACACGAGGTGGAACATGCAGCGCCAAGATCTTGAAAACGGTTTTCGATTACGCGTTTAAGGAGGGTGCTGAAGAACTCGATGCAAATATTATCCGGGCTAGAAAAGACACGAGTTGGCCGAACATGTCGCATGCTTCGTGGGATTCGTTAAAAAGTTTGAAGCTAGGCAGCCTCGAACCCATGTGTTGCTCGTTTTTCGTCGGACCGAGATCCGGATCATTCAAGAATCTCACCAGTTTGCATCTCAAAAGGGTGATTATTACGGATCTTGATCCGTTTTCAGGGTTTCCCGCGTTAAAGAAGTTAAAATTGGTTTGTTGTCATCTTCAAACAGATGGAAACACTTTGAGCGTACACGCTCTGCATCTTTTGGAGTTAACAATTGTGTACTACAATAAATATGTCAACCGGTGTAATCTCACCACTCCAAACCTTGAATATTTCGAGTTCCGGGGGAATAATTTCCCGCGGTTTGAAATTACACTCGGTCTTCCTGTTCTTGACACGGTGATAATCGAGTACAATGGACTTTGCCCAAAACTTAAAGAGAGGACACTGTTTGATGATCTTATGATGGTGTTTAAGGTTTTATGTAACGTGAAATCACTTACGATTTACTCGTCTGTTGTTCTTCTGCTCTCGTTGTTTCTAAAGGAGTTGGAGAATCGGTGTTCACCCTTTCGGGATTTGAAGACTTTGGAGGTGGATTTTAGTTTATTTTATCAGCAGAAGTTGTTTGAAGGCGACTGCAAGTCGTTGGGTGAAGCTTTTAGAGATGTTTTCGATGTGAAACGTTACTTGTTACGCAAGTCACCTGGTGCCAAGTGCACTATGATATATCCTGGTGCTCAGAATGCACAATCACTGCATTCTCCATGTTCAAACGCGCATAAATACGATTGCAGGCCATTCAATACAATTAGACTATGATTAGCATACATTCCATGGTTGAACTAGCTAGAGATATTGATTTGTAAGCACTATTGAACTTTAATGGAAGTTATTCTTTTTTAATATGAGTATTAATTAATGTTTGTGCTAAGTTATTATAATTGTCACATGATATCTAATTCCTTATTGTTATGTGATCTCTTATTAAGTCGGGATCAATTATTCAAAAGTTTTTGTGTCCCGGCCGACGGCTAAAGTTAAACAGTTTCAGAATAGTAAAATATGTCAAGATGGATCGATCAAATTGACGATTAACGTACTTTTATTATGTTTTTGAATTTAAAATGGTTTTTGTCTTATTATTATGTGACCCAGCCCAACATCGGTCAGAGAAAAAATCATATAGACATATAGCGATAAATTTTGTGTCCACCACTGCTTTAATGCACTTTTGCAGTTGTCCAGTCAATGCAAGTAACAAATGACCGAGTCGAGTTACTATCGCATTTATGTAATGTTGTTTCGGCGCTCGCAGGTTACCAAAACCAACTGAAGATGGAGTAACAACAGAAGCACAAGATTCTGTCAAGTTGCTTCTAGGTTTCAAATAGGTGTTCGACAACATTAAACTAAACTTGAACTTGATTCGACATCTCAGTGATCATACATGATGTAAAGTGCAAGTCGAATTCAAGCTTGAAGAATAATTAATTACATAACTGCACGGCTGCACCTCGCTCAGTTGATGACTGAAACCGAAGCTTGAAACTACCAGCGGTGCATGTGATCGGTTCATACAGGCCAAACCCAAACGACCCTGACCCTAAATATCTCTCCGCCGCCAAAGGTTATCAAGTTGTTCAGGCAATTTATGTTGACGTGCCGAATCCAAATGTTAGTCTTTAAAGGGCTAGGACCTCCCTTGTTACTTGAACAAACAACAACAATCATACCCAGTATAAATCCCACCAATAGCAAAGCTGTTAGCAGGGTCTGGGGAAGGTGAGATGTAGGCAAACCATACCTCCATCCCAAAAGATAGAGAGGTTGCTTCCAGAGAGACCCTCGGCTCGAAAACCATATGCATGGGATCAATAATAATAGAGATATTAGTAGTGAATACTAAATATGCGTTATAGTAATAATAGTGATAATAGTAATGAATAGACCAATAATAGTAGTAGTAGTGATAATAGTAATAATAGTGATAATATTATAATGAAAGATCAATACTAGATATGTATTACAGTAATAATATTGATATTAGTAATGAATACTAAATGTGTTATAGTAATAATAGTTGTACTAAATATAGAAATAGATCAATAATAAAAGTGATATTAGTAATGAATACTAAATATGTGCTATAAATACTAATTTGAGGAAAGGGTATTATAGTAATATATCTCTTTTCACTCGAAATAAGGTAAAGAAACACCTCCTATGATAGAATTATAATCAAAACTCTACGTTTCTCCTAAAAGTCCTTAGCCTTAATCCTACGTCTCCAAGAATTCCTATCCTCAACCATGTCCTCGGAGAGGTGCAAATCTAGCAAATCATGCCTAATCCTCTCGGCCCAAGTTAATTTGGGACGTCCTCCCCTCGGAGAGGTGCAAATCTAGCAAATCATGCCTAATCCTCTCGGCCCAAGTTAATTTGGGACGTCCTCCCCTCGGAGAGGTGCAAATCTAGCAAATCATGCCTAATCCTGTTGTTACTTGAACATTAATGCAAATTGCCATTTTTTGCTCAACAAAACAAGAAAATTACATGCAAAATGTTATAAAAACTGGCACTTAACTTGTTACTTGCCTGTTCTGTAAAAATCAGATGACGCACATGTTACAATATTAATAAACACGCGACTTACTTAAATTTATACACTTGTGAGTTATGATTTCCATAAATTTATACACACATATCCGGGCTTACTTATGCAGAACAGACAACATCAAGGAAGCAGCAGAATTCTCAGCATCCTTTAGTCTAGATCTCTCATTTCCTTTTACACATAAAACTTGATCAGAAAGCTCAACTTGAGCGGACGATACGAATCTTTTGTCATGTGCGGGACCCAATTCTTGCTCGACCCTAAAATCAAACTAATAGAGTCAGATTAAACGGTTTGCAGTGTTTTTGACGGTAATAAACAATATGTAGTAGTGAAATCATACTTGTAAGTTGGCTTTGGCAACTTTTTCTTGTCGCATAATTCATGTAATATTTTTTTAGCATCTTTGATCTCCGTTGATTCGTTGAAATCAACGTTAGTTTGTAAACTTGCATCACTAGTTTTGGATTTTGTTAATTTTGACAAAGCCGCTTCGGCTGCATGAAGCTTTGCATTCTCTTTGGTCTCTGAAGAACCGGATGCAATAAATGTATCATCCACAAAAACACTTGCAATACATCTCTCACCTAGGAGTTTAAATAGGTTAGATGTGGTAATATTAATTTGTCAAACAAGAACTCATAAAAGTGATGGCCTATTTAACATCATTATAAAAGTTTATATTTTTTTTTAACCAATAAACTATAATTATGTGTAGAGTTATGTAAAGAAAATATAAATGTTTAGATTACATCGAAACAGAAGGCAAGCGGGCAACAAGCTGCGCCGCTACCCCTTTTTGAATTGCAAAACCCAATCTTGTAAAGAAAATATAAATGTAATTATCTGTAACTTAAATTGACTATAGCGAATTACTCACCATTCCAGCGGTATTGTATATCTACTTGTTTCCCATGCGCCTCATACAATGCGGATACAGGTTGTGGTTGAGCCAAAACGACATCAAGCATTACTAACGGTTCAAGCAGGCTTCTGAATATCTGTATAAATCATCATATCAAACACATAAATCAAAATGCTGATTCGTCGTTTTAGTTCCCATTCAATGTCTAAAGTAAGTTCAGAATTGGAATCACTAGTCGCATATGAAGAAACTCATAAAGTGTAAGAATGCTAAGTAGGTCGAACCCGAACACGACATGAATTCTCATGGGTTTAGATGAATACGACCTTTTAACCCAAATTTTAATTTTTTTTATCGCATATTAATACTCTAAAATTATAATTTTACAACAAAAAGACACAAATGCATATAGCATATAGTTATAATTTAGTAATAAAATCTTATGTTAATTTCTCATTAGTTTTAAATTTTGGCTTAAAATACCCAATGGATTTAATTTACAACAAAAAAAACACACTTTAAAAATATAAAATTAAAAAAATATTGGATTTAAACAAGCTAGCCAACCAGTGAAGCCACCGATTTGACACAAACACTACCTGTATAGCTAAATAGGCTCGCTGGTTCGACTTGTTTATACTAAACCAAACCTACGAATATTGTGCTAGATTTCACACAAACTCACCGTCCACAGCATTTGCAAATTGAACCCGCAATCAACGAACACAGCTCCAGCCACTGATTCCACTACATCCACAAGAACTTTTGGAGCTCTCATGACTCCACCATACACAACCACATCTTCTTCCTCCTCAACCATAGTTATAAATTCACTAACCTAACAAAATTAAACACCAAAACCCCTCAATTTGGCTAACACCAAAAAACGTTTATTGTAATAGAAACAGTCTCGAAACTTAATTGCCTTACGACTTATATAGACCAAAGCTAAGCACGATTGTATTTAATTATCTAGGCTACCAGGATTCATAAACAATAGGTAAATGAATTAAAATAATTAAATAAAAACATCCTAAACCGACAAGTATTAGGAAGTATTGGAATCCAATTTTCTTTTAACTTGTGTCTTGCATGCCAAGTTAACAGGCCTTTCACTCCAAAGGCGCTAATTAGAAATTACCAACATAGCAACCATAATATATGGTATGTACTTGCTAAATGCTCAGTGGCGGAGCCACATACTAGACACCTGGTTCGGCCGAACCCAGGGGCGGACCCACTATAGAGGTACGAGGTCGGCCGTCCCCTATGAAATTTTTTCTTTTAGTATTGTATATGCATTAAAATCCCTAACGACCCCTGTGAAATTTTGACACCGACCCTGCAATATTAAGAAAAGAGAAGGAAAGAAGTTGAAATAAACAAATTCAAGTGAGAAAGGTTCACGGAATGTTTTTCCGGCTAAATTGGTAATTGCAGGCATGGTGTGAGATGAAACGTAGAAGATGATAGGTGTTAATAAAAAATTGTTTTTATCCATTAAAAAGTAAAAGGTCATTGGTTCAATATACTTAGCACTTTATACACATGTACTTTCTTTTCAAGTAAAACAATATTACATTTAACAATGAAAAACACTTAAAAGTAAGTTTCCTTTTTTATTCGGTTTCTGTTTTTGCTTATGATTTATTTGTATTCTTTTAGTTTACATAATGAAGAAACACTAAGTGACCCGGTACAGATTATAGATAATCTGGGGGTTAAGTAATGTTTCCCACGAATGAGGTCTAGCTGAGAAGGCTGTTCTTCAGGAGACCTGCAAAACAAACACCGTAAGCTCGTCACTGAGAAGGGGGGGGGGGGTTCCTCCTTGTGACCACCCTCCGGCGTGAGAATCAGACTAGGTTGCTCTGAATATAAGTGTATATTAAGAGATTGCTAGATAACTGGATAGCAGATGATCTTACCATTCCAAGATGTTGGAGTATTTATAGCCGAAGGTAGGTTTTCTAGAAGGTACAGCCGGCTGAATAGTATTCCTGTTCAACCAACAGTAGATTACGCACAGGCCATACTGGTTGGTGGGTAGGTTACGGCCAACAGTAACAAAGTCGGCTGCACTATTCCACCAACTGTAGACTATGCACGTCCCACTTACGGTGGATTGTACGCAGGCCATGCTGGTTGGTGAATAGGTTACGGCCAACAGTAACACTATTCCACCAACTGTAGGCTGCGCATGCTCCATAGTAAGGGTTGGTGAGTAGGCAGCGGCTAATAGTGAAACAGTACTAGAGGGTGCTCCTCCTCGCACTGTTGTCTGTGAGCTGTCACCCTGTGATTGGCTCATGGGCTGTTCTGGTCAGATCGTCTGTCCTATCCATACCTTGGTAGGTATGGTACAAAAGATCTTTCAGACTCAGACTGGCTCATTTGGGCGGGATTGTTCCCGCCTTGCTCATTCCTTCACGTGACTGCTGAAGTAGCTAGTGTCTTGTGCGTGTAGCTCTGCTGTCTGCGGGTAGCCTTCCCTGATGGCTTGTATCCGCAACTGCGGGAACAGGCGGGGTACTTCACCATTGGGAGGCTTTCCCTGCGTGTACAGCTTGCGTACTGCGCGTAAGATTCTATGAGCATGGTGGGTCCTGCGGGAGCAGATGGCCTTTGCGCAGACGTACCTGTTCAAGGTGAGTCTTGCGGGACCAACTGGTCTCTGCTGGGACCTACCTCTTCAAGTCCCCCCAGTCCAATGTTCTTCTCACGAATGTTTAATAAAGTGAGGTGAACTTTTGGACTTTAAGCAAGGGGTTCTGAAAAGGGTTTAGTTTTAAGGTTCTCCGTGGGGATTCTTCCCGCGGGTTTCCTAATGTCACTTGCAAAAATTCCCGATTTTTTTGCTTGATCTTTGGGTATGATGCGGGTAGGTATGTAACCTTCTCGCAAGTCAGGAGCGTTGAGTCTCACTTGTGTGGATTCTCCTTGAGGTTTTAGTGGTTTTGAACATAGTGATCAATTATGTTAAACCACCAATTCCATCCTGGAGCCTCAAACAATGTAGTTCTCGACGTTCCCGCTATGCGGGGATGTTATTTCCGTTTCCGCAAGCATTGCCCAGAAGATCCTTCTTGGTTTCAATTCCCTGCGGAGCGCTAGGTACGTGAAGGGTTGACTGAACACTGTACCCGCGCTTGTCTTACGGTTACTTTACTTTCAAGGTGCTTCTGGCATCAATTCCCTGCGGGTGTCAGGTATGTGAAGGGTTTTGCCTTAACACTGTACCCGCACCCGTCTTATAGTTACTTTGTTGCCGAGGTATTCTTGGCTTCAATTCCCTGCGGGTGCAAGGTATGTGAAGGGTTTTGCCTTAACACTGTACCCGCGTCCGTCTTATGGTTACTTGGTTGCCAAGGTAAGGGGTGTTTTCCCGCTTTTTGAATCTTTTTGAATTTTGAAATTCAAAAGGTTGGTAAGGATAAGAACAATCCAAACATCTGAAACGTCGTGCGACAGTTTCTTCTGACTGTGTCAGGACGTGCAGGAAGTTATGGTGACGTGACAGAACATGGTCATTCCAGTCGCTTTTTCAGGCGCGTGGGCGTGTTTTTTCGGGCGCGTGGCCGCGAAGTTACTGGCACGTCCTTTCAACAGCTGTTGCCAGCTTGCTTTTTGCCACGTGTCATAGTTTCATTGCACTGTCGATTTCTCTCTCCTCCGCATTAAATTCACCGCATTAATTGCGATTACTATATAAAGGGGAAGAGGGTTATTTGCAATTCACACTTTCACCTCTCTTCTTCTTCTTAGTGATTTCCGGCAAATACTCCCCTTTTTCAGGCAAGCATTTTCCCGAAATCACTCTTCTTTCTGCAAAAATGTCTTCTCATGATGCTGAAGCTGTAGCCGACGATAGGAGTACTGCTGGCGAGTGCCAGTGTGCTCTACCTATCGATCAGTACCAGTACATCGTCAGGAAGTTCATGCTCGAGTCCCTCGAGCCTGAGTTTCCTGAATCTCACCAGACTGTGTACGATGCCCCCAGTGGCAAGATCGGGGTATATGCTGCATTCTTTGTGTATGGAAACCTTAGGTTCCCATTGACAAAGTTTATGTACCGTGTCCTGGAGAGGCACGGGGTGCACCTGACCGAGGTGCATCCGATGGCGATTGCCAAGGTCCGGCACTTCGAGTGGGTGTGCCGGATTCTGGGTATTGAACCCTACGTGGACCGCCTGATGACCTTCTATACTTGGAGGTGCGTCCAAGGGTGGTACACCCTGACAACCCGTATTAAGGGTTTAAAGATCTGCGTGACCGAGCGCAGTCTCCGATCGTGGAAGCGGGAGTTCTTCTACATCTCTGCCCGCGCCATCCCCATTGCTATGAAGTTCAAGAAGGGTCAAGCGCTTCCGAGCCTTCACGCTTCCAGCTACCAGGAGGCGGAATGGTTCGCGAAGATATCCCGGGTCCAATCTCCGGTTTACCGGTTTGCGGAGTCCGGGATGGTGCTGCTGGGGATGAGCCGGGTATGGAAGGATGCGTCTCGGTTTCCTATCCTTCTCGAATACGGTTTGAACTCTATTCCTTATGGTATGTCTTGTCTTTCTTGCTGATATTAGTTTATTTTTCTAACTGTTTCTTTTCTTTCAGAGGGGAATAATTTGGAGTCGCTCCTGTTCCCGCGGGAGGCTGACCGTCCCGTGCGGGTGGGCACTCGTGTAACACCCCGACCAAAGGCGGATTATACATCGGGGCGCCACATATTGTTTCATTACTCGTGACACTATTGGTGTCAATATTTATTAATACACATTTTATCGCGCACGCGCAGCGGGGAAAATAAAGAACATAAATCAAACATAAATCAATATATTATAAATTATAACATTCAAACATCATTAACTTGTCCTGATACATTTTAAATTCTAGGTCCAAAAGTAAAAACGTCCTACGTGTCCACAAGCTCCAAAACAGCTACTGCAAACCTGAACATGTGTTAAAATAAACGTCAAACACTTGCGTGTTGGTGAGAAATCAAGTTTAATACAATACATAGATAACAATAAATCTGCGCGCAACATGTGTATGTCTGGTTTTCAACAAGGGTGTAATCTGATCGGGACCAACTCTAAGAGACAAGACTGCCAGTGCTCACAATTGAGCTCACAAACAAGACTAACTGTGCATGTGTAAACAAAAGAGAAAATCATAAACGAATGTTCTCCCGTGTTCATCTAATGGTACCATGAAAACTGCGGAATAGACCGACAAGACGGTTAATGATCCACACATACAAATAAACAGCCAAGTCTACGTCCTCAACACATGGGATACTGCGCGACTAAAGTTCATAAACAAGTTTAAGACTCTAAGTTTGATATGAACACATGAACATCCCAAAGCATTTAAAATAAAAAGGGATTAGATACGAGATAACTCACTTGATAAACGATGCGGTGAAAGATATGCAAGAATCAACTCTTAAACAAGCAAAGTTAACCTATAATTAAGATTATTGTTTTAATGATTTGTTTTAAGTCTTGATTATAAGTTAGCATAATTAATAAGTAAATTATAATATATATTACCGGAAAAGTAGGAAGAACAAGGAGGAAGACGGAGGCAGAGAGGAAGACGGCAGAGAGAGCAAGGAGCAAGAGAACAGGAGAGATTAAGTGTTTTGTGTGTGTAGTGTTAGGAAAAATAATGTTATTATTTATAGAGAAACCCTAGGGAACACAATCCCTAGGAAAAGGGGAAAAGATCTCAAAAAGCAAAAGATTCCAAAAGCAAAAGATATCAAAAGATATGGCAGCTGCAGGGGGCAAGATAAAGCTGTCAGGGAAACAGTAACAGGCATGGGCGGGTCAGATAAAGGTACTGGTCAAGCATGGCAAAAGCAGATCTCAAAAGATAATGTCAGTCACTTTTTCTACCAACCAATGGGGGTTGGTACGCATGCTGCGCCGAAAGTAACTATTCAGACATTAGATAGGTTAGGTCAACAGCACAGAAGATAAGACAACACAAAAGCATACAGGCTGGAATAAACAGAAGATACAAGGGTTAAGCGCGGGAAGGCTGAGTGCGCGAGCGCGAAGGCTGGCACAACAATCCTTAGCGCACTGCGGGAAGAATCACAAATCCTTAGCGTGCTGCGTGAAGAACAAGAATTCTAAGCGCATCGCGGGAAGAACATACATTCTTAGCGCATTGCGGGAAGAACATGCATTCTTAGCGCGCTGCGAGAAGAGTTCTCTTCACGCATCGCAGGAACAAGATGTCTTCACGCAGGCTTCCATGTAAGGAGTCTGGCGCGTGGAGCTGCAGACATCCTTAGGCGGGAAGAACCAAAGGACAAGCAAAGAGGAGGGAAACAAGGCGTAAGGGCGGGACGGCGACAAGAGGGAAAAGAAGGCGGAAAGAGAGAAGGAAGAGGGAGGGGACGGCGGAAAGAAAGAGAGAGAAAGAGGCGGGAAGGAAAATATATATTATTATTAAAAGTAAAATATAAGTATAAATATTAAATAATAAAAGAGAGATCGGGTCAGAGAAACGGGTACCTGGATCGGGTCGGATCGGGCAGATGTCACAGTCTCCCCTACTTTAAGAAATTTCGTCCCGAAATTTATCTCGAAGTAGGTTGCGCAGAGAACAGGTGCGGGTACTTGATCTTCATTTGATCTTCCCTTTCCCATGTAAACTCGGCTCCGCGCTTGGACTCCCAACGAACTTTCACGATAGGGATACGACTGCGCTTGGTTTGCTTAACCTCGCGATCCATAATCTCAACAGGCTTCTCAATGAAATGCATGGATTCATCAACTTGAACTTCATCAAGTGGAATGTGAAGGTTCTCGTCAGCTAAACACTTCTTGAGATTGGAAACATGGAACGTTGGATGCACATTACTGAGCGCGAGCGGCAGGTCAAGTCTGTAGGCAACTTTTCCCACACGCGCGAGAATCTTGAATGGACCAACATAACGAGGAGCAAGCTTACCCTTCTTCCCAAAGCGGACAACACCTTTCCAAGGCGACACTTTGAGGAGAACAAGATCACCAACTTGAAATTCGAGAGGCTTTCGCCTACGATCTGCGTAACTCTTCTGTCGGCTTCTGGCAGTCAGCAAATGATCACGGATCTTGGCGATTTTATCGGTTGTCTCTTGAACAAGTTCGGGTCCTGTGATTTGAGTTTCACCCACTTCGCTCCAACAAATCGGGGAGCGGCATTTACGACCGTAAAGTGCTTCAAATGGGGCCATACCGATACTGGAATGATAGCTGTTGTTATAAGAAAACTCGATCAAAGGCAGGTGTGAATCCCAATTACCTCCAAAATCAAGAACACAAGATCGGAGCATATCCTCAAGAGTTTGAATAGTTCGCTCAGACTGACCGTCAGTCTGAGGATGATATGCCGTACTCATGTCCAAGCGAGTTCCTAGCGCAGATTGGAGAGATTTCCAAAAGCGAGATATAAAACGGCCATCGCGATCGGATATGATGCTCAAAGGAGTACCATGGCGGCAGACGATTTCCTTGACATAAAGCTGCGCGAGATGCTCAACACGGTAGTTTTCACGAATGGGCAGAAAATGAGCAGACTTAGTCAATCGATCCACTATTACCCAGATGCTATCATGTTTGCTTGCTGTCAAAGGTAACTTGGTAATAAAGTCCATCGCTACACATTCCCATTTCCACGTAGGAATTTCTGGTTGTTCGAGCAAACCAGATGGGCGTTGGTGTTCAGCTTTCACTTTAGAACAAGTTAGGCATCTAGCTACGAACACAGCAATATCCTTCTTCATACCGGGCCACCAATAAGTTATGCGCAAATCCTTGTACATCTTATCAGCGCCGGGATGAATAGAATACCGAGATTTGTGCGCTTCACTCAGGATATCAGCGCGAAGATTCTCATCACAAGGGATCCAGATGCGATTGAGATAGCAGAGAATTCCACTCAGATTAGGGACAAAGAGTGCTTCCGCGCCACACGCTAACTCGGCGCGAAGGTTACCATTACTGATGGATGCGCGCTGCGCGTCACGAATACGCGATTCAAGGTTGCTTTGAATCGGCGCGAAGTGAAGCTGGGTGCGCGGCAAGATGCAGTTAAGTTGGCAGGGTTTTCGGCTGAGCGCATCGGCTACCACATTAGCCTTACCAGGATGATACCGGATCTCACAATCGTAATCGCTGATGAGTTCGTTCCATCGGCGTTGCCTCATGTTAAGTTCCTTTTGATCAAAAATATGCTGAAGGCTTTTATGGTCAGTGTAGAGGATACACTTAGTACCATAAAGGTAGTGTCTCCAGATCTTCAAGGCAAAAACAACTGCACCAAGCTCGAGGTCGTGAGTTGTATAATTCTTTTCATGAACCTTAAGTTGCCTTGATGCGTAAGCGATAACCTTGCCTCGTTGCATAAGAACACAACCGAGACCTTGGTTGGATGCATCGCAATACACGACAAAATCATCATTACCCTCAGGTAGCGCAAGAACAGGAGCTTCACACAACAAACGCTTGAGCGTCAGAAAGGCTTCTTCTTGCTTCGAGCCCCAAATATACGGTTTACCTTTATGCGTAAGAGCTGTTAAAGGCAAAGCGATCTTTGAGAAGTTCGAAATGAATCGCCGGTAGTAACCAGCTAAGCCTAGAAAGGAACGGATCTCAGAAGGAGAGGATGGCGTAATCCAGTTCTTGATTGCTTCAATCTTGGATGGGTCGACATGAATACCCATCTTGTTTACAACATGACCAAGAAACTGTACTTCATCAGACCAAAATTCACACTTGGAAAGCTTAGCATAGAGTTGCTCGGCTCTAAGCTTTTGCAATACCAATCGGAGATGTTGCTCATGCTCGGCCTTGGTCTTAGAATACACCAGAACATCATCGATAAACACGATCACGAATTTATCCAAGAAAGGCCTACACACCCGATTCATAAGATCCATGAAAACGGCGGGTGCGTTGGTTAGACCGAAGGACATGACCAAGAATTCAAAATGGCCATAACGAGTTCGAAAAGCAGTCTTCGGGACATCTTCATCGCGGATGCGCAACTGGTGATAACCAGAGCGGAGATCAATCTTCGAGAAACAGGAGGCACCTTGGAGTTGATCAAAGAGGTCGTCAATACGCGGTAAGGGATACCGGTTTTTAATGGTGAGTTTGTTCAACTCGCGGTAATCAATACACATGCGAAACGATCCATCTTTCTTTTTAACGAACAACACCGGAGCACCCCAGGGCGAAGAGCTAGGGCGAATGAATCCTTTAGCAGTCAACTCTTGAAGTTGGCTGGCCAATTCTTGCATCTCAGCGGGTGCAAGACGGTAAGGAGATTTAGCCACGGGGGAAGCACCAGGGACAAGATCAATACGGAACTCGACTTCACGAGCGGGAGGGATACCAGGAAGATCATCAGGAAAAACTTCAGGGAAATCACGCACAACAGGGATATCGCGAAGCTTCTTCTCTTCAGCAGGCTTAACCACATGGGCTAGGAATGCAATATACTTCTTCCGCATGAGTCTTTGGGCTTCGGCGCAAGACATAAGTTTAAGACCACTGGAGGGTTTTTCGCCGTAAATATGAAGATCACCATTTTCTCGAGGTAGGCGAATCAATTTCTTGGCGCAAATAACTTCGGCGCGATTATGCGAGAGCCAGTCCATACCAATGATAACATCAAAGCTTCCAAGAGGCATAGGGATGAGGTCGATCAGAAAATCGTTTTCGTTAAGGTTAAGCGTGCAATCTTTAATTACCGAGTTTATTAAAACAGTTTCGCCATTAGCCAATTCAACTGAAAAATCTTCTTTTAAATCGTTGCGCGGTCGCGCAAGCTTCTGCTCGAAGGCGCGAGAGATAAAACTTCGATCGGCGCCAGTATCAAAAAGCATAGATGCATAAAATCCGTTAAGCAAAAATGTACCATTAACTACGTCGTTATTCGCTTGCGCTTGGTGCGCGGTTATGTTAAAAGCTCGTCCACGCGTCACTTGGTTCGAAATCTGGTTCACCGGATTCGCTTGTGTGATTTGCACTTGCAGTCTCGGGCACGCGTTCCGGAAATGACTGGGATCACCGCAGTTAAAGCACGATCTGGGTCGTGGGTTTTGGTAGGTTGGTTGTGGATTCTGCGGGTAGACTGGTGGTGTTGGCGCAATTGGATTGGCGAGAAGGACTCTACAGTTCTCAGCAGTGTGACCAGTACGGCCACATCGGTTACAAAGTCGACACGGGGTTTGGGTTGGGTGGTGAAATCTACAGGTTGGGCAAAAGGGATGGTTTCCTGTGAAAGGTTTCTTAGTTGGCGGGGCAGGGAGTGCTGGATTGGTTAAGGCATAGTTATGGACTACAGGAGGTGCTGGGTAGGTTGACAGTGGGTTAGGCGCGTAAACTGGGGGTTGGTATGCGGGTTGCTGGACAATGGGCGGGTTGGTAAGCGCATAGGCCTTGTGCCTGCGCTTGAGGTTGTTACGGTTTGAGGGTTCTGGTTTGGTTTCTGCGGGTTCAGGGGCAGTCTTGGGGAGTTTGGTCTTCTCAGTTCCCCGCAGGAACAGGGTTCCTGCTCTGACATGGTTGTCGCTGAGCACAGCGGCCAACTCGATGGCGTCAGAGAGGGTAACTGGGTTTCTGGCCCATACAGAATCTTGAATTTCCATGGGGAGACCCCCAAGGAATTTCTCGATTGCTCGGCGTGAAGGGGTAACAAGGTGAGGGACCAGTAAGCTTAGCTCGTGGAAGCGCGTCGCGTACTCGCGTGCTTCACCGCTGTATTGCTTCAAGTTCCAGAATTCTTCCTCCAGGCGCTTAACTTCGTTGGGAGGGCAGAATTCTCGCGTAAGAATTTCCTTGAATTCCCCCCATGTCATGCTAGAAGCAGCCTCTGCGCCACGCGCATGAGCTACTCCATTCCACCATGTAAGCGCTCTGGATTCCAGGACACTGGAAGCATATAGGGTTCGTCTGTCTGAGGGGCATTGGGTGTGAAGGAAAGTGTTTTCTATCTTCTCGAGCCACTGGAGCATCACGGTGGCTCCTTCAAGACCTGTGAACTTCGGAGGGTTACCCGCATTAAAGGACTTAATGTTATAACTGGAGGTATTAGCATTGTTTTGGCTCAAAGCTTGGGCTATTGCGGCGGCCATTTCCTGGGAACGTTGCTGTCTACGCATGCGCGAGGCTTCTCTTCTCTGAAATCGGCGAGATAGCGGAGGCATTCTATAAAAGTTTTAATTTTAGTTAATATCTTGGTTTTATCGCAAAGTATAACTTTATAAAGCTTGGTTTCACGGAGTTAGATGCTATCAAAAGTTAAAGTAAAATAAATGACCCAAAATGCAGACTTAATAAAGGTAACAAATTCGAATCAAGAATCGACAATTCATGTATCACCATGACTTTCCGAATTCCCAATTTAAAATATACGAGCAAACGAGTATTGGAGATTGACGATTCATGTATCACCATGACTTTTCAATCTTCAATATAAAGCATGCAAGAAAATGAGTATTGGAGGTTGACAATTCATGTATCACCATGACTTTTCAAGTCTCCAACCTCAGAACATAATCGTAAATGGAAATTGAAAATCAACTATTCATGTATCACCATGACTTTTCGGATTTTCAAATCCCACAAACGAATATGTAAGTAAAATCAATAAAAATCGAAATTCACAAAAATCGAAATATCGCGGAATAAAATCATATACTGCGCAAGCGCGAGCATATTCATAAATAACGAGTAATTAACAATAAGCGCGCAAACATGAGATTTCTCTCATGCGCGAGAAGGGACTCTTAGGTATTCTAGGTCGTTACGTCTAACCACCTATCCTAAAGTCAACGAGCTCTGATACCAATCTGTAACACCCCGACCAAAGGCGGATTATACATCGGGGCGCCACATATTGTTTCATTACTCGTGACACTATTGGTGTCAATATTTATTAATACACATTTTATCGCGCACGCGCAGCGGGGAAAATAAAGAACATAAATCAAACATAAATCAATATATTATAAATTATAACATTCAAACATCATTAACTTGTCCTGATACATTTTAAATTCTAGGTCCAAAAGTAAAAACGTCCTACGTGTCCACAAGCTCCAAAACAGCTACTGCAAACCTGAACATGTGTTAAAATAAACGTCAAACACTTGCGTGTTGGTGAGAAATCAAGTTTAATACAATACATAGATAACAATAAATCTGCGCGCAACATGTGTATGTCTGGTTTTCAACAAGGGTGTAATCTGATCGGGACCAACTCTAAGAGACAAGACTGCCAGTGCTCACAATTGAGCTCACAAACAAGACTAACTGTGCATGTGTAAACAAAAGAGAAAATCATAAACGAATGTTCTCCCGTGTTCATCTAATGGTACCATGAAAACTGCGGAATAGACCGACAAGACGGTTAATGATCCACACATATAAATAAACAGCCAAGTCTACGTCCTCAACACATGGGATACTGCGCGACTAAAGTTCATAAACAAGTTTAAGACTCTAAGTTTGATATGAACACATGAACATCCCAAAGCATTTAAAATAAAAAGGGATTAGATACGAGATAACTCACTTGATAAACGATGCGGTGAAAGATATGCAAGAATCAACTCTTAAACAAGCAAAGTTAACCTATAATTAAGATTATTGTTTTAATGATTTGTTTTAAGTCTTGATTATAAGTTAGCATAATTAATAAGTAAATTATAATATATATTACCGGAAAAGTAGGAAGAACAAGGAGGAAGACGGAGGCAAAGAGGAAGACGGCAGAGAGAGCAAGGAGCAAGAGAACAGGAGAGATTAAGTGTTTTGTGTGTGTAGTGTTAGGAAAAATAATGTTATTATTTATAGAGAAACCCTAGGGAACACAATCCCTAGGAAAAGGGGAAAAGATCTCAAAAAGCAAAAGATTCCAAAAGCAAAAGATATCAAAAGATATGGCAGCTGCAGGGGGCAAGATAAAGCTGTCAGGGAAACAGTAACAGGCATGGGCGGGTCAGATAAAGGTACTGGTCAAGCATGGCAAAAGCAGATCTCAAAAGATAATGTCAGTCACTTTTTCTACCAACCAATGGGGGTTGGTACGCATGCTGCGCCGAAAGTAACTATTCAGACATTAGATAGGTTAGGTCAACAGCACAGAAGATAAGACAACACAAAAGCATACAGGCTGGAATAAACAGAAGATACAAGGGTTAAGCGCGGAAAGGCTGAGTGCGCGAGCGCGAAGGCTGGCACAACAATCCTTAGCGCACTGCGGGAAGAATCACAAATCCTTAGCGTGCTGCGTGAAGAACAAGAATTCTAAGCGCATCGCGGGAAGAACATACATTCTTAGCGCATTGCGGGAAGAACATGCATTCTTAGCGCGCTGCGAGAAGAGTTCTCTTCACGCATCGCAGGAACAAGATGTCTTCACGCAGGCTTCCATGTAAGGAGTCTGGCGCGTGGAGCTGCAGACATCCTTAGGCGGGAAGAACCAAAGGACAAGCAAAGAGGAGGGAAACAAGGCGTAAGGGCGGGACGGCGACAAGAGGGAAAAGAAGGCGGAAAGAGAGAAGGAAGAGGGAGGGGACGGCGGAAAGAAAGAGAGAGAAAGAGGCGGGAAGGAAAATATATATTATTATTAAAAGTAAAATATAAGTATAAATATTAAATAATAAAAGAGAGATCGGGTCAGAGAAACGGGTACCTGGATCGGGTCGGATCGGGCAGATGTCACAACTCGCGCTCTGGACGACAATGAGTTGCCCATCCTGGAGCAAACGGCGGATAGGTTTGTGGAGGTCTATCCGCCAGGCCAAGAGATCCTGAGCCACCGGCGGCCAGGTAAGGAGATATTTTTTCCCGAACCCCTCAATGCTGTACCCGCTGTTGGAAATCCTTACATCCTATCTTCTTCTGAGGAATCCGCAGATGGTCCTCTCCTTGTGCGGAAGAAGAAGACTGCTGCCGGCGTGAAGGGGAAGGAGAAGGCCCCCACAGCTGATCCAGTGGTTCTATCTGACACGGAGTCAGATAGTGAAGAGGTGGCGGGGAAGCCCGGTGGTGAGAAGACCACTGCTCCGGAGGCTACGACCGTTACTTCCGGAGAACCAACGAAGACGACGGTGACCGGTACCAAGAGGCCGGCTCCATCGGGTTCCTCCCCGCCCGTCCGTACGTTCAGGGTCAAGAAAACCCGTAAGTATAATCATAATGCCTTTGTAGATTTGTCACTTCATAATTTTCTTTTAACACTTTCTTCTTTGTGCAGGCGTGGATGTTGACGCAATCCTGGGTGAAACGCAGGGGAGTACCTCCTCGCCAATGACGGTAGGCTCGGTCAGCCTTCCTGAGGCGTCGACCCAGTCGCCTGCGCCTGCATCCGCTGGTCCAGTTGCTCGTTCCATCGAGCCAACTGTTCCGGCCGAGATGACCCCACCGCCGGCCGTGAGTGCGATTTTTACAGCATCCTTCACGGAACCGGCGGTTACTGCTGCGTTTGAGGCGGCGACCGCGGCGGAGACCACGACGGCGACCACGGCGGCTGCCACCATGCCCGCGCCACCGGCACCGACAGCCGGACCATCAGGTACGCGCAGGGCTTCCCGCCGATCTTTGCCACCTTCCCATCTGCCTGACCTGTTGGATGGATTTCCTTTAGGTTCAGGTGATGGGTTTGGCGGATATCGGCCTGTCATTGACCCTACAGGTGCGTAGGGTTCCTTTGTTTTTCCCCTTTTTTTTTATCATCTTTTCCTTACCGTCTTTGTTTCTTTTGCAGTGTCGGATTCCAATGAAGTGTATGTTCCACGATGGAACATATGCCGAGGAACAACCCTTCGTACCCCTGTGGAGTGCGTGGACTGGGCTCGCCACGCTGCTCCTCATGGTGCGTTGGGGGAAGCCATGGCTAGCTACCAGGAGGGTAGGCTAACCAATGAGCTTCGGGTTCTCCAGGCCCGGATGCAGCCGCGCATCGAGCTGCTTTGTCGTGAAAACGACAAGTTGAAAGCAGCTCGCGCCAAAGACGTATCTGAAGCGCGTGCTCTCCGGGAGGAGAACCAACAGCTGGCGGCAGCTGCCGCCACCAAGGAGAAGGCCTTCAAGGCCCTCGAGGTTGAAGTTCAGGCGCGACTCGAGGCCCGTTCCAAGGCTGCCCAAGCTGTGAATGAACAGCTTCGGCTGGCCAGGGAAACTGCGCGAAACGCAACCGAGAGGGCTGCCCAGGCTGAAGCCGTTGCTGAGCCTCTGCGTTTGGAGAATGAGGAGCTGAAAGGCAAATTAGAGGCTCTCCAACGCGCTCATGATGCCTTGGCAATGGAAGATGCCAAGAAACTCCAGGAAATCCTGGACCAGAGGGGGGTGCTTGACCAAACCGAGCGGAAGCTTAAGGGCGTTGAAGAGGCTGCCGCTAAGGAAGTTTTACTTGCCAACCTTAACAAGAGCGAAGCCGAACGCGCCCATACCGAAGCTCAAGCTGCCCTCCAATGGCTTCTTCGAGAAGCGTTGCCTCAGGTATGTTTAGATTTATCTTCACGCATTTCTTTTGTAAGAAAAGGTTCTAATACTTGTATTTTTTTTTTTTTTTTTTTTCTGTAGGTTGTGCGTCGGGTCTTTTCAGAGACCTCCTACGATGATGCTATGACCGCAGCCCTCAACGCTTCTCATGATGATGGGGAAAAGGCCGGCTTCATGCTTGGTCTAGGGTTTGTTGAGAAAGGCGTCCCGCCTTCGAGCTTCCCTTTGTTCGATGTGGATACCGAAGCCATTTACGACCAAGCATTGAACCAATACGCCGCCTTCCCGCATCCAGTGGTGGAAAAGGTGGATGAAGTAGCTGTTGCTGATGATGGGTTAGCTGTCCTCAAAGCTTTCCTCGAACCACCCCGTTCTTCTGACGGAGCGGGTCCTAGTGGAGGCGGCCCTGAAGCTTGACCCCGAAGATCCCTTTCCATTGCTTAAACTTGTATAGATTCTCTTTTAGGCGGGTAGTAACCCGATCATTCTTGTAATATATTGTTGAAATGTAAATCTTTTTTGCGTATAAGATTGTTATTTCCTTCTTTGGATTCCTTGCTTTATAAACTCATGACTTGCATACTTAGTTTAAGTTAGCAATTTTCCAAGTGTTCTAGAATAAGCTAACCTCTTGAATGTGGTTGATGATGGGTTAAAGTTTCGCTTCCTCTTTCGTGATTGTGCGGGTAGAACCGTCACTTGCACTTGATAGGATGGCTAAACTTTAACCTTTATCTGACGTGCGTGCAGGTTTTCCTTATTTCTAAGTATTTAGGATAAGTTAACCTTTGAACGTGGTTGATAGTGGGTTAAAGTTTCGCTTCCTCCTTCGTGATTGTGCGGATAGAACCGTCACTTGCACTTGGTAGGATGGCTAAACTTTACCCATACCTAACCTGCGTGTAGGGTTTCCTTATTTCTAAGTATTTAGGATAAGTTAACCTTTGAACGTGGTTGATAGTGGGTTAAAGTTTCGCTTCCTCCTTCGTGATTGTGCGGATAGAACCGTCACTTGCACTTGGTAGGATGGCTAAACTTTACCCATACCTGACCTGCGTGTAGGGTTTCCTTTTTTCCTTATAATTTTTTTTTTTTTTTTTTTTTTTTTTTTTTTTTTTTTTTTTTTTTTTAGGATAACCTTTGAACGTGGTAAATGATAGTTTAAAGTTTTGCTTCCTTATTTGTGATTGTGCGGATAAGACCGTCACTTGCACTTACAAGGATGGCTAAACTTTACTTTCATCATACCTGCGTGTAGGTTTCCCTTATTTTTAACGTTGTGTTTATGCGGGTTTTGCCGCCTTCCACACGTAACGACTTACTTCTCCCCCTTTATGTGGTATACACCGGCACCAGTGGGGAGTTCATAAGAATAAAGGTAAACACATTATGAAAGGAGAATCATTTCCATTAGAAGTGGCTCTTGGCCTTTTCTTTACAAGTTTTGGAATTGATCTACATATAACATTTGCGTAATTGAGCTCCATTCCATGTTCTTGGGATGGGAGTGCCATCGAGCCTTTCGAGCCGGTATGCGCCCTTTCCCAGAACTTGTTTGATAACATATGGCCCTTCCCAGACTGGGGCCAACTTTCCTGGGCGCTCTTGGTTCGAAGCCTCGTTGTTACGCAGTATGTAGTCTCCTTCCTTGAAGTTGCAGAGTTTTACCCGCGTGTTGTAGTACTTTTGCATTTGTCGTTTGTAATTCTCTTCACGCACTGCGGCTAAGTCTCTGCGTTCCTCGGTTAGCATAAGATCCAACCGTCTTTCCGCATCATTGTCTTCTGGCTGACTCAAGACCCTTGGTGAGGGTAGACCAATTTCGACCGGGACCATGGCTTCCGTGCCATAAGTGAGGCTGAACGGGGTTTCCCCCGTACTGGCCTTCTTCAGCGTTCTGTTTGCCCAAAGGACGTGCGGAAGCTCGTCCACCCAGCCGGATCTGTGTTTCAAAAGTCTTTTCTTGATGCCTTCGACGATGCTCTTGTTTGCTCTCTCCACCTCACCATTACCTTGCGGGTGCGCCACTGAGGTAAAGGTGTGGGTGATTTGAAGTTCTTTCAGCCACTGTTGTAGCTTCTTGTCAGCAAAGTTGGTGCCGTTATCGCTCACCAAATTCTGTGGAAGTCCAAAACGACAAATTATAAATTCCCAAATAAATTTTTTGATATGCTTTGCGGTTGTTTGGGCTAAAGGTTTTGCTTCTATCCACTTGGTGAAGTAGTCGATGGCTACCACTAGGAACTGAACATTTCCTGCTGCTGTAGGAAATGGGCCTGTCACATCGATGGCCCACTTCTGAAATGGCCACGAAGAAGTGACTGGAACCAGTTCGTTTTTTGGGCGATGCGTGTTAGGTGCGTAAAGCTGGCAAGACCTGCATTTTCTGATGTATGCCAGTGCATCCGTATGCATCCCCGGCCAAAAGTATCCCGCGTTGTTTAGCTTGGCTACAACAGCGCGGGGGCCTGCGTGTACCCCACAGATGCCTTCGTGTACTTCCCTTAGGAGGTAGTCGGCATCTTGGTTGTCCACGCATCTTAAGAGTGGGCCAAGAAAGTTACGTCTGTAAAGGATGTCGTTGACGAGCTGATAATTCAGTGCTTTACAGCGTAGTTTTCTTGCCTGTGTTTTTGACTCTGGTAGTGTTCCTGCTGCAAGGTAATTTATTATTGGTGTCATCCACGTTTCTGTACCGGTTTGGATGACACAAATTTCCTTGTGCGGGACTGATGGTGCTTCGAGGAGTTCAATGCGGATGTCCTTTCCCAAGTGGGTGAAGGCTAGTGATGCAAGCTTGCTTAACGCATCCGCAGATTTGTTTTCGCTGCGCTTGACGTGTATGACTTTACAATCACTAAAATCACGCATAAGGGTTTTTGCCTGGGCGAGGTACAGGGCCATGGTGTCATTCACAGCCGTGTATGTTCCATTTATTTGGTTGGCCACCAGCATGGAATCCACGTGGGCTTCTAAGTTTTTCACTCCCATCTTACGCGCAATTCTTAAACCGGCCAAGAATGCTTCATATTCGGCTTCGTTATTCGTACTTGGAAAGTCCAGCCGAATAGCGTAAGTATATTCTTGGCCTGCTGGGTTGGTTAATTTTAACCCTGCGCCTGAACCCTCGTTACTGGCTGCTCCATCAGTGTAGAGTCGCCAGACATCATTGACGTCCTGTGCTGTGGAGGGTTGAGCCTCCTCCTGGCACTCTTTTTCCCGCGAAACGGGGACTTCTGCAATAAAATCGGCCAAGACCTGGCCTTTTATGGCTGGTCTTGGTTTGTACTTAATTGCATATTCTCCCAATTCAATTGCCCATTTGGCTAGACGTCCCGATAATTCGGGTTTGCCTAGAACATTTGAGAGTTTGAAGTTGGTGAGAATGGTGATCGGGTGGCCCTGGAAATATCGTCTTAACCTGCGTGAAGCGTGTATAAGTGCTAAGACCAATTTTTCGAGGGTAGAGTACCGGGTTTCTACGTCTGTTAGTATACGGCTAACATAATAGATTGGCATCTGGATGCCCTTTCGTTCTACTAGCAAGACTGCCCCGGTTGCTCTATCTGTTGCGGAAAGGTATAGGATTAACTCCTCTCCCGCTTGCGGTGCTGTAAGCGTTGGGAGTTCGATCAGGCGTGACCGAATCTCCTGAAAAGCTGCTTCCGCTTCTGGTGTCCAGCGGAAGTGCGTTTTCTTCAAGCAGTTTCTCAGTGTTGACACGAAAGGAAACGACTTATCCGCATGGTTTGCCAAGAAGCGATTAAGTGCGACTAGTCGCCCATTCAGTGTCTGAGCCTGTTTGATGGTGGTAGGTGATTCCATTTTAACAATGGCTTCGACCTTTTCAGGGTTCGCTCTAAAGCCATCTTTAGTAACAATGACTCCCAAGAACTTCCCTTCTTCCATCCCAAATGAACACTTGCTCGGGTTGAGCTTCATGTTTATCTTTCGGAGCGTGTTGAAAGTTTCTTCAATGTCTTTCAACATCGCCTCAGGCTCGAGGCTTTTGATGACCAAATCATCCATATAGACTTCCAAGTTTCTCCCGATTTGGGCATGAAACTCTTTGTCCATTAGTCGTTGGTACGTGGACCCTGCATTCTTAAGTCCGAATGGCATCATTTTATAACAAAATGTACCATCGGGCGTCCGAAATGCGGTTTTGTCCTGGTCATCAATGGCCATGTGGATTTGGTGGTACCCCTTATACGCATCCAAGAAGCATTTAAGGCGAAATGGCGCCAACGAATCCACTTTGAGATCAATTTCTGGTAACGGATAACAATCTTTGGGGCATGCTTTGTTCAAATCTTTGAAATCTATGCACATGCGCCATTGTTTGTCATTCTTCGGTACCATTACGGGATTTGCAACCCATGTTTGATATCTACTAACGCGTACGATGCCTGCGTCAAGGAGTTCCTTGACTTGGGTTTTACACGCGTTAGTTTGTTCAGGCCCCATTACCCTGCGCTTTTGTACGATTGGCGTAACAGCCGGATCGCATTTGAGCTTATGCTCCGCCTTACTTCGGGGTACCCCAGTCATGTCAGCTGGTGTCCACGCAAAGATGTCAGCGTTTTTCTGCAGTAAGCGCTTGAGTAGGGTGCGGGTGGGATCAACAATTGTTGGTCCAATGGTAACGGCCTGGTCGGGGTATTTGCCATTGAAGGCCCATTTTTCCGGTTCAGTGACGGTTGGTTTAGCCTTCTTCGGTTTGGGTTTAGATGAGACAGATGCAATGCATACCTGGGGAATGCCAGAGATCATTGCTACACCCTCAGCTGTTGGCCATCCCATCATGCCGTGGACTGAAGATACCACGGCGTTGAATCTTGCCATCCCATCTCTTCCGAATAGGATGTCGTATGTGTGGTGTGGCTTTTTCATTACGACAAAATCCACGTCTTCTGTGCGTGAATGATTCCCATCAGTAAGAGTAACGGGGAAAGATAGGATACCCAGGGGTGTTTCTGTACTGCCATCAAACCCTTCCATTGAAGCGTAGACCGTTTCCAAGCGTTCCTTGTCTTCATCATCCAGCTTATCAAAGAACTGCCTGTACATCACTGTCGACGAAGCGCCGTTGTCAGCAAGAGTGCGGGAGGTGATGTAGTGCCCCAGCTGGCTTCTGATGACGATGGGGCCTTCTTTGCTGGGGCCTCCTGGCACTCGCGGGAAGCGCACCTCAGCTTCCTTCCACGCGCATGGTTCTATCACCCGTCTTTTTCTTCCTCTGACCTTGCCATGAACCATGTTGATGCTGATGTCGACGGGCTTTCGTCCGTTACCTCTGTACCGGTTGTCATTCCTTCCTCCCTTCCTGATCGATGCCACGAGATGTGCAAGCCTTCCATCCTTAACAAATGTTTCAATAATATCCTTCAAGGATGTGCACTCTTCAGTACCATGACCCTTTGTCCCGTGGAAATCACAGGATTTGCTTTGATCCGCATTAGGTTTCTGCCGGATCGATGGGGCTTTGGGCCATGGCAATTTTTCCGTGGCAAATATCTCCGTGACGCTCTTTGTGAGTGGCGTCCACCGGTGTTTTCGATTTGAAGGGTGTGTGTTGTCCCTTCCGCCAACAAGAGGGCGAGAGCTGGATGAGGTGTCAAAGTTTACCCTTGACTGCCAAATACCTAGCCTCCTCTTTTTGTTCTGCCGGGCGATCCGGACATTGTTCTCTCTTGTCCTCTGCGTGTAGAGGTGCGTACTCTGGGGAAGGTCCCTTCCCAGTTGCTTTTCCGTCTCGGCAAAGCGCTTTGCTGCCGTCATGATGGCATCCCATGTGGATGGCATGCCATCCTTACCCGTCAACGTGCGGATAAGTTCTGGGTATTCGGCGCCTTGGATGAAGGCGGCGCGAACCAGATCCTCACTTATGTTGCCGAGACTAAGCTTTTTGGAGTTGAAGCGAGTGATGAAGTCTAGTAAAGATTCATCCTCCTCTCTCACGCAGTTGAGGATCGTCCACTGCTCTTCAGTGTACTTCCTCTGTTGGCTGAAGTGCTGGCTGAACTTGTTCTGAAAGTCCGCCCAGTCATATATGTGGTGGATTGGTAAGCGATCGAACCATGCCCTGGCTGCTCCGACCAGAGTCATCTGGAACATGTAGCACCACGTGGGTTCCGTCCAGTTGCTGACGGTAGCCCCCGCAATGAACCTGTTCAGATGGTCGTCTGGGTCGGATAGACCATCATAAGTGCCAATGTTTGACATTTGTTTGGCACTTCTCGGGGCGATTGCCTCCGCAATGTCTCTTGCGAATTTTGACCTTCCTGCATTTGTAGCAGTTGGTCTAAAGGTTTTGGAGAAGTCACGCGGGTTTCTCTCCGCGATTGGTTTAAAAGCTTCCCCAAAATTCCTTTTTAGTTGGACGTCCGTGTCCTTACGCTTCCCTTTCGCCTTATGGCGAGGGTTCGCGTCGGTATCAGACTCCAACTCGTCTTCTGAGTACTCGCAGTCACTGCTCATATTGAGGTGTTGGCGAGTACTGGTGAATTCGTCAGCCTGTTGAGCTGAACGCAAGCGTTCATCCAATTCGGCTTGGAATTCTCTTTGCCGTGCTTCGGCCCATGCCTTCACTTGATCTAGTGTTTGGCGAGGGACCTTCGTTCGTTTTTCCAGTTGGGTATCGGTGAACCCCAATGGAATATTTACTCCACTTGCCCCGGCTTGGGTAGTCGGGGTAGTGTTCGTGAGGATTGTATAACCGCCGGTGTTCCCCCCAGTTGCTGGGGTGATTACCGGGGTTTCTTGATCAGTTACGGGCCTTTGGACCGGAGTAACGTTAACCATTTCTTCAGAAATTGTGAACTAAAATAGTTCTAGCTTTTATCCCACGGATGGCGCCAATGAAGAAACACTAAGTGACCCGGTACAGATTATAGATAATCTGGGGGTTAAGTAATGTTTCCCACGAATGAGGTCTAGCTGAGAAGGCTGTTCTTCAGGAGACCTGCAAAACAAACACCGTAAGCTCGTCACTGAGAAGGGGGGGGGTTCCTCCTTGTGACCACCCTCCGGCGTGAGAATCAGACTAGGTTGCTCTGAATATAAGTGTATATTAAGAGATTGCTAGATAACTGGATAGCAGATGATCTTACCATTCCAAGATGTTGGAGTATTTATAGCCGAAGGTAGGTTTTCTAGAAGGTACAGCCGGCTGAATAGTATTCCTGTTCAACCAACAGTAGATTACGCACAGGCCATACTGGTTGGTGGGTAGGTTACGGCCAACAGTAACAAAGTCGGCTGCACTATTCCACCAACTGTAGACTATGCACGTCCCACTTACGGTGGATTGTACGCAGGCCATGCTGGTTGGTGAATAGGTTACGGCCAACAGTAACACTATTCCGCCAACTGTAGGCTGCGCATGCTCCATAGTAAGGGTTGGTGAGTAGGCAGCGGCTAATAGTGAAACAGTACTAGAGGGTGCTCCTCCTCGCACTGTTGTCTGTGAGCTGTCACCCTGTGATTGGCTCATGGGCTGTTCTGGTCAGATCGTCTGTCCTATCCATACCTTGGTAGGTATGGTACAAAAGATCTTTCAGACTCAGACTGGCTCATTTGGGCGGGATTGTTCCCGCCTTGCTCATTCCTTCACGTGACTGCTGAAGTAGCTAGTGTCTTGTGCGTGTAGCTCTGCTGTCTGCGGGTAGCCTTCCCTGATGGCTTGTATCCGCAACTGCGGGAACAGGCGGGGTACTTCACCATTGGGAGGCTTTCCCTGCGTGTACAGCTTGCGTACTGCGCGTAAGATTCTATGAGCATGGTGGGTCCTGCGGGAGCAGATGGCCTTTGCGCAGACGTACCTGTTCAAGGTGAGTCTTGCGGGACCAACTGGTCTCTGCTGGGACCTACCTCTTCACATAATTTAACTGATTTTTATTTGTATAGCCTTTTACTTCTCTGTTATAGTTATGTATTTTAAACTCACTAAAAAAGTATCATGTAAACATAAAAAAATTATATCTTGTGATCTCCAATTGAAAGTTATGGTTCCGTCATTACAAATTTTATTTAGTTAAAAGTTTGTTATATATAGATTGTATATATTTAATTTTGTGCATAAAAATATTGTAGAAATTGTTTATAGGCTATACATTTATACATGAGGTTAATTTATTATATATTAACATTTTCAGAGACTTTGTGTAACATAAGTTGTACCTTACGTACGTTGTGATGTTTGTGTACTTTACTTCAATTTGGTGAAGTGGTGTACGGTGTCCCTGGCCTCCTATTGCTATACTTATACGTTTGTGTTTTTTGGGCTTTCCATGCTTCTTTCCAAACTCACTCTCACCAAACACTTGCACCGATTGGTCGCGCTGGCATTGCTGGGTTCCGATTCGGAACCCTTGGTGGTGCCGGTGGCGTGGTGGTTCACCGTAGTTATCGTCAGCTTTATCTCTTTATTCTCACAATCAACACCTACTGTTGCCAGGTTCGATTTCTGAACCCTAGGTTGCAATGGTGTGGTGGTGGTAGTGGTTTAGTGGCGTTGCCGGATTCCAATTCCGCAATTCGAAACCCTTGATAGTGCCGACAAAGTGGTGTGGTGTAGAAGGTTGCAGTTCCAGCTGTCATATGTGATGATTATTATAAAAGGCTCCTAAATGACTTAATATTCAAGCAACTATGCTGACAAAATTATACCATTACCATTGCCGGGGAACTCTTGGTGGCGTTGTGAGTCGTGGTGATCGTAGGCTATTTTTTCGCCGACTGTTGTGGATCACTTACTATGCTTCACGGCTTTATGTTTGTCTGGTCATTTTGTTTGCTATGTAGTCAATCGTTTAGTGGGGGATTTATGGTCACCCTATGCTCGGTTTGATCGCTACTGGCTATGATGATCATGCATCTAAGCACACAATGATTGTCATCAGTCGTTGCGGGGTTCTGATTCAAAGCTGGGCAATCGTTGGGTTAGGCAACAAGTTAGGCTCATAGTGAACACACGTAGAGTGTTTTCTGTAAATTTTATGAGCTTTTGAATGTAAATTTGTTCATGGTTTCAACTTTGATGAGTTCTTTTGTGGTTAGTAGTTTGAGTCTTTAAGGTTACTGCTTTATGGCTTCTTCTAATTTGACTTCTTAAATGCTAGTTCAAGGTTTCTTCAAATATCGTGTTTTTTTAAGATTAGTTAAATGTTTCTTTAGATTTTGAGTTTTTTTAAGGTTAGTTCATGACTACAAGTTTTAACTTTTTAAGGTTAGTTCCTGGTTTTGGCAAATTTTGATTTTTGGATTATTTATGGGTTTTACAAATTTGAGTTTCATATATCACAATTTGTGACAAACTATAAGTTGTAGATTTTTTTGACTAATTAATGACGGCCACCCCTCGGCAACACGGGGTCAGAAAAACTAGTTATACATAAAACCTTATATCAGGTTTATTTATATTTTATCGCATAAGTAAATTAGTGCAATTGTGTGTCCCGACTTGGGGCCCTGTCGCCTCGGTGTGAGGAAAAAAGATATTGTGATTAACAACCAAACTTCCAAAACTTCCGACCCTCGTGAAAAAAATTTTCTGAATCCACCATTGGCCAAACCCGGTGTTTTTTCGGTGTTATATGTAACCTACAGTATCGAATTAACGAGCGAACTCATTCTTATTCGGCGAGCGAACCTAGCATCATTTTAAAAAAAAAACATTTGAACCCATTAATTATGAAAAAATAGTTAAAACTTTAGTTAGTAATGAATATTTTGTTAAAAAAAATATAAAAAGCTTTAAAAAGCTAGAAAAATTACAAACAAACATTATAAATGGGCTAATAATATATATTATAAAGAAAAGCCCAAAATTATTTATAGAATTAGTGAATAAGCCCAACCCAATTAACACTTTTTAATAAAGCATAATACCTAAATAAAGATTAAATAAACAAAAGGAACGGCTGATCAATTTCTGTTTCTATCGACCAAAGTTCAAACGCCTTAAATAAACAAAAGGAACAGCCGATCAATTTCTGTTTCTATCGTTCAAAGTTCAAACGTCGTCTACTTGTCTTCGACTCTACACCAGTTTGCCTCAAGGCTTCAATCATCGCCTCACCTTCGGACTTCAACCAAACAACAACAGCGGCCGACCAATTATTTCTTTAACAAAGGATGCTTACATTTGTTATATTGAAAATGAGCTATTTTTTAAAGTCGTGATCGAAAATGGTATGAGACAATAATGATATTTAATATATTTTTTATTAATTAATATTCTATTTAATGTTGATGACGTACTTTCGCTATGATAGTGATATTGTATTTTATTATGACCAAATTACCGACCCAACCCTTCTAGTCGTGAAAACTTTAACGCCCGAAAAAAACGGGCCATCGAAAAATCCGCGGCTCCGCCACTGTAAATGCTAATGTAAATATGCAATACCTTTTCGCCGAGAGCTGAAAAATTGGCTTTGTTGTGGCGGATGTACTTGTAAAGTCCGAGGCGAACCCCAACTCAAGCAAGCCTTTCGGTGCTAGCGTTGGCCTTACGGAGATCAGTTAGGCGGCCTTCGGCAATATCCGGGTAGCTCGAGAAGAAAAAAGTGGAGATGGCGAGGCCGAGAACGGAGTCGCCAAGGAACTCTAGGCGTTGGTAGGACGGGCCGTCGGTGTAGGAGGGATGTGTTAAGGCTTCTTCTAGAAGCTTCTTGTCCTTGAAGTTATATTGTAGTATGGATTCTACAGCTTCAACCGAATCTTCCATGGATTGATTGGTTGATCTTGTATAATTGTGTTCGGCGTGAATATGTGGACTCTTAATTGGCACTGATGATGATGACTCGTTTACTTGGTGGAATCTTTGTCGTTGACTCGTTTCTTTATGCTTCTTTCCTTAGTAAAATAAGTATCCTCAATGACAATTGACATGGTAGTGTTGTGTGGTATAAAAGAATGGAGGTTGGAATGATATTGATTATTTTAAATAAATAAAATTAAATATATTTAGTTGTTATGTATTAATGAAGTAAATAATTCTAAAGACATGTAATTCTTTTTATTTATAGATTTTTTCATTCCTTGAGATAAGGTGTTTTTTATTTATTCTTTCAAGGAATAAAATGAAAAAAAAAATCATCTACAATAATAATAGTTACTATTATAATTATTATTAATATTCTTTTTTCTATTGCAATATAATAATAATTATTATTATTATAATTGTTATTTTGTTATCGATGCTACTTTTCTATTATAATATAAATATTATTGTTATAATTATAATTATAATTTTATTTATATTATTATATCATTGTTATGTTATTTCCTCTATTAATTGATGAAAATAGTATGTGTGTGTAGTTTACTATTAAATATATATAGGGAGAGGATCAAGAGAAAACTCATCTTTAGAGAGATATATATAAAGTGATGATTAATTTCATTTTTATATGGTAACCAAACAAGACAATTGAATGGTAATGATCCATTTTATTCCTTTGTCCATTCCATTACCCTCATTTCATCCATTATTCATTCCATTACCTCATACAAAACAGACCCTGCATGTTTTTTCTACTTCTCACTCGCGGGTTAATACTTAGACTATCCACAATGTTATGGGACACCCTTAAAAGCCCTTAGATGTCACATCATCTGCCACGTTATCCTTACAAATTCTTAAAAAACCTCTGTTTCATCTCCCATACTAAATAAGCTCTTATACGTCTTTAGCTGCCAGTCAGTATCACATCATATCCTTACAAATCATTAAAAAAACTCAATTTCACTTTAAACCCCATAAACGTCCTTATATTTTTACTTTTAGTTAAAATTTTAAACTGGATTTAATTTAATTAGTTAACTTGATAATTTAACATACAAAAGATGAATTGATGTTATGATCTAAATTAAAACACAACTTCATTAAATAAAGGAAAAATGGTTTTTATTGGTCCCAACTTTTTCATTTTTGCCGGCGCTGGTCCCAACTTTTTCATTTTAGCTGGCAACGGTCCCAACTTTAACATTCGTTTCTTCCACCAGTCCGCGACTGACGGAGCACTAACTCCGTTATGTTTTTGCTTACGTGTCAATCTGAGTTGTAAAAAACATCTTACGTGGCAACCACCGTGGATTATTGGTTTATACTTATAACTTATAACGTTCTTATATCCAGATCCTTAACTCTTCAACGGCTCAATTACAATCCCCAAATCAAATCCCAATTAATGTCCAGAACCCTAATTACATGCCACTCCAATCGATTAACGACGAACAAAGCAGCAAGCCCTAATCTTTAACAATGGATAATCAAATACGGATTTCCTTCCACACCAATGGGGCATTTGACGTTGCACCACCGATATTAAGGTATGTTGGTGGAAAAAAAAACTTCATTCATGTTAGATGTTGATAAGCTTTCATACTTCGAGCTACTGGATTATGCAAAGGAGTTTGGTTCATACGAATCGAAAGTTGGACTTTGGTTGTATTGCAAGATTCCAGATGATGGTCGTTTAAAACTATTAGTTAGTGATAAAGAAGTCTTTGAGGTGTTGTCTTTGATTGGTTCCAGTTCCAAGTCTGCACAAGGTATGGTTTTATACGTTCAAACTGATAAGTTAAGGAAACCCACAAACAATACCAGTAGCCCTCAAGCCCAGCCTATTATCTCTCCAGCCCAGCCCATTATCCCTGAAGCCCAGCCCATTATATCTCTTGCCCAGCCCATTATCCATGTAGCCCAGCCCAGTAGCCAACCAGAAGCTTGCTTGAGCCCTAGTTCAGGAGTTAGGAGCCCTAGTTCAGGAGTTAGGAGGTACTCTAAGCTCACAGCTAGAAAACAAGTTCACCAATTGACATAAATATATCACCAACTAAGGATACATGTACACCACTTAAATCACCAGCTAAGGTTATTAGTTTGTCACTTGGATCACCAGTTAAGGTTACAGACACAACACTTAAATCACCACCAATTAACACAAATAAAGATGAAATAGATAGTAGTGGGTCAGATTCAGATGAAATAAATGATGATTCTGATGATGAGTCTTATAAATGTGATTTGGATGATGATGATGATGATGATGATGATGGATCTGACAAAGATGATGAAGAGTGGAGGTGTTCAGTTGCTAAGTTACAACAGGTGAATGAGCAAGATGTTGAAACACAAAAGAAGTTACTTGAAGACTGTCTAAAACAATCTGTTGATGCAATTAAAGAAGCATCCAGTAGTTATGAAGATTTTGATGCTGATATTGACACACACCTGGAGAGAGTGAAGATGATGACATAAGAGGTAAGAAACACAAACAAGATGTTCCAGTTGTAAGTGAAGAAACTGACTGGTCAAAGTTTAAATGGGTTGTTGGGATAAAGTTTGCCACTAGGGATGCTTTCAAAAAAGAGTTATAAAGTATGCTGTCTCAAATGGTAAAAATGTTTACATTGCTACAAGTAACAAGAGTAGAGGAGGACGTGTAGGTGTTAAATGTGTGAAAGGGTGTCCATTTAGTATGTATTGTTCATTTCACAAGGGCAAGAGTTGCTATATGGTTAAGACTGTTAATAGTAAGCACAATTGTCAGAGAAACATGGCAAAGAATAGACAACTGACTGCTAAGTTTATAGCTAAAGACTTCTTTCCATTATTCAATGCTAAACCTCAATGGAGTAGTAAAGATATCCAGGATGCAGTTAAAGAGAAACATAAGGTGCTTATACGCAAATGGTTGGCTTACAATGCCAGGAAATGTGCATTTAAGATGCTTCATGGGTCAATGAGGGAGCACTACAGTAAACTTGGGTCTTACTTGGCAGCTTTGAAAGACATAAATCCAACTTCAACCTTTGAGTTGGTAACTGCCCCACCAGGGTTCAATAACCAGAAACCATATTCAAACTTGAAGACATTCTTTAGATTGTTTGTGTGTTTTGATGGGGTGAAGAGGGGATTTTTGGCTGGTTGTAGGAAATTTTTGTGTTTGGATGGTTGTTTTTTGAAAACATTTTTAGGGGGTATATTGTTGGCTGCAATTGGGGGAGATGCTAATAACCAAATGTACCCTGTGGCATGGGCTGTTGTTGATGGTGAGTCTAATGATAGTTGGGAATGGTTCATGGAAGAACTAAGAAAATGCCTAGATGTCCAAGATGGTGGAAAGGACTGGACACTTGTCTTTGACCAACAAAAGGTATGACTTCACTTTGTTAATATCTAAGTTATAAGTTGTAAGTTGTAAGTTCTAGATGTCTAAAGTTTCTTTGATTTGGAATAATAATGACAGGGACTAGTGAATGCTGTATCTTTGATTTGGAAAAATGTAGAGCATAGAAACTGTGCAAGGCACATCTATGCAAACTGGAAAAAGAAGTTCAAGGGTAAAGAGTTAAAGACATATTATTGGCAGGCATGTAGGGCTTATAATGAGCCTGACTTCAATGATGCTATCAAGGAGATGAGAGCAATATTAGCTGATGCAGTGGAGACTTTCATGAAACAGAATCCTAATTGCTTTGTAAGGTGCTTTCTTAAGGGTCATACATCTTGTGATGTCATAGTTAGTAACATGGCTAAGACTTTTAATGGAACCATAGTCGAGGCAAGATCTATGCATATTATGGACATGTTAAAGTCAATCAGGGTCTCAACAATGACAAGGATAATTACTAAGCATTCTCAAATGTTAGCTAAAGATGTTGTTGTGTGCCCAAGGATACAAACTAAACTTGATAGAGGAAAAAAATGGGCCTATAAATGTACAGTGTTCCCATCAGCATATAATGTGTTCCAAGTTAAAGACTTTGCTGATGATCTTGCTGTGGACTTGAATAACAGAACATGTTCATGTAGGAAGTGGGACTTAGCAGGTAGATTAACCATTAATCATTCAATAATTAAGTTATATTGACAGGTCTTCAAATGTGTATAAAAAAAACTGTATTTTGACAGGTATACTATGTAAGCATGTGTGTGCAGTTGCTGGGTTTCTTGGAATAAATGCTGAAGAGTTTGTTCATGATTGTTATCTTAAGTAGGCATATTTAAGGTCATATTTATACACAATTCCACCCTTACCTAGTGAGAGGTACTGGCCAAGAGTTAATTATCCTTTGGACCCTCCTCCCATCAAAAGTCAACCAGGAAGACCAAAGACAAAAAGAAAGAAAGATCCCCATGAAGATCCTAAAAAGCCAGGTAAATTGACAAAACATGGAGGAGAAATGACTTGTAGCAATTGCAAAGAAACTGGTCATAACATTAGAAAGTGTACACAACCTAAGACTTCTAAGAATAAAGCCACATCAAAATCTGGTGCAAGGGGAAGGTCAACAAGGTCAACTCAAGCCACACATGAAAGTCAACCAACACAGCAGTCAGTAGGTTCTAAGAGGCCAAGGAAGATGACCAAAGATATGCCAAGTCAACCAACACAACAATCAACAAGTTCTAAGAGGCCAAAGGGAAACACAAAGGCCAAAGGCAAGGGGAAAGCTACTTGATGGTTTATGGTTAATGTTTAAGTATGTTAATAATGTTTTTTGGAATGTTTAAGCCTGTTAATGTTAATTATGTTTATGTAATGATGCTGACTTGTGTGATTTATGTTCCCTATGTACTGATTAACTAATGTATTTTGCAACATTTTTAATGTATGGAAATCATGTATGATGCATGAGTTTGTAATGGTCATTTGAAAAATTTGTATGAATTTGTTAGTTGCAGGTTATGGGCAATTGGTTATCTTGTGTAGTCAATCTAATATGGGCAGTTTGTAATGGTTATTTGTGTAGTCATATGATATAGGCAGCTTATGGTAATTTTGACAAGCCAGTCTGCTCATTTGGTTAATCTGATAGGATCTTATATGGGCATTATGGTAATCTGTTTTGGCTTATATGGGCATTATGGTAATCTGTTTTGGTCAATATTGAGACATATGCAGGTCAATATGTCTGTCTGGGCATTATGGTTATTTTGACTAATCTGATTTGGTCAATATGCATGATCTTTTGGACAATATGCTGGTCAATATGTCTGGTCTTTTGTTTTGGTCATCAATCTGATATGGGCATTATGGTCATTTTGACTAATCAATTTGACTAATCTGATTTGGTCCAAATATGCTGGTCAACATGACTAATTTGATTTGGTCAATATGTCTGATTTTATGTCATATTCTTTGATTAATCTGATATGGGCAATATGGTCATTTTTGACTAATTTGTTCATTTGTGATGTTGCCATTTTGACTAATCTGTTCACCATGTCTGATCTTTTATGTTGTCAATATGTATGTGCAGATAGACTCGTTGATAAGCATCCATTTTTGGCACACAAATAAAGTCCACCATATATTGAGAACAACATCCATTAACATTAACATATACATGAAATTGATAACAATATTAACATTAACATATTACATGAAATTGATAGCCAAGGTCCCAAGGAAACATATTACATTCCATACACCATGTCCTTTAACAAACACAACATTTTCACACAAATAAAGTCCACCATAGTGCTATGACAATAATTGCTAAACCTAAAACACTATTACTCTTTCAATTGGACTTTTTCAGTGAGAGTTGAAGCTTCAAATTGTTGTTCTCTTCTTCCAACACCATGTTCTTTAATTTTAAATTTTCTATTTGCATCTCTTTTATTTCTTGATCTTTTCTTGAACCACATTCCTTTAAGAAGTAATCAAAATCTTCTTTCCACATGAAGAATTTACAGTCTTGATTCTAGCCACAACAAGAAAGAATTTATTGATTTAGATACAAAAGTAAACTTGAAAACCAAAAAATGTACTCACAGGCCATAAGAGCAACCATAGAATTCATTCCCATTTCGAGAACTTCTGTGACCAACAACCCTACGAATTGCAATCAAATCGTGGTTGCAATAGACATTGCTCTGTAAATCAAGCTTGAAATTTTTAAGGTTTTTCTTACGAGCAGATGTACAAGACGATGATGAACTCATTGCTAGCAGAGTGTGATTAGGGCTTGATATTGTAATTGATTCAATGATTCAATTAGGGTTCTGGACATTAATTGGGGATTTGATTTGGGGATTGTAATTGAGCCGTTGAAGAGCTAAGGATTTGGATATAAGAACGTTATAAGTTATAAGTTGTTGGGCTATATTTGTGGTTTATGTTTGTAGGTTGGGCTTAGATAGGGTATATTATATAAGCCGAGAACTTTAGTGGTTCTCGGTGGGCTTTGGGCTTTTGTTGGGCTAGTATGCTGGTACCCTATATATATAGAATGCATTGTATAGGGTTAAAGAGTTAGTTCATTCACGTGATTTTGCCCGTCAAAGGGTTATCATAGACGAGTATTGTATTAATAGTGCTTAAGCACCCGAAGTTAATATTAACGTGTGTTTTGAAGCCATTTGTGTGTTTTACGTGTTTGTGTTTGTTAATGTTCTTGAATCATCTAGCGTTGGATTTCCGCACCAACGCCTAGATTGTTGATATCATATTTGTAGTGATCCAGATTCGGGACTTACATAAGTATAAACCAATAATCCACGGTGGCTGCCACGTAAGATGTTTTTGACAACTCAGATTGACACGTAAGCAAAAACATAACGGAGTTAGTGCTCCGTCAGTTGTGGACTGGTGGAAGAAACGAATGTTAAAGCTGGGACCGTTGCCAGCCAAAATGAAAGTTGGGACCAGCGCCAGCAAAAAATGAAAAAGTTGGGACCAATAAAAACCATTTTTCCTTAAATAAATAGAGTCAAGTTGTTCTATAAAATAGTACAAAAATTAGAAGGATGAGAAGGATTTATAGTAAAAAAAAACCCCTTAAAAAATGAAAAATCAATTAAAAAAATCATAACTCAAAATTTAATAAAAAAAAATGAAAAATGTAAAACACAAAAATGTTTTCGCCGTCTTCCTCACTGTAAAAAAACCCTTGAAAAAGATACAATCTTGAGGGAAAAACATCATTGTGTCTTTTATTTATTATTGTGTTTTATGTTTATTTTCGTCATTGTTTGTGTCTTTTTTCTTAAAAGATAAGGACAATATATGACTTAAAAGATAAGGACCATATATGAAATGAGTTGAAAAAAAAAGTGCGGATGACTATGAGATTGACAAGTGGCAAGAATGAGTAGTCTTTTATTAGAGTAGATAAATGTTGTATAAAAATGTCATAGACGCTTTAAAATGATGGAGAACTGACATGTACCTTGCATGTGGGAAAAGGAAATCAACAAATGTGTTAGCCATATTATGCCCTTTCCCTTATCTAACACTTAATTTAACTTATAAACTAATCTCAACCATCCATTTTCCAAAATCAACGAACTGGATTACTTATTATTCTTTCTATAAAAACCATACTTCCTGTTATAACTAGGGGTGAGAAATTCACGGTTTCGAACCGCAAGAACCGATGAACCACAACTAAACCGCTGATCCGGACCGCATTATTGTCTTTCGGGTCCGATTCCGGTTCTTAAATTTGGGTGAAAATGGTTCCCCGTTCGGTGCCGGTTATAACAATGGTTCCAGTTAGAGAACTGCCAGAACCGGGTAGGCTTAAACTTTGAAGATTATATTTAAAATCCTATTTATCTAGTAGGCTTTCATACTTCCATGTATGAGCGACATCCATGCTCTCATTTTCCCGGTTACATTTAATCCCTTACAATATCAAAAACGATAATCATCTTCCACGACCCTAAATATGTTTTAAAAAATAATTATTTTCTGAATTACTTTGAATTATTCTAATATATTCTCAACCCCCTTCACTAAAATATAATATGTTGATATCATAATGTTTTATTTTATAGGTTGTCGCTTGTTTCTTGCACCTTCTAATATTATATATTTAATTTTAATTGAAAAATGGTTATTGACGAGTGACCCGTAGGGAAACTCTTAATCAAACTAAAAGATATACATATACTTGCGAGAGTAAGTTAATTTCATGGAATTGGATAACTACCGTTGCTCGGATGATTGCAGGTTTGAGGAGTTAAATAACGAAACAACAAGATCATGGGCGAAAACGGCGAAGGAAACGAAGCTGGAACGCGAGAGATACGAAAGAAATAAGAGATGGAATCAAGCTCCACCGTGGCCCACGGTGCACACCGTGGACCACGGTTCAACTGGAACAAAAACTCCAGAACCCACCGTACCGTGGGCAAAATGAGGACCGTGGGCCACGGTCTAGGGCGTAACTGCTGTTTTAGTTTGGCTTTATTTGGCCGTTTTGGCTACCTTTTCATCTATCTTTTCAATCAAGAACACTTGGGGGACGTATTGGAGAGTCTAGATTATAATGTTTACCAATACCCAAGATAATAATCTAGACTCTCCAATACGTCCCCCAATTGTTCTTGATTGAAAAGATAGATGAAAAAGTAGCCAAAACGGCCAAATAAAGCCAAACTAAAACGACAGTTACGCTCGACCGTGGGCAAGGTCTAGACCGTGGGCCACGGTCCACCCCACGGTCCTCATTTTGCCCACTATATGGTGGGTTCTGGAGTTTTGTTCCAGTTGAACCGTGGTCCACGGTGTGCACTGTGGGCCGCGTTGGAGCTTGATTCCATCTCTTATTTCTTTCGTATCTCTCGCGTTCCAGCTCCGTTTCCTTCGTCGTTTTTGCCCATGATCTTGTTATTTCGTCCTTTAACTCCTCAAACCTTCAATCACCCGAGCAATAGTAGTTATCCAATTCCATGAAATTAACTTACTCCCGCAAGTATATGTATATCTTTTAGTTCGATTAAGAGTTTCCCTACGGGTCACTCGTCAGTTATGACAAGAACCACTTACACAAGAACCGTTTAACTCGGTTCCGAACCAAATCGAAACCGTTAAAATACGGTTCGGTTCTGGTTCTTATATTTAGCATTTAACGGTTTCGGTTCGATTTCAATTCTCGCGGTTCCGAACCGTTGCACAGCCCTAATTATAACCTATCCCCGTGTTATAATATAATATATATAGTAGGGATAAGCTCGGTAACGTACCGATACCGATACCGAAAATCCCGATCCCGAAAATCGCAAATTTTTTGTATCGGTACCGAAATGTTTGGTTTGGTACCGGTACCGGTATTTAAGGTAAAATTCGGGAAAAATTGGTACCGTACTAGTACCGATACCATACCGGTCCCGAAAACTCAAAACCTTGGTACGATTCGGTACCGATTTTGCTCATCCTTAACAGATAGAATTAGGGGCGAGCAGAAACTGAATAAACCGAATTGAAACCGAATTGGCTGAAAAAACCGAACCGAAGCATAAACCGACGATTAATTTTTTGTTTTTTTGAAAAACTGAAATTTAGATTTCGATTCGGTTATCCATTTTTCAAAAACCGAAAAAAACCTGAACGAACCGATTGATGACGATAAAGATTATCAAGATGATGAAGAATGGAGTAAACTTTTAAGATAAATAAATAAGACGATGAATGAAAATCGGGATTAAACTTTTAATGCTTTTTAATTTTTAAACTCTATTTAGCAACTTTGTATCCGTATAGTTTTACATAGCACGTGCCTATTTTTATTTTTTGAATTCAATATATATGTGGATTGCGGTACTCTAACATCGTAACACGTTCTTATACAAGCTTAAAATATGCATTTTCATTTTTTTCATTTTTTTTTTGCAATGTCAGCACATAATTGAAAAATAAACCGAAAATAACCGAACCGAACCGCAATTAACCGACAACCCAAAAACCGGAAACCAAAACCAAACGGTTTGCATATTCAAATAACCGATTACTTCGATTTCAGTTTGGGTTTCGTCTAATAACCAAACCGAACCGAACCGCCGGCCCTAAATAGAATAGATATAGATATTCCTCTGGTTTTAAAGCTTAGCTATTTTAATAAAATAAATAAGTAACAAGTCTTTTATAGAAAAGTAATAATTCAGTTGTCAACAACACACAAAACGTATAAACCCTAGTCAGTGATTCAAATTCAATTGCTCGTATCTCCTCTGGGCGGGCGTCGGCGTTAAGGCAATTAGTCGATTCTCAAATTATCAATGCACACACACTACGCTCTTTATTTCAATTCTCTCCCGTTTAATGTTGTTCAGATATACATATATATATATACATATATATACATATATATATATATATGTTTATGGAAATTAGTGATCGATGATTCAGCACATCGAAAGAAAGAATTGCTCTGTATTATTAACATTTTTAGGCTTAATCTGGTTGATTGGAACTAGGTTTGCAATGTAATATGTTCATTTGTTTTTCATCTCTTGTATAGTTTGATGCTATTTTTTTTATTTCGAACTTGAGATAAGTTTTTTCTTATTAAAGTGCTGCACTTTGTCATGGTTCGTTTGGTTATTAACCTAAATCCAAACCAAAGTTATTGGTTTTCGGTTAATCGGTTTGGTTTACTTGGTTAGCTTGTCGGTTTTCGGTCGGTTTGGTCAATAACCAGAACCAAACTTTGGCTAATTTTTGCTAAGAAGCAAATGAAGTGGAGGTATAAGTAGGCGAAGTGAAAGTATAAATACATGAAATGGAGGTACAAAACATGCAATAGAAGTATAAAAGCAAGAAATATAAGAAAGAAAATATGAATGATGTGGTTTGGTATAATTTTAGTTAACCAAGGGTACCAAAAAAAAATAATAATAATAAAATAACCAATTTTTGGTTAATTTTACTTCGGTTTTGGTTAACAATTTGGTTATTGCCCACCGGTTTGGACTTATGCTTACTTGAGTTAGTTAGATTAGTTAGAAAGTGTTGAACTTTGTTATTTTAACTAGTACACTAGTGTTAGTTCATTGTATAATATGTGTAAGTAGCCTATAGTTTCTTGTAACACAAGAAAACATAACTAATGGTCCAATGGAAAATACCAACTTTCTTTCTTTGCTTTCACTACAATTGACCTTTATTCACAATATTTGTCATGATCTTCCGTTTATTCGTGTTCACGTGTTGCATGATTTTATGAATTTTATCACATACGCTAAGTTTATCTTGCTACTTTTATGAGCTTCTCAGAGTCGGGGCCATGACAAAGTGTGAGAGACTGTGAAAGACGATATCGTTATGAAGCAACGATCGATGGTTAGGGCGTTTTGCAAAACCCTAACCCTGATTCCGTTCCACCGTCCTTTTTGGGCAACATTCTCTACGGCTTCTTCAAGTTTTGCTATCAAGAATGTCACCAAATCCAACTTTCATTCCTCTTTGGCTGACCTTCGCCAGCATGTCAGAGACTCTGATTTTGTCTCAATTGACCTGGAAATGACAGGCGTCACGAGCGCCCCGTGGAGGGAGTCTTTTGAGTTTGACAGATTTGACGTTCGCTACCTCAAAATGAAGGACTCTGCTGACAAGTTTGCTGTTGTTCAATTTGGTGTTTGCCCCTTTAGGTGGGACCCAACCAAACAGTCGTTTATCGCCCACCCGTTAGTCTTTCAATCCATCTTTACATTCTGGTTTTTAAATAAATATTTGTATATATATAGCCTGATTCTGTGGTGTTGTGACAGACACAACTTTTATATATTTCCAAGACAAGAAATCGGCGCTTATGACTCATCATCGTATGAGTTCTTGTGCCAAACTTCTTCAATTGATTTCTTGGCAAAGTACCAGTTCGATTTCAATGTGTGTATAAAAGATGGAATATCATATTTATCAAGGGCTCAAGAAGATGATGTTAGGTTACAGTTACAGTCATTAAATGAAGCCGAGCCATCCGAGTCATTATCCACAGATAAAGAAGTTAAAGATGTTCCACTGGTCAGAATGGCAGATATACTTTTTGTGGAGAGAATGAGGAACAAGATCAGTGAATGGCATGATGACCTGTTACAGACCAGAAGTGGAGGGCCCCACAAGGCCCTGGAAGATTATAATGACTCGGCCGATCAGTTTCAGACTATTTTCTTCAAGACACGTCCAGCCGTTAAGTTGAATGGATTCACCTCCCGTCAGCTAAGATTAATTAAGTCGGTAATGTTTTTTTATACATATTGGGCGTATTTTCAATCTATTGTTATTTAGAAAATTGAAGTGTTGTGGTTTTTGCAAGCAGACAGAATACCTAATATTGGTATTATGCAGGTTTTAGAAAAGAGCTTCAAAGATTTAGTGTATGTTCGTGTTAATGATGGTTCATGTTTTCAACAAATTATTGTCTATGCAGACTCCAAACGGGACCTAGAATTGCTTATGGTATGAAACATGTTTTAAAACTTATTATCTTGTTTCTTTTATTTCTATTGTATAACTTTAAACGGTAAGTTGCATATTTATCTCTAAAAACATGCATAATATCATATTTATCCAACGAAAAAGTAATAATATCAAATATACACATTTAATATTTAACCATCTACTAATACAGTTTTGTAATATGCCTGTTTCTTTATCATTTCACTTATAACCCTTATATCCTAAATGCTTATATAAAAGGAGGGTACAAATGTCATAAATATAAAATGTGTATATTTGATATTTTGTTCTGCAAATATGATATGATTCAAGTTTTGAGGGGTATTTTCGTCTCACTGTTTATAAAATGCATACTATTTATTCAGAAAGAGGTTAAAGAAAGCCATTTGAAGGAAGCAGAAAAGAAGATTGAAGCGTCCATTGGCTTCCGCCATGTCATCGACCTTCTTTCCTCTGAACAAAAGTTGATTGTTGGACATAACTGTTTTCTTGGTAGGAATCTTATAGACCCTTCTTATTTCATAATATTATTTGATCTCCACACAACTTATATTTTGTCTTTATGAAACAGATATTGCACATATATGTAGAAAATTTGTGGGTCCTCTTCCTTCGAGTCTTGAAGAATATGTACCATTAGTTCAAAGAATTTTCCCATCCATAATTGACACGAAAATCCTCCTGAATGCAAACAACTTATTGCAATTGAAAATGAAGAAAAGTAGCACGTCACTCGCTAAAGCTTTTGCAATTATGTGTCCACATATTGCTTCTGGTGGTTTAAGTCTTTGTTCTGCTAATAATAATTCTGTTGCAGTTGAGGTTCAAGTTGATGATATGAGGTAGGCATGTCTAGGGTATAACCTAACCGAGCAGATGCTGAGCTTGGCTTGTTTAACTTAGCAGAGCTCGGGCTCTGCTCGTTTAACACTTTAACATATCGAGTTCAGGCTCGGCTCATTTAAATAAGCAGAGATTGGGCTCGGCTTATTTAACTTAACAGACCTCGAACTCAGCTCGTTTAACTTAACTGAGCTTGAATTTGGCTCGTTTCGAGCTATATATCCAAAGGATGTGCTTTAGTTGACAAGAAAATTTTGAAGCGAGCTCGGCTTGGGCTTGGGCTTGGGCTTGGCTTGTTTAGCTTAACAAACCTCGAGCTCGACTTGTTTAACTTAATAGCGCTCGGGCTCAATTCTTTTAAGTTATCTTGGCTCGTTTAACTTAATAGAGCCCAGGCTCTGCTCGTTTCGTGCTTTATATTCAAAGCATGAGCTTGGCTTGCAAAAAAAGTTCAAGTGAATTCGGATCAGGCTTGGTTTGTTTATTATTTACTAATTGATTAATTTTTTTTATTTATATACATAATGCATGTATAGTTATTTTGTATATATCTATTATTGTAATTATTAATATATATATATACACATATATATATACTGTTTAGCAATTTTCATGATAATTATATATATCATAATTTTTACTATCTAACATATATATATTTATTCAGACTCATTCAAACTCGGCTTAATTCGAGCTTGTAGTGAGCCAACTTTGAGTAGCTCACAAGCGGCTCAGCTCGTTTACATTCGCATGTGTGTTCTATATGATTTAAATACTGTATTGCTTTTATGTTTTGTGATAATAATATTTCAACTTCCAGGTCATCAAACTGGAACTCGGGAGCTAAACACGAAGCTGGTTATGATGCTTTCATGACAGGCTGTATTTTTGCCCAATCATGCAACCATCTTGGTATTGATTTCACCTCTCACTCAATGTTAATAAAACAAGATAAGCTTCAAAGCTACATCAACCTTCTATACCTCAGCTGGTCTAGTGGCGACGTAGTTGACTTAAAAACCGGTCAAACCCGAACAGAATCTTCAGCGTTCAACACTTTCAAAATCCAACAACCAAAGATTCTGTTTCCAAACGTTGTACTGATTTGGGGTTTTTCGTCCAATCTCAAAGCGAGGGAGATAAAAGAATCTTTGACCAAAGTCTTCGGGCTGACTTCTGTCACATCCATTTTCCATTTGGATAAAACTGCAGTGTTTGTTCAGTTTAGCAAATCCGAATTAGTTTCTGATTTTTTGAAACTGAAAACGGAGATAGAGAATAAGAAGAATGGTGCGATTTATGTTTTGCACCCGTTTTCAGACCTTCTAGAAGGTGGAAAAACAGGTGCTGGTTGTTATGAGGTTTATAAGGAGATTTGCGGGTCACCTGTTTCAAAAGTTTTGTTTGCTGATCAAGCTGAAGCTGTCTATAATTTGGAATCCAGAGTGTTGGGAAGTAGGGCCCACAAAGTCGATTCTTTTGCTGATTCAGAATCTGCAACTGATACTAAGATGGCAGAAACCAATGGAGAAGTACTAGGTTTGGTATCTTGCTGAGACTTGTGTTGCAAGTAAGTTCATCTTCTCTTTAATGAAATTAGTATTGTCAGTTTTAGTTATAAAGAAAAAAATTTAGAAGTTGTCTCTGTTAATGATAGAAGTTTGCTATTAGAAAAACAATTCATTTTGTAGGATTATTATTTGTTAATGACAAAATGAATGGGAAAGCAAGTATTTTTACCCCAACGATATTTATTTATCTCCATTCGATTAATATGTTTAAGTGTGACCTCCCAACGCTTTTCTGCGTATATCACTTCGTGCTCACCCAAATTCTACATACAACAGAGAAAAAATATTAACAAAATTTACACAAATTTTAATCTAACATATATTACTAATAATAGAAAAATGACACTAAAATTAGAGATTTGATTGGGATAACTCTTGGTATTAAGTACTACTGCATCCTTCCATTTGTTTAGAATCCTCTTTTTTTTCTCCGATGGCACCATGATCTTCTCCATAATGGAATCAAGGGGGTTAAGAACCGGCTTATAACAAAATTCACCAATCCAAGAATTAAATGCCTATATGTTGTAAGGTAATCGCGCTTGCATGTTGTCACAAACTTGCATCGATTCCATATTTTCTTATGATTGTCATTAAGATATGCCCATGCTTCTTTACTTATTCCACCTATTTCTGTTAATAATCTATTATGCTCGGTAACACTATAAGTTCTTGTATCTCGTCACAAATTTCTATAGGAAAAGTCCCAATGAATGTCTCTTGAAATTGATATACAAGTGTCTAATGCATTCTCTATGCTCAACAGTAGGATAAAATTGTGTAACAGTAACTTCAAAACATTTTTGCACTTCAAATGATGTAACAAGAACATTGCGTGTGTACTAATTGCTTTCTTAAGTGACATAAGATTGACATAAGATGTAATAACAAGACCATTGAGTGTATCATTAAGAATACTCTGGTTCTTCGTCGCTGTGTGAATTATCGTCGACTTCATCTTGACTCGTATAAAAGATGCACCATTTTCATCAAAAACCAAAGTTTGGTGCACATGATATTAATAAGAAAAATCTTCAACTTTGATCCCTTGAAGATGTCTCAAGATTATTACTTGTTCTCACATAAACTGATAAGTGTTTTTCCACCTTATACATTCTAAGCATCAGTTGAAAGTTCTCATGAGAATCAAGCTTCGTAAAAGATTGCTCAATGGCATTCTTGTCAACGAAACACATTAAGAAAATGTGATTCTTATTTGACGGATAATGGTTTGTAACATCAACACCGTGTGAGGAACATGCGATTGAATCGAATATGGGAAGCTAGATCCAACAATACGCCGACCATTACGAACTCTGGCTCTAGGGTTGCCCATTCATATTAAATGGGATTTCGATGGTGGCGTGGAGGGGGAGTGCGAACTAGTTATCTGATTGATTTATGGGAATTGTTTGTGTTTTTAGTTTTTTAAATCTCAAGCAGCAATCTTGTCAATATGTAAAATTTTTATAAGAATGATGATATATGCAATTGAATTTATTAGTTGTGTAAATTAGTTTAAGGAGTTTTTGAAGGGGAAATATGCATTTGCCCCTAAAAATGGGTTCGCGTTGTCAGTGGAACTAACACATCGTTGATATGCTTGAACTGCTTCTTTAGATTACCCATCTAGAGCTAGAGTTCGTTGGGCCGAAATGTTGCTGGATCAAGCTTCCCAAATTCGATTCGTTCGTTGCATCATCCTCTCGAAGTATTGATGTCTTGTTAGTAGTTTTCATATTTCAATTTCATGCTATCTTTGCAAAAGTACCAAAAACTATTTTGCTGATGACCGGATTACAATGTATTTTGTAAAAATATTTGTTCCTAAGTTAACTGTGCCTGCACCAATTTATTGAAACCAAGATGTATGATAATGTAGATGTTACGGAAAATCAATCATTAACTCTAAACATGGGAGATCATGGCTCAATCACCAACACTCAAGTGACTCTAAACATGGGAGATCTTGGCTCAATCACCAACACTCAAGTGGCAGGCCTAATGTTTTCAAAATAATATCCAAGTATAAGATAACATTAAAACATGGAGGCTACTTCCACTTTGCTAAGAATTCATTTAGGAAACGAAACGATATTGTTTTCGCTATAGAAAATATATATTCATTGGCACATACATGTACAAATTTGATGAGTTAATTAAAGATGTTACAAATCATTACCCGCCAAATAAGGTTCTCATTTTTTCACTTTGTTTCGTTGGCAATTGTGTCGCGGAGCAATCTTCTCAAGTGTGATTCAAATGAGAACTTCTTATTGATGCTTAGAATGTATGCGGTGGAAAAAGAATTAACCGTTTATGTGACGATGTGTAATAATCTTAAGACATCTTTAAGGGACCAGAGGTAAATGCTTGTTTTAAAGTGAGATTAATATCATGTGTGCCAAATTTTAGTTTTGATGAAAGTTATTCTACTGTTGAGAATAGAGAATGCATCATATACTTGTATAGCAATTTCAAGAGATTTCTGAAGAGATTTTAGTACAAATTTGTGACAAGCTGCAAGAACTTAATAGTGTTACCGAATATAATATATTATTAACTGAAATTGTGGAATAAGTAAAGAAACACTCGCATGTATTTATGAGAACCATATGAAAGTGTGGGGTCGATGCAGGTTTGGGACAACATGCGAGTGTGATCACCTTTCTAACATGTTTGAGGCATTTAATTCTTGGATTGGTGAATTGCGTTAAGCCCATTCTTGACCTCCCTGATTTCATCAGGGAGAAGATTATGGTGCCATTAGATAAGAAAAGGAGGATTCTACACAAATGGAAGGGTGCACTAGTACCTAATATTCTAATAATAAGAGTTATCTCAATCGAATCTCTAAGTTTAGTGCAACTTTTTTTTTATTATTTGTGTTATGTGTTAGATTTAAACTTGTGTGAGCATTGCTAATATATTTTCAATGTTGTATATAGAATTTGAGTGAGTACGAAGTAGTGCAAATCAAGCTGATTTGATTTACGCAGGAAAGTGTTGGGAGCTCAACTAGATGAGTGAAAACACATTTGTCGGTTTTGGCTAGTCAAATCTGTGCATGCAATCGCTTTATTGCTTAAAAAAACGACTTAAACCGGGATAAATTTGTTGATTCTTACTCCATTACAAAATTTAAATTGGCTTATGCTCTAGAAGTTGCTCCCATGCCTACAAAGGATCAATGGGTGCACATATATACCTAGAAGAAACGCACACCCAATATCAAACGACCTCTTGGAAAACCAACAAATAATAGAATTAAACCCAACGGCAAAAAAAGGACATGAATGTGGGCATTTTGGTGAGTATGGACACCATCTCAAGATCAACCAACAACAAGTAGACGGGATTGGGAAAGAGTACAAAGACCCCTTAAAATAACTAATCAAAACTATGGCATTTGTTTTTTGCTTTTTGGATATTGTTGTTGATTTTTAGAATCACTTTTTTTACTGAACTGTAATGGATTAAATCTTTGGCATTTGTGTTTTCATTATGATGATTGCCACTCGTATCATTCATGATTTTTTTTAGTAACAATTTTTTTAAATCAAGGATAAGGATGCATGCAATTTAATTTTTGGGTCGGGTAAATACGCCTAAGGAATTTTGGAATAGGAAGTATGCAATTGTGCCAAATTACTTTAATAAATAAGTGAATGCTATAACTATAAATTAGTTTAATGCAAATATATAACATTAACTTATGATAAACTTTTATCATATCTAAATAAATAAAATCTACTAAGGCTCTCCGTTGTGGAGATACAAAACAGGCGCTGTTGTCCTAATCACCATCAAATGGCGCCGCCATTCCACAACACCCTAATCTCCCTGATGGCGTTGAACACAATTTTCCCCTCCAGTGCCATCTCAACCACGACAACATCCCCTTTTGGTGGTGGGGTCCACCTCAAACCCACCAATAATATTCACACACCTCCATGTTTATTTACCTTTTAATTTTTTTCTTTTATTTTAAATATTAATAGTTGTGGCAATGATTCTGAATTTACTTTCCTAAGTTATAATGTTTGTTGAAATACCATGCAACTTATGTTTATATATAAACCTACTAGCTTGTGTACTCGTGTTATTGGAATGAATAAATTTATTCAAATGACAACATTGTATGAAATTCAAAAAATGTGTTAAACTATTTGTATAATTATGTATTATACGGTATATTAAATTACATATTAAACAATATGAATACACACAAACACATGTTGGAAATTCCTAAATCTCTAAATATTTCTTTATATACAACATTTATTGTATTATTTTTAACGTTACCTTATCTATCTCTGTCACACCCCAACCTAAGGCGGAAATGCCGGGGTGTGATCCTATTGCTCACAGCTCGAAGATATTATCATAAATATAAATGACAATATCTAATTAATTATTTTGTTCAAATAATACACAAAATAAACAAATACAACCAAACAATTCAAATAAATAAATACAACAAGTCTAAATCCACGTATGCCTTCATCATAATCCTAAGATCTTTCTAAGTGTCCATCCTTCAACTCAGGCAACCTGCATATGCGTAGAAAATGGAGTTTTGTCAATAAACATGTTGAGTGAGTTTACCACCAAGTTTTAACACCAAAATAATGTTAATATGATAAATAAGCAAAACGTAATAAATGCGGTAATGAAATCAAACCATAAGCAAGTAAGTTGTTAATTAAACCATTGCCAAGCGAATCGGACGCCGGTAAATCAACTATGAGCAAATAAGAATAAGACCGTTGTCAAGCAAATCGGGTGGTGGTCAATAGAATGAGAACCCAATACATGGGGATATGCGGGACCTCTCCGAGCACGAATGTGCACATAAACAAGTAAGCACATAACAAGTAAATTTGATTAATCACACACAATTACACGTTTGCTATTTTTGATATGTATGTATATATAGATATGTATGTATAGTATGATATACGCATATGTCCCCAAAACGTTTGTGAAAATTGAGTAAAATAGGGGAATGATGAAACTCACCTTAGATTAAAGGCAAGTTAGTATAACTAAGAATAAACGAGTCAACGGATAAGCGAGTCGTCCAATACGCGTCAAACGAGATAACTGATCAGAACCTGAAACTATGTGATATGAAACTATAAATAAAAACAAACTTAATGTCGCTGGAATCAATCCAAACGGATGAGTAGAACTCTAGTTATGTTGAATTAAACGTTTAAGCGAGCTGGTACTGACCAGAATCTGAACAGCGATTCGGAAGTCGGGTTTTGGGAAGTAGCCTTAAAATTTCGTTACGAGAATAAAATTCTTCTGGACCGAACGTTGAATCCGACCAGAAGCATGAGAAAACGTAAAGTCAAACCTGTTGACTGTTTACCCTTTATCGGGTTTTAAAGCAATTGACCCGTCAACACCCTTCAATCACCGAAATTGATTGAAGGTTATTGACTAGGGAATATGTATGAACGATTTTACATTTACAACTTACCCGAAAAGTGAAAGGAATGATGAGAAACGGAAGTCAAAGGTTCTTGAACTTGCAAAGTCAAACGAATATGAACGGTTCTTCAACAAAACACCAAAAACCGAAGGGAATACGAGATGGCAGAGGCTAGAGACGGCTGAGGGATGTTCTTTAGGGTTTGATTAAAGTTTACAATAGATGTTTTAATGGTCATTTATATAGGAAAGGCTAAACCGAACTAATTATAGGCTTTTTGACCCGTTTAAGCAAGTATATACGTTTTAAGGAAAGAATCATCGAAAGATTCATAAAGATCTGATCTTGGGCAGGGGAAAACGAATTAGGAATGATATTTTAGTTGTATGATGTTTACTTGGTCCTTAATTCTCTTGATTTTGCTTAAAATAAACGATTTTATACATTAAACGAACTAGGAAACGAAATTGAACAATATGATATGTGCAGCAGTCCCAAGGCGGCGTGCGGTGGGGGTGAGGATGTTGCCCGTGCGGCGCTCCGGCAACCTTGGTGTGGGAATTTCATTTTTTTTACACTTTTAGTCCTTCAAGTTTGTTATTTGGTCATTTAATGAATCTTTTATAGTTAAAGCAAGAAATGAACAATTTAGAAAGTATAAGGGATAAAAGGCGAACATGAGAAACTTTAATATTTATAAATATTTGATTTTGATTATTATTAAAGATCTAAAAATATTTCTGGTCGGGTTAATCGTAAATGAATACGGGTTTGAAAAATCCGAGATGTTACAATCTCTACATATACATTAATATATTATGTCTTCATTTTTATCTTTGTGTTCTTAACAATGGATGTAGAATATTGAACCGTACAAAATACATATGAATACCCATTTGGCTTCCTCTTTGATTTCTCGTTAGGGTATTATAATATGGTATAATTTTCTTTTGAACTTTAAGATGCCATGACACAAACCAAACACCACACAATCCTTTTATTTGTTATACCAAATATAAAGTTAATATATTCACTTGGTAATTTAAAAATATATAGTGAGTAAAAAAAATAGAACTATATAAAATGTATAATCAATATAGTCAGTTGGCAACTCAAAATGATTCATACCTGCTTAGTTTTGAATGAATTTATTCGAGTTACGTTTAATCAAGTTATTAGAAAAATAAATAATATTTGATACTTATGCTTTTGAAATGAAACTTTAGACAAAATTTCTTATAGAAAGTAAATTAAATTTTGGAGAACAACCCGACCCCCGAAGTATGTTAAAAATTTCACATTTTCAAAGTGGTTTAATTAATTAATGAAAAAAAATTTTAAGATCGGTTTTATATAATCACCTTTAGTATGCTATATCTAGATTAAAACACACCATTATTAATAAGTTCCGAAATGGGCGTATTGGCTTGCAATCATCTTTTGCTAGTTATTTTATTTACAAATAAATAGTGTATCATTTTGAGCTTTGTTAAAAATAAAATTCAACTTATTTGATATTTTAACTAATTTTAGATAAAAGAAGTGTTTAGAAATTTGACCATTTTGGCCGTCCATCCGGCAAATAAATCAAAAAAAAAAAAAAAAAAAACGGTCGTTGTTCGCAAACCAGCTTTTAAACGGCAAAACAACCGGAAACACCAGTCAGGATAACATTAAATATTTTTAAAACCGAGTAACTGTACACAATAGTTCACGCACCACCTAATGATAATGATAAGTTTGATGCACTACCTTGTCTTTTATAAATATGGGCTTCATTCTTGATTTCTCATTCGAGTAATGTGACATGAGATATAGTTTTATTTCAACCTTGAAGTGCCAAGTGACATAAAGATGGTCCAATTAGGTGTCAAGTGGTACAATCATGTTTTTGTTTATTATATTAAGGACGAGTTTTTGTTGTTTTCTTTTTCTTTTTTTTTCAGCAGCTTCAGAATAAGCATTGTTCATATTAAAAACTATAAGAAGATAATTATTTAGATGAATTAAAACAAATATGTTTGGTAAATTTTTATTTTTCAAATTTAAATTCAAGTTGATAAAATTAATAATAATGAAATACCATTTGAAATGTTTGACAAAGGACTTGTAGATAATCAACTTAAACATTAAACAAATAAAAACAATCTTATATGTTGGTTGTAATATAAAATAAACACGTATCCCATAAACTAAATTATAAGCAGGTAAACGCATGAATTATAATTTGCTGTATAACTCATGTTAGAAACATCGTGATCTAAATTAATAAGGTGAGCATTCTATCTTTTAGACATCGTCTTATTGTTTGACAAAAGAAATGCATTTATATAAAGGAATAAAGGAATAATATGAATGGTAGAAGAGGGAACACATTTAGTTGTGAATAAGAAAGGTTTTAATATTTTAATTTTAATTTTAATTTTAATTTGAAATATTTATGAACTAAAGCTTCAAAGATAGAGTGCCACATGGCAAAATATTAGGCTAATTAGGGGTGATGTGGTTCAATCACATTTTTGTTTATTATAATGGTAGATTTTTTTGAAATGCTATCACATGTTTCTAGTAATTATAAAGTCGATGATAGCAAGAACAAAATTAAAATTTTGTTATGTTTACATAAAGATTCACATTAGATCGATAGGAGTGTTTTGGTTGTAAAGCATTAGACCATGTCCCAGTTAACTCATGTGTGACGTACAATGACCAAATATTTTCCATCTAGGAGTGTTTTGGTTGTGCGGTATAAGTTTAAGCTGCTCTACATAACACCCAAATATGGGTAAAAAAGGGCCGTGAAATGTTTTGAGTATGAAATACTATCTCTAACTAAACCCATTAACGCAAGATAACTAGATCCATCAATTGGAACTAAAATAACATAGATCCTACAAAAATTTTGAATCAAAAGTCCATGGGATGAAGTCGTTTACAACATTTTGTAAGTGTTATTTTGGTGATAAACAAGAGTGATTGTGACTAGTACAACAATTGTAAAATACAAAAATGAGATTTATGTACCAGAAGGACAACCTTTTATTGTTAGCGAGTCTATGACACATTTAAATAATGTAGAGTAGTTGATTATGAATACAAAATAAGCAAAACGCGTATACAGTAGCAAAGAATTTAGACAATCAAGTTTGTGGACTAAAGACTCTAAAAAAACTCAGAAGAATCACTAGACATGAAGGTTCTTCAATGAACTCGGGTACACAAGATATAAAATGATCAAAGCAAATCGCAGTATTGCAGGATTTAAATTAATTGAAATATATAGAAGAGTTGTCAAAAACTCTTTTTGATAAAACTAAATAAATCCTTATATTAGTTAAATTAATCAAAGTAAATATGATTCAATCGGCTTATCATATATTTAACAAATAATGGTTACGATATAATTTCATTTTCCCATGCATTTTACAAAGATATCCATATGTGGTATGCGAGTTATTCCCAATTTTAACATTATTCTCTTTTCGCACTTCCAAACTAACAGTACACTAACTCTATTAGTTTTCTTGCTGAATTGACATTTTTTTCTTTAATGATGAGGCATGCTTATATGACATTGTTTTGAAAGACTTGTGTGTCCCACACCACCAGTTAGCAATCCAATCTACAAAGACGTTGATTCTTCACCATTCTCCGTCCAATCAAACTAAAAACGAACAACACATATTCAAATCCTTAAATCCCTAAATTCTTATCCAATTTCCATGGCGAAACCATAATAATATAGTAATCTAGCTAATCATCATCCAATGAATCAAATTAATGGCCTCTATATCGTATATCCACATGCTTCACAATCAGGCCCAAATTCCACCAAGAATCCCTCAGTTACTCTCTAAGGCACACGATATAATTTCATTTCTGCAATGATTTTTTGCGATTTGGAAATCGATTTTTTGTGTTGGACATTAGGGCTAAAATTTGATATCATAACTCGATACTTTTATTAACACATTCGATACAAGTTTTGATGATTTACTTTATCAATACATTTGATATTAGTTTTGATGGTTTTGCATGCGTTGCATAGATGTTTAATCTCTATACTCATTATCTAAATTTGGATAACTATTATCAAAACTTAAGAAGTTGGTCTTGAAATGCGGTAGCATTGATTTAGAGTATGTTTGGGATTGAGTTTGAAAAATACTTATTGGTTTATTGGTTTTTTCAAAAAGCCAAGAAATTAAAATGTGTTTGGCAATCACAAAAAACTTTATTATTTTAGTTTTTGAAAGGGTTGGAAAACATTTTTCAAAAGCCCCAAATCCTAACTTTCCAAAATGGCTTTTTAAAAAAGTCAATGAGCCAATAATTATTTTTCAAACTTAATCCCAAACATGCCTTTAAGAGCTCAAGTAATATGGTCATTTGGTTGCTATAGGGAGAAATACATATTTTATAATTTTTTTCTTATTGGTTATGGTTTTGTTACCGACAAGTTATTAAATCCTAACCGCTTTAAAGCATTATATACTATTTTTTCTTTCATAGAATTTCTAGTCTAATTGACTTATGTAGTAGTAAGGTTTAAACGAGACTTATAAAGGTAATTTAACTACAATATTTTATTTTATATAAACTTTAATAATTCTTTTAAAAAAATTTTAACACAAAAAATATTAATATAGGAATAGGACATGATATTATCAAAAATACCTAAAAATATCATAATCATAAAGCAAAAACATAGATGCACTTTTATAAATGTGAAAAATATACTTGATTAGTAAAGATTTGAAAACTTTAACCCACGCATTATAATTACTCACGGGAAGGATCAAATATAAATTGTTTTTTTCATCAAAGTGTCTATGAAGACATATTGACATTTCATTTTTTATAATCAACGGTTGAGATCAAAGTATAGGAGAAAATAGGGATATAGCCCATTTTTATCATGTCTTTTTTTCAAATTCCCTAACTTTTTTTTAAACATCTATAACTTTTTTATATGATATTATTTTAAAAAAAATTTCATTATAAAATCAAGCATTTTTTTTATCTTTAATTTGAGTACCATATTTTTATATAGAACATAACAATTAAAAAAACACAAAAAGTGATTTTTTTTTCTATGTTGTACAAAATCACTGTACTAGATGTTTTTGCACTAATTTTTATGCTGAAATATTTATATTAAATTTTTACTATATTTTTTGTGCTGGATTTTTTGTACTTGAATTTTGTATTGAAATTTTTTACTAGTTTGTTTTTACTAGATTTTTGTATTTTTCTTTTTCTTTTTTTTTTTGTGTTGTACTTTAAGAAACAAGTGGATGAAAGTTTAGATTTCAAGTCTAAGGTGTCCTTTAATTCTAAGGCTGAGGGGTGTGGGGCTTCAACGGGGGCGCGAGAGCCCTTCTGCTCGCGCCCTCAGGCGCGAGCACCACACCACCGGGGTGCGAGAGGGGCGCGAGCACGAAAAACAAAGCAGACGCAAGCCTGTTAGCGGGACCAAGTTGGCGTAAAGGGACATTGGGAAGGGAGAAAGAGCCGTTGGACATGATAAATGAGCCGTTGGGCTCTTATTTAATAAAAAAAAAAGTTTTTTCTTCTTATATATAACCCATTTCACATAAAACAATTACCACAACTTCAAAAAAAAACCCAAAATCAATCCATCTTCCAAACTTTTTTTTAAAAACATGGCTGGAAATTGGTACCCAAACCTAGATTCAGATTATATTGACGACGATTTATGGTCGTCACCGCACCAACCGATGTTTTATTCGGAGCCGCAACAATCATCCGGCTTTCAACCATCCAACATACAACCGTCTCCTAACTTTGTTGGACTTCCTTACTAGAGACTTCAGTAACCTAAATCCGGTCGATCAAATGCTAATGGAAAAGCAAAAGGAACGTATCCGAAAGAGGTTGATCGAAGAAGACCAAGCCGAAGAATAAGAATAATGTTTTTTTTAGTACTTTTATTTTATTTTTAGATATTAATGTGTTTTTTCATTAATGTGTGTTTTTTTTAATAATTTATGAGTTTTTTTAATAATACGTTTTTTGAATATATATATAAAAAAATAAAAAAAAAAATCCGCTGGAGCCCCTGCTGGAGCCCCTCCACACCAGGGCCAGGGGCTCCAACTGGGGCTCCAACACCCCCCTTATCCAGTTTCTCTCTCTGCCACACGTCATAATATTATTGGCTGGAGCCCCCACTGGAGTCCCCATTAGAGCCCCCCACACCCCTTAGCCTAAATAAGAGCGGCTTATATCATCTCCATAATCTTTCTTAGGCTAGTTAAGCAAAACATCATTTTTAGAAAATCCACTCCCTAATTACTTATATAACCATTATTTTCTTTTCATTTTGATAGTATTATAAAAAAAATATTTCTAATAATTATATTGAAGATAGGCCTAGATTATTACCCTCCTTCTCTACCAACCCCCCCTGCATTTAACAAAACATTTATTATTAATCAAAGCAGATACATATTCATTACCATATATATTTCTTTTAACAACATAACCTGTCATTAACTAAAGCAAAGTCACATTCATTAACCATACAACTTGTACACCCACGTGCCACTTCCAAAACTTGCCAAATCATATAACATGAGGGGGTGTAAATAATAATATCAAACGGTAAACTCGCAGAGATGAAGTCATGAACCCCAACTCCGTTGACGGTTTTACTTTATATATTTCATCATTATCATTATTATTATTATTATTATTATTATTATATTATTTCCCCTAAATTTCTTAACAAGTCAGTCTGCAACTGAAGAAGAATGGTAGCATAAACAAACAAACAAACCCTAACAATAATTACTGTAAGTCCATAAACCCTAACTTTACTTGCATACGCATTGTTAGTTTTAGTTTGTTCATTTGTTCGCCTTGTTGATTATGTTCGTCATGCAATTGACTTGTTTTTAGTGCTGATCTGGTCGAATTACGATAGGTTTTGGTTAATTAGCTGGAAGTTAGGGTTATTTGATGTTTAATTGTGGTTCGGTTGTTGAAATTGTTTTATGTGGCTTTGATTTTGGGTGAATTAGGTGTAAATTAGGGTTATGTGTGTTTTTTGGTTAATTATGTGTTTGAATTTGGTACAATTGGAATATGCAGACATTGTGCAGTGTTAAAACAGTTATATGATGTTTTGATAGTTTATTATTATTATTATTATTATTATTATTATTATTATTATTATTTCTTTGGAACAGCATGATAGTGATAAATGTTATTGATAAGCTGACATTGTTTTTAGTAATTAGGGTTTTTAGCTTATCTATAGGATTGGTGTAAGTGTAAGTTGATAAACGCTAACTTTATTTCTTTCATACGTGCATAACTTTGTTTGAATTTATATACACATTGTTTTTTTGTTATGTCGTTGTATCGATTATGTTCGTCACACAATTGACTTGATTTTAGTGTAAATTAGTTAGAATTACGAGAGGCTGGGGTGAATTAGCTGGAAGTTAGGGTTATTTGATGTTAAATTTTGCTTTGTTCATAGAGCAGGTTCGAATTGGTTAATGTGTTTGAATTTGGTACAATTTGAAGATGCAGACATTGTGCAGTCTTCAAACAGTTATTTGAAGTGTGGATATGACACAGAATATTCACATTGATGGTCTTTAAATGTTATTGATAAGTTGACATTGTTTTTAGTAATTAGGGTTTGTAACATATGTACAGGATTGATGTAATGGAAACAGGCAATTTGATGGAGAGAGACGATGTTTGGATGCCTTTGACACCAGGAAAGCCGGTATTGACTTCTGAACAAGGGACCGAGAAGGGGAATATGAATGGGGAATTTCCGTGTACGGATGGTTTTGATAGCATGCGTGGATACACGGAAAAGTGTGTAGTGAATGAGATGTGTGAATTTCCTGTTGGTATTCTTGATGAGCTTGAAGCTGGTGTGGGTGTGGCCGGAACGGAACCTAAAGGTACTACGGCAGTTCATGGTAAGCTGTCTTTACTCTTTAAGGTTTTGGTGTGTGAATAAGTGTGGTTTTTTGGACTTGATTTGGTATGTTGACAGTTGACTAGCCATCTGTTGACCGGTTTCCCTTTCGACGTTTGAGATTCAAAACATAGTATTTTCAACGTCAATATATGGTTTACTTGTTCTTTTAGCACCAAGCTCTTTCAGTTTGAATACTTTTTACATGATATAGTAACAGTTTGATTTTTTTTTTTTGGATGGCGCAGATGACACAAGCTGTGTACAAGATGAGACAGTCAAAGTTTCTCCTTCAGAGCATGTCAATAATAAGGCTTGTGGTGTTGACAAGTCACGAGATGGTATTGGCTCAATTCCAACACCATCCAAGACAAAAGAGACCCGAAAAAGGCGTAATGATGGTAAGGACATTAACAAAAAGCCGAGTCAAAGGCCCCGAGTGAAAAAACACAGGCCTAAAATATATGATGATAGCAAACCTAAAAAGGTTCCAAAGGTACAAACTCCACGGGCGACCCCGAGATCAAAGACTCCAAAACCTTCAACTCCAAATCGGGTACAAGAGAGGAGGATGCAATCAAGAAACTCAACCAATTGTACTCTAAAGTCTACCAGTTTTGGCATTGAACACGTTGGCCAAGATGTTCAAGAAGCTTCTAGGGCTACTGTTGTTCGTTCATGCAAGAGGTTCTTGGATTTTGACCACCATTCGGTTGTTAAAGAATCAAAATCACATGAACAACCTCTGGCACTCGGTTTTGATTTTGAACAATTTGATTGTTTTCGTGGTAAGATTGCTACTTCCAAGAGAAATACACCAAGGAGGAGTAGGTTTCAAAACAAACGCCCTAAAGCTTCTGACAATTTGGTAATTGATAATAATGAAGAACACGGGCAAGATATTTGTGTAACAAGAAATCAAGAACAAGTTGATAAATATGGTAGAAAATATGTTCACTTCTATCACCGCCGAAAGAAAAGCAGTTCAAACTCAACCAGTCCCGTTTCTACCACCCCTACACTGCTGGTATATAGGCGGTCGTTTAGTGGAGGAAATCAATGTTTATACAATAGCAGAAAATGCGGGCCTGTTTTTCCAAAATTGTTCAAGAAATATAGGACAATGAGGAAGAAAGTGTCTATAAAGGTAAATAAGTGGTACATCATAGCTGATGAACTTCGCAAGAATCTACTGAAAAGATCTCAAAAACTCACACAAAGGAAAAATGTACAAAATAGGGTTAATAAATCCAAAGGCAAGAAAGCAGCGGTGAAATCCCATTTTTTCACAGATGAATTTCTTAGTTTGTTTTTGCAGACGAGAAGGAAACGATCCATAATGCACACTCGATTCAATGAAAATATTGCAAACTTTCCTTATGATCTTGAAAATGACCTTATAATGCACACTCGATTCAATGAAAATATTGCAAACTTTCCTTATGATCTTGAAAATGACCTTCTTTGTCAAGAGGAAAATTTTCTTGACATTACAGAACACCTCCCACTGTGTGATGTTCCCGTACAAAGAATTAAGAGTTTTACCTCACCACATCAGGATTTCCCACGGTTTAATAACTATTTTGGTAAGATGAACTGGTTTCAACTACAAGAGGTTGCAGTGTATGGAAGTAAAAGTTTGCCACCTCAGCATCAAGATATCTTGTATACTAGAAAAGGTAGATAAGGGAAGTTCTATATTGCCAGTTATTAGGTCACTCATTATGTCTTTTTTCACGATTGATGCAGATTTGAATGAATTTAATGCAAGCGAAGTGGAGCTTTTAATACGGAGGATGGCAAGCTTGGACATTAAAGATCAATGCAAAGAACTTGTGGTACGGGATCGTAATGTCAGTGGGGCCCTTGTAAAGATTCCTCCCAAGAAGCACAAAAAGATTCCCAAAGTGGATCTTGACACCGAGACATTAAGAGTTTGGAAACTGCTGATGGAGAATGATGGAAGTGAACCGGTTGAAGAAATGGATAAAGATAAGGAAGAATGGTGGGAAACTCTGAGAAATATCTTTCGTGGACGAGTTGACTCGTTTATAGCTAAAATGCATCTTATCCAAGGTATACTGAATCATCATTAAATTTAGCATACACATGAAGTAATTTCATTATTTACCCTTTTTGCTCAATATTTTCAATTGAAAAAGCATCTGCTGACTTAAGCATATGTATCACAGGTAACAGGCGTTTCTCGCCTTGGAAGGGTTCGGTTACCGACTCGGTGGTTGGAGTTTATTTAACTCAAAACGTATCGGACCATCTTTCAAGGTACACACATTGTATATCTTCATACCATGAATTTCAATTGTGATTCCATAATTATTCTGTAAATAATCTTTCTTTGCAGCTCTGCTTTCATGTCTGTAGCAGCCAAATTTCCTGTTTATTACAGAAGCAAAGAAGTTGATGATGATTTCGAAGTCCCAAATAGCCAAGAATCAGTTGCAAGCAATACACAAATTTGTGAAGGGTGTTCTAAGATTAATGAAACGAAACAAGATATGAGTGCCTCGTATGCTGATGCCAGCGATGCGACTCCAACTGTTCAGCCTAACCAAATTTGTGAAGGCTCAAGAAGCAAAGAAGTTGATGATGACTTCAAAGTCCCAAATGACTTCAAAGTCCCAAATAGCCAAGAATCAGTTGCAAGCAATACACAAATTTGTGAAGGGTGTTCTAAGATTAATGAAACGAAACAAGATATGAGTGCTTCGTATGCTGATGTCAGCGATGCGACTCCAACTGTTCAAGATATGAATGCTGAAATGAAACAAGATACAAGGGCTTCATATGCTGATTCTAGCGATGCGACTCCAACCATGGAACCTAACCAAGATCCACTTCAGGTTCAAGATAAGAATATTGAACTGGAACAAGATATGAATGCTTTGTATGCTGATATCAGCGATGCAACTCCAACTGTGGAAACTAACAACACTCCGCTTCTGGCTCAAGAAAATAACTATGAAATGGAACATGATGTGAGTGCTTCATATGCTGATATCAGTGACGTGACTCCAACGTTGGAACCTAACCAAAATCAACTGGTTCAAGATAAGCCATGCGTCAATGAAAATTCTAGTACCTTCCGGAAGTTTCTAGAAGCTGAGGAGGTGAACTATCTCAAACAGTTTTGCAGGGTTGACACTGATGAATCAGAATCATCTCTAAGCGAGAACAAACCTTCTGCTATTACATTTGATTTGAACGTGAATTTATTTGAGACTTCAGAAGGTGAATTCGTGGGTCCACAAAAGTCAACCCCTGTAGAGGGACCGAAAGTCACCACTCCAATTTGCAGTCCCCAATCTGAAGTTACTACTGAACAAGGAGCAGTTTCAGCAAACAGTCACAATTATACAGAAACACCTTTAGAAAATGAACCAAAGGGAAAAAAGAACAACAAAAAGGAGAAAAAGCAAATGCTCAACTGGGACGAAATTAGAAAAACTTACTGCAAAAATGGAGAAAAAGAAACCAATGTGAATTACAGGGATAGAGTTGACTGGGAAGCAGTTAGGTGTTCTCCAGCTGAGGAAATTGCAAAAATCATTGAAGACCGAGGGATGCATAATGTGATAGCCAAACGGATTAAAGTATGTGACTTCATTTAAATAGTAATGAAATAATGTAAATAATGGTATCTTATTTTGAAGGGTTAGCAATTTGTACAAAGTTTGACTTTTGTTTTTGACTTTTTGGCAGGAGTTTTTAGATAGAATGTATGAAGACCATGGCACTCTTGATCTTGAGTGGTTAAGAGATGTTCCACCAGATCTTGCAAAGTAAACGATTCAATTAATTATAGTCATCAAACTAATCTTTTAAGGTTTATTTTTTTTACTGAAGATAGATTTTAATAATTTTTATGTTTGTAGAGAATTCTTATTGAGCATACAAGGGCTCGGTTTGAAAAGTGTGGAGTGTGTACGGCTTTTAACTCTGCATCATAATGCTTTTCCAGTAAGGGTTTTGAGATTCATTAATTCTATTTGTATTTTTAATTTTTCCTTTTCGTTTAAATGTTTTCTGTTTGGTTTGTGAAAGGTTGACACAAATGTTGGCCGTGTAGCGACACGTCTTGGGTGGGTCCCGCTACAACCGCTCCCCGATTCAGTTCAAATCCACCTTTTGAATGCGTAAGTTTCAAGATATAGTTATATTTGTTATATTGTTATTTACCTTCTTTACTCTTGAATCAAGATGTCACAAAATTATTTCAGGTATCCTATGGTGGACAACATTCAGAAATACCTATACCCGAGACTATGCACTCTTGATCAAAAAACATTGTAAAGTTTATCTTTCTGTTTTCAGTTTGCATACATATTATACAATCAGTAACTTAAAGTGTGACTTCCTTTTCAGTTTGCATACGTATTATACAGTCAAAAGTTTCGGAAGTCAAACCTATTACTTGTTAGATAAAAATTTGACATAGATTTCTTACCTCTTATTTTTCAGTTACTTGTCTTATTCTTCATAATACAATACAATAACACACTTAAAGATTTTGAAAAAGTTTGATCTTTTTTGACCATCACCTATATCATGAATTTTAGCATTATTCATAACAATATATTTGCTAAGAATCTTATTGCAATACTTATGTTGTATACAGATACGAGCTACACTACCAGTTGATCACATTTGGAAAGGTTTGATTCTTTTTTCCATCTCATTATTTTATTTCCATCATACTTTTCTTTCAGTTTTATTTGAATTTTATTATCTTACATTTATAGGTATTTTGTACCAAGATAAAACCAAATTGCAATGCATGCCCCATGAGAGCAGAGTGCAGGCATTATGCAAGTGCATTTGCTAGGTTTGTACTAAAATTTCATTGATAACTAGATAACATCAAAAGAAATTATTTTTACTTATGTTTTAACGGATTATTTCTAAGCTGTTACTGATATATAGTGTTTAAATGTAGTGGTAGGCTCGCACTTCCTGGAACAAAAGAAAGTAGTAATGTGACTTCAATTGCCCCAGCTGGAAATGAACAAAACCATTCAATGGGTCAACCGTCATCATTCATTGACCTAAAAATCAACAACTCAAGTTATCAAGGTCAAAGTCATACCCGTGAACCCACAATTGAAGTCAATGAACAAAACCTTTCAGTGGGTCAACCGCCATTGTCCATCGACCTAAAAATCAACAACTCGGGTTCAAGCTATCAAGATCAAAGTCAAACCTGTGAATCCATAATTGAAGTCCCTCCATCATCCTTTGACCTAGAAGTCAACAACTCGGGTTCAGGTTATCAAGGCCAAAGTCAAACCTGTGAACCCATAATTGAAGTTCCACCATCTCCCGAGCCTGAAGTAGATTCAATAATAGGCGACATTGAAGATTTATGGTGTGAGTCTGATGATGAAATTCCAACTATCAGACTTAACACTGAAGAGTTCAGGGAAACTTTGAAAGAAACTATGGACACAAATAAGACTCCAATTCCAGATGCTGACGTGTCAAAAGCTGTGATTGCTTTCTCAGCAGAAGCTGCAAACATTCGTGTGCCACCAAAGAAATTTATAGCCAAATCGAGGACTATGCACCTTGTGTATGTTCTTCTTTTATTAACCTCTATTTTTCTGTTTTTATTGTGAGCACAAATTAATTTGTTTTGTTAATTTTTGTTAATGCAGATATGAGCTCCCAGACTTCCATCCGTGTTTGGCTGGAGTAAGCTTATTTTTGATTTATAAATCTTCTAAATCATCTTAAAAAAAAGTTAGATTATTATGGAAATAATATGATTGCTTTGCCATCATATTTGACATTACTCATAAAAAAATACAAATAAGTTGGACGGAGCGGTTCAGGTTAACCTAACCCGACCTTGTTCGAGCAGATCCGATATTACTTGATTTGAAGGTATGCAAACGAACTGAAGTACTGAACGAACTTGAATGGAGCATGTTGTGTTTGTTCGTTTAACGTTAACTGAACAAACGATTGAACACGAACAGTTAAACACACAAAGTTTTCTTGTTGATGTTTGTTAAGTAAATGAATGTGTTCGTGTTCATTTATGTTCGTTCGTTAACAGTATAAACGAACGATTGACTAATGTAGACAAATGAATATAACTGAACATAGATGAATGGATATAACTGAGCCAAACCCAAAAAATTGTGTTCATGTTCTTTAACTAAATTAACAAAAATTTGTGTCCATGTTCGTTTATTGATTAAATAAACGAACTTCCAGCTGGACGGTTCAGTAAAAATTCAGTTCGTTTACAGGTCTACTGGTTTAACTCTTTTCCCAACACTCCCATTTTGCCACCTATAGTTGAATATGCAAAGAACCTTTTGAAAAAGTAAAATTTCATTTTTTGGGTCAACGGTCAACCCTAACGATATTTAAAAAGATATATAAATCTCTGCCTAACATGATATTTATAATTGTAGTATTCTATGAATCAAAGATATATGAATCTCTGCCTAACATGCTGTTTATAAATGTATAGTTTGAAGAACGGGACCCTAACGACCCGACGCCGTACCTTCTTGCTGTATGGTTTCCAGGTATTAAATTCACTTGCTCAAAATTGTTATATTTTCTGTTATGAGTTCTTATATTCGCTTTCTAAAACAGGCGAAGTTACCAACTCGCTAGAATATACAGAAAACAGAGCATGCAAAGCGGCTAATAATAATCTAGAGGAAACCGTTAAAGCAACAGTATTGGTAACAAAAGTCATCATTTATAATAATGCTAGTTATGAATTTGTATGATCTTTTTACTAAAATTATGCACCCAACAGATCCCCTGTCGAACTGCTAATAGAGGATCATTTCCCCTTAATGGAACATATTTTCAGGTTAACGAGGTATGTATACTTTTCTCAAAATTTAACAGGTCAAAACCGGTAATTAATGTGGCAATAAATCATAATGATTACAACATTTATGTTTGACTTTTTTATTTTTTATTTTTTATTTTGAGTGAACTTAGACTTGTTTGACCTGTTTCTTTCTTTCTTTTTTTTTTCTTTTTTTGTTTTTCCAATTTCTTTGTTTAACCTGTCTGAGCAATTATATTATTATTTAGGTATTTGCTGATGATGAAACTAGTCATGTTCCAATGGATGTTCCAAGACGTCAGCTGTGTAATTTGCCATTACGGGAGTTAGGCTGCGGGTCATCTGCAACATCAATTTTTAAGGGTGTGTTTTTAATGCATTTTCATTTTTCCAAATTTTGAATATTTTATAAGCCCTACATAATACTAACTCTGCATTTTTTCAGCCCTATCAACCGGTGCCATTCAACGCTTGTTTTGGAGAGGTATGAAGCCAAAACTTCTTTTGTCTGTTTATATTTATTTCTAACGGGTAAAATAAAAACTGTAACTTTGTACTAGTGGTATTGATATGTAGTTTGGTAAATATTATTGCAGGTTCAATATGCTTAAGAGGATTCAATAGAAAAACAAGGCAACCTAAACAGCTTAATCGAAAATTTCATATTTCAACAAGCGTAGTCGCAGCCACGAACAGAAAATCAAAGAGAGAAAACAAGCTGCGGTAGATAAGTCACCATGTAATATTACTACTAGAACTAACAAAGTAGGGTTCATATTTTGACAATAGTAAATTCCTTTATATAGTTAGTTGATTCCCAGTTAATTCTTATTCTAACCGGGGTGTAAACTACATAGCCGCTCATGACCTAGAGATCAGCTTGGTGAAGCCTCGAATCGTGCTGAGCTAAAACGATCTCGACCTGAGCTATGGATATCGAGCTTGACTAGTCTCACGACCCTATGCGGCCGACTGGGTAGTTGGGTGTACTCGGGGAGTACTCGGAGGTGGTAAATATAAAGAAAATTAATTATGGGATATTATATACATATCAAATATCATATTTATAACAAAATAGGTGAATATAAATGTAAATAAGAGATACATTTTTAAATATGAATTACGTTTTATTTTTTTAAGTCAAAATCGGCCCAAGTTAATTAGTAGATGTGATTCTGGCTGAGGTTAACTACCTATGATCGATTATTAGTAACTAGGTGGAGTTAAATAAACTCCTCTCGACGTCATACCTTGGAGCAAGTACTTGGAGAGTACTCGGTCTTGTAGACCTATTTTTACGACATTGATATTTTTATTATGACAAATATATATTTACATAAACATAATAATAATTATAATAATAATAATTATTATTATTATATAGAAAATATTTATGAAAGTATAATCGATAAACAAGCTGAGCCAAGCTCATGTTTGAAAAACTACTAGTCAGTCGAGCTTGGTTTCTTTCTTTTTGAATGTTGAATTTTGGTCATTTGAGAGATTTGAACCCACCTAACATCTTCTATCACCTTGGTTTTTTAGATGTTTTGTCTTTACCAATGGACCATCAACTTCATTGGCAATCGAGCTGGGTTTCTAAGTAATATATTTAGACCTGATAATTTAGGTAATATATTTATCTTTTATTCATTTTCAGCCACCTTAATACATGTCTACGCTTTAAGGCCCAATTTTATATAGGCCGTTGACTAATTGTAATACTAGACTACTAGAGTGTGCCCTAATCAACACACATGCACCTCATATGAGGGATTCTTTTGAAAGAGTGCATGGCAAGGCAACCACACCCCCTGCCCACCCTGGTTCCTTGGGTCAACCCACCGGCCACCCCCACAAGCCACCCTATATAACCACCAAAGGCCTCCATAATCTTTACCCAAAAATCATTACAAAGATTTATACCTTCTGTCACCAAAATGTCCAAGATTTTCTAAGTACTCTTCTTGGTTGCTGTAGCCATCACGCTCACAATCATCTGCGTAGGTGACACGAACGAAAAAACACTGATTAAATCACAACACGTGAAACCGTTTCCTAAGCGGGTAAGTCGGTTCCTAGCTGAAAACAAAAACCCTCGGGCGGCAGACCACTGCAAGAAAGATAATGAGATTTGCTACATCTTAGAAGGCAAAAACTCGACTTGTTGTAACAATAAGTGTATGGATTTGAGTGAGGATAAGCACAACTGTGGTGCATGCAATAATAACTCGTGTTGCGGAGGAGAGTGTGTGAATTTGGCTTACGATAAGAGGCATTGTGGGTCGTGTGGTAACAAGTGTATGCCTGGCGGTTATTGCATATACGGTCTCTGCAACTATGCCTAATTAAGCTATTTCATATGCTTCATTTTGTCATTACGAGAGATTCTTGATTACTACCTATTCATACATATTGTGTAAACATGCTTGTGCGACATCCTATTGAAGAGATTGTGTGGTATATAATATAATTATATTAATTTCCTAACGTTTAAATTACATGCTTCATACTACTCCCTACACTCATTATACAAATCGGATAGAACTTGACTGTATTCATTTATCTCCTTAACATATAGAACTAAAAATTTTATTAAGAGTCATTTCAGATAACAGTAACCAAGCCATTGGCCCCTTTGCCTTTGTCTAGTGACATCAAGTGTAAATCCTATTATAGTGATGCAGATTCGAGTCCTACAAAGTTGGCATTAGATGGATTTTAGAGGTTTGTGTGTTCCTCGCTTTAAAAAGTAAACAAAAAAAGGATAACATGAACCAACAATTTCTCAAATGTTCCACTAAATTACTCAAAAGTATTTTTATTTATATAATAAAGTCATTCTAACTTTGATCAAGTATTTCATTTCTATATAAGCTTTTTAGCAAGTGCTAGGCAAACTTAAAATTAAATGAGACAAATAAAATATATATGAACCTTTGCTATTTACTGTTTATTTTATATTTTCATTTAACTTAAATTTAACAATTATAAAACTTGGTTATTATTTTGTTGATTTTTTTATTCATTATAAATTATCTTCTATTCAGAAAAGAATTTACCATTCATTAGTAATGAAGATTTATATATGTTTCATTTGGTTTATATAATTTTAAAATGTTTAAAACATATAACACCTAAGTTAAATACATATATGTTAAGTACGGGCCCACTTAGGACATAACTTCAAAATATTTGAAATTCGTTAACAACTTAACATTTCCATCATCTAGGTTAATTCAGGCGCTTGAGAAAGTCTCGTTGTTGGGTCTATTTGACTGTCTACATAGAGCAAAACTTTTAATACATTTTATATGTTGGTTTTCATATCCATATGATTCATATTCATATAATCGGTTAACCGTGTCAAAACCGAAAACAAAATCGATACCAAAACCGGTTTGCCACCATAGGTTAATTAGGGATCGGTTAGGGGTTTTCGAGGAATCACTGATTTGGAACTGGTTAATCGAAACCGATTTTAATAACCAGTTATGCCTGTTAGAAATCAATCTAGCTGTTTTGACTGTTTTCTAATGTTATATAGAGATAGGGTGCGAATTAATGTACCCAAGCTTCTTTTAACATACTATATATACTTAATTAGTTTGGATCAGTTTTGCCTATTTTAAACAACTACTTCGGATAATTCTAGCGTGTTTTATCTTATTAGTAGATTATTTACTAGACTAATTGCTAGATTATTTATTAGTGTTATACATTATTTGATATACTTGCTTGAATGCTTGGTTTTGAATGTTATTGTGTGTATTAGCTTGAACAATTAAAACTTGTTGGTAGATTAATTATCGGACTATAAAACTTGTTCGCTATTTGTGACCCAAACCAAGCTGAATCTTTATTTTTTTTTCCCAATAAATGCTTACAAAATTACTGAAAGTGTTAAATCTATTAATGGCATCTTTTAGTTTACACTAGAGGTGTTGGTGCTAGGTTATTTCCCAAAAAATAAATAATAATAATAATAATAATAAGAATCCATTATTTGATCTTATAATTATTTCTACTGATGATGACTATGAAAGGCTGAAAATGAAATACTATATTCCCTTTCAAAGAAAGAAAATATATGCGTAATTGACCATCTAAATGGACTTTTGATTTTAGTTTTCAGACATGAATCAAAATGCTCTTGTTACAAAATTGTAAGTGTATTATGATTATCGATACGTTAATGGCGGAAAGAAGAGTGACCAAGACCAAGTTAATCTTTGTCTTCCTTGTTGTACTTTATGCATCAATAACCTGTGGTTATGCTGCAAACATACTATCTGCATATCAAACCATTAGATATAATGAAACAATCGTCTCGTCACAAGAAACCTTCGAGCTTGGTTTCTTCAGCCCGGGCAACTCCACAAACCATTATGTCGGAATTTGGTACAAGAAGAGAGCGTATGGAACCGTTGTATGGGTAGCCAACCGGAACACACCACTCAAACATACCTCTGGCGAGCTAACTCTCACCCTTCAAGGAGTTCTAGTTCTTCGGGACGCCACCACGGGCACCGTCCTATGGAACTCATCCAGCATGACATCAGTCAGCAATCCTACCGGTCAGCTGCTAGATACAGGCAACTTTATAGTTTACGAAGCAGGCGACAACAATCAAGAAAATCCCATATGGCAAAGTTTCGACTTTCTGACTGACACTTTACTCCCTAGAATGAAATATGGCTGGAATTTGGTTACCGGGATTGAAAGGCGCTTCACGTCATGGAAATCCGACGATGATCCTGCTTCTGGTAATTTTTCTTTTGGGATTGATACGAGAGGTTATCCTCAAGTGATTGTATGGGACGGCCCTAAAATATGGTTCTGGGGAGGTCCATGGAACGGACTCTGGTATACTGGAAATCCTAATTTTAGACAGAACCCGATGTACAACAGCACCTTTGTTATTAATCAAAAAGAAATTTACTTCCAGTTTGATCTTACAAATACTTTAGTTTTAACGCGGGTGGTGTTACGCCCGAATGGTCGTACGGAGTGCTTGTTATGGGACGATAACGAACAGAAATGGAACATCTTTTTGGCCCCAGAAGTCGATCAATGTGATCCGTATGCTGTGTGTGGGCCAAATGGGATGTGCAACATTGACAACTCCCCGGTTTATGAATGCTTGAAGGGGTTTGAACCAAGATATCCTGATCAGTGGAGCGCTGCAGATCCGTCACAAGGGTGTCAACGCACCATCCCTTTGAATTGTGGACCTGGGGAAGGGTTCAACAAATATTCTAACTTGAAATTACCCGACACTCGGTGGTCATGGTATAACCAGACAATGACCCTTGTGGAATGTGAGAAGATGTGCAAAAGCAATTGTTCGTGTAGTGCTTACGCAAATTCTAATATATCAGGGACCGGTAGTAGTTGCTTGCTATGGTTCGGTGACCTAGCAGATATCAGAACGTTTGGGAAAGATGGGGACACTCTTTACATACGAATGGCATCCTCAGAGCTAGGTAAATCAATACATTATATTATATATGTGGTCATCAGTACAACGTCAATAATGTTATGACTCCAAGATCAGCAAATATAGTTTTTAAAAGATTGGGTTTTGCGATTCAAAAAGGGGTAGCGGCGTAGCTTGTTGCCCGCTTGCCTTCTGTTTCGATGTAATCCAATAAACAATCAATAAATTTGTTTTTATAAAAAAAATTTTTGAATTGAAGTTTGATCATCTATGGTCATAACGGCTTTGGCACATCTAAAGTTTGACCCCAATGGAATTAGTACGACTATCCGAATGTTGTTCAAAAGACGTCCTAACCAATAATTTTCAAAGCTTGATTTTTTTTTTTGTCAAATTGTAGTCTGAATGTTTGTTGACGACCATTTGATGGCGTGAAATTAAACGAGGATGGTGTTGCTATAGCATGATCCTTTTTATACTTATTACTATCATTATACCAATCACCTGAGCATTATGTGTTAGTGTAGACTCGATAGAAAGCAGGAAAATATCAAGTACAAGGATAAGAGTAGGAGTTATGGTCCCTGTAGCATCTGTGGTTTTGGTCATCCTATTTTCAACATGCTTATTTTATCGTTTCAATAGGAAGAAGCAACATCAACAAGGTATGAAGTAATTTGAATACTCTATATAGGTTGGCTTATAATGTTGTGTTTTAATTATTATTATCAAAACAAAAACAGTTAAATATCGCTCAAATGTACAGAATCATTTTGTCACATATATGCACCAAGTGTTGCTAGTTCTTTTATAAGAATTATCCACTTTACAGGGACACCCAAAAACTTGTTTGAACATGATCCAAAAAACAGAAGTGATGACGAAGATCTAGAGCTTCCACTGTTTGGCTTTTCTACATTACTTAAGTCTACAGACAATTTTTCAGTGAATAACAAACTTGGTGAGGGCGGTTATGGTCCTGTTTACAAGGTAATTCTACGTTGTACATATGGTGTTCATGACTTCATTTGTTACTATATATAATACTACTAGACGGCTGCCCGTGCGATGCGGCGGGGAACAAAAATCCTAGTATAATTATGTAACAATCATGGATGTTCAAGATTTGTTTGAAACCTTGAAAATATTTAAACCAATCATCACTTTTGGTCAGCCGGTTTCTGAATGTTCAAACCAAGCAAATGGTTTGGTTTACGGTTTATATCATATATCGGCCATATAAAACCAGACCGGGTAAACTTATTATTGAAGCTCAATGCATGAGACACAACCTTTAGTAACAATTCAGTTTAAAGTTTCTACGGTTTAGATTCGGTTTTCAATAAAAGAAAACGAACCAACGGTTTGGCTCACGGTTTAACATAGAAACCGTTAAAACCGAATTGTGAACATCTAACATGCTAATTTTTTAATTGAAAAAAACTACAGCAATACGATACCCAAATTAAAGACAATAAGTGCTCATTTTTATGATGCCATTTTTTTAGAAAATATATTAACGTATGAAAAAGTTACGGCTTTTGAAAAATCGTCTGTGGGAAGTTAGTTTACAGTTAAAATTAAAAGGAATATATGAGTAAAGATGAAAGTCTGAAGTTGTAACTATTTCTTAAATTTACAAAAGTTAAGTATAGTTAAAGAACAATGTTGTAATTATTTTCAGGCATATTTTCTAACGGACAAGTTTGCCATATCTCGCATGCATATATGTTATATAAGGTCCATCTTATTTATTACATGTTGTAAATTAGTTAAAAGGAGTCTTTATTTATCCATCAATTATATATTATATAACGCATATAAAACAAATAATACCGGCCTGGACTTCTTGACTTTGTTGCCTTCACTTCTTGGATTAATTTAATTATGTGGTTTTATGACTTTCTCTTCATTGGTTTAATTAGTAATAACCAATATATAAGTTGATACAATTATAAAGTCATTATATTTGTATTATGGTCCTCTATGACAATAATTTTTCTTTTTATATAACAATATATATTTGTGAATCTCTAGTTATACATGTTTGCTTACCAACTTTTAATGGTCAATTAAAACAAAAATAATTTGTTATTTTTTAGGGTGTACTCGAAGATGGAAAGGAAATAGCAGTGAAGCGGCTAGCTAAAACATCCACTCAAGGAATTCACGAGTTTAAGAATGAAGTTATTTCAATATCTAAACTACAACATCGCAATCTTGTAAAGCTCTTAGGCTACTACATAGAGGCAACCGAAAATATGTTGATCTATGAATACATGTCAAATAAATGCCTTGATTTCTTCATATTTGATAGAACCCAAAGCAAACTCATTGATTGGCCAGCACGCTACCACATTATCAATGGAATTGCTCGCGGACTTATGTATATTCACCAAGATTCTAGACCTAGAATCATACACAGAGATCTAAAAGCTAGCAACATTTTGCTTGTACGGATATGAACCCGAGGATATCAGATTTTGGCATGGCTAGAACATTTGGTGGAAATCAGACAGAGGCAAACACAAACCGAGTGGTTGGAACATAGTGAGATTCGTGTAGACTCATCTCATTCCATTTTATATTGCAAATCATTTACATTGACCTTGATTCATGGCAGTGGCTACATGGCTCCAGAGTATGCAAGAGACGGTGTCTTTTCGATCAAATCAGACGTATATAGCTTTGGGGTAGTGGTCTTGGAAATCATATGTGGAGTGACAAACAGAGGATTCGTCCACAAAGAACACTACAATAATCTTATGGGACATGTAAGTTTTTGCAAGAAATTTTGAAATGCAAAGTATGTGAAAGGTTTAATACATAAAAAAAATAAAAAAGAAAAGGTAATTCATCCAGTTATGGACATATGGTTTAAAAAAGATGATGTGCTACTTTGAATAAAGCTAGGAATCTGAAAAGAAACGAGAACAAATTAAGTTGGTTAATTCTTTTATTGTAACTTGTCCATGTACGTGGAATACCAAAACATAATTTGTGTTCTTTGATCTTAACAGGCATGGGGACTCTATAACGAAGGCAGATCTTTGGAATTGGTTGCTAAGTGTCTAGGTGAATCAATCAACGTGTCTCAGGTTCTAAGATGCATTCATGTTGGTTTGTTGTGTGTCCAACGTCATTTTGAAGATGGACCAACTATGACTTCCGTGATCTTGATGCTGGGGAGTGAGGGCACCTTGCCTTCACCCAAAGAACCTGGTTTTTATGTTGGAGAAGGTTTGCAAGATACTGCACAATTGTATGGGAATAATTCTAACAATGAACTAACCATTTCAATGTTAGATGGTAGGTAATAAGATATTTGCATGCACTAGAAGAAATATCACCATATTATCCAGGAAAAAAGCTTATTATGGTGTAGTTAATGTATTTAGTAAAGGAAAATAAAAGGCCCGGGCAGATATTAAATTTTGTTTTGACTAAAGACCTGTCACCGGCTAATAGTCATATTTCATGTCACTAATATTAGTGATCACCAACTCTATTTACAATATAAATAAAACGGTTTGAATTATATCAATTCGGGAGTCCCAAATTTCATTAGTGATCGCGTTAGTCCTTTCGTGGCGCAGGTGCCCTGAAGTTTAGACATACAGATGAGATCTTGTAGGTCCAATTATATTGTTTTGGTTGCGATTTATCCCATAGCCGACTTGCTATAACCTTCAAAATTGTATAACCGAAACCACCAGAAGAATCGGTTATGCTTATCCATTAATCGGCATATTGGCTACGCTTATGGGTTTAATGCAAAACCGCCCAAAGCTAACCATGCATACCCCTAGTTGTAAATGATATTTTTAATGACATGGATTATCATTAGAAATTGATTAATATTATGAACATAGCCCACCCTAATGATTTAAATATCACAAGTGAGCCTAAATAAAAGGCAAATACCATAAAAAAAAAACCAACATATTTTCTGGTTTTGCTCACAAAAGTCCCTCAAATCAACTTTTGTATATAAAAGTCCTTCAACTTGTTCAATTTGAAAATAAAAGTCCCCAAACTCAACTTTTACATATAAAAGGCCATTAGCTTAACTTTTACATATAAAGTAGTAACAAGGTTCTCTCTTCAAGGTCCAATGGTCTAACAATTCCTAATCTTCGTGACTTGCTTCATAAGTAGTGTCACTATAATCATCCTCTTCATTATTAGGGTATTACTCCATTTTATGAAAACACATACATAACCCATAAATAAATAACATCTACAAAAATAAAATAATGCATGAAGAAACCATATTACTACCGTTAATAATAATTTAATATTAACTCGATACTAAGATAGCTATAATACACTAGATAATTAACAAGCATACATAGGGTCAAATACTCAAATAACATGAAACTTAATATATGGATATTATCAAACAGGAATGTAAATATCAAAAAGAAAAAAAACACATGCAAGAATGAAAAATCAAGAAACACAAAGAACTTTACTGGATAATTACATAGATAACCGATTACTTAGTCTTATCATAATCATAGTTCATAAGAACTATATTTAGCGACAACCTCTCTGAATGAATACTTTCGTTAAAGTTATAACTTGTGATGAGCGATAACTTGTGTTGAGTGATGACATTGGAATGGGGTTTTGATAAGGTTTGCGTGCGAATCTGATACAGTTGTCCAAGTATTCGGCCAGGAAAGCAATACTTGATGATTAAAAAGTTTGCTTAGATTAGGTGAGTTTCTGGACCCCCTTTTATGTTATGTTTTGGGATCGTGTAAATACTCACGTTTCGTTTAAATAATATGAAGTAATGGTTATGGAAAAAGTAATAATGACATATCGTAATTGTTAAAGAAGTAATGATATGGGAAAAGTAACAAAGTAACTAAGCATAAGATTTAGTATGTAAAGGTACACAAAACATAAGCTTAGGGATGAACAACGAGTCTCGTACTTATTCATGTTGTACTTGGAGATATCAAACAAGATGATGCAAACATAGGGAAGGCTGACAATCATTGTGCATGTTCATATGACCAACCATAGGAAAGGCTGACAAGCCTTATACGTGTTCATAAAAACGAGCATAGAGAAGTTTGGCAAGCCTTGTATGTGTTCATAAGAACTAGAATAGGGATGACCAACGAGCTTTTTATATGTTCATGGAAATGAGCATAGGAAGGTCAGGGAGCCTTGCCCAGGTTCATAGGACTATTGGTAGAGATTTTGTTATGATTTGTTTATGTTACGGTGTGTCACATATGATGCCTTCTAATATATTATGTGATATGGTGATAGAATGTCATGCGTTAAACTATAACTCACTCAGCGTAGCTAACTTTGTTAGTTAATGCATAACTTGGTCACAAAGGAACAAAGTTAGTGGAAAGTGAACGTGGGAATCAACCAAAAATAGATTATGGAGAACATGGGTTACAAGCTACGTGGGTTATTTTGTTCTTTTTGTTTGTTTTCCTATTTAAGCAAAGTGTCAGTTTTGTTTTATTATGCAACTTTTCAATTCAATATTTTCCTTTCATTGTAATCGTGTTTTGAGTTTAATATAAACCAAAAAATTTGTCCCAATAACAAGTGAGATTCCAGTTTTAATCTCTGATTTTACCAGCATTTGGTATCAGAGCGTCCAAGGTTTATGCCAAAATTTCCCATATTCAACAACATGTCGGTCGTATCAAACACAACAGCCCCTAAAGAAGCCAGCTCAATTTCCTTTCAAATCCCTAACCGCCGCCAATTATACCACTTGGTCAATTAAGATGGAAGCAGTCATGGATGTCCACGGTTTGTGGGATTCCGTCGAACCGCAGGCCGGCACGACCGTTGATGAGAAGAAGAACAAAACAGCTAGAGCCTTCATTTTTCAAGCAATTCCCGAAGATGTCTTGTTGCAGGTCGCAAAGAAGAAGACGGCAAGTGAAATATGGGAATAAGGCTCGGTATTTGGGTGCTGATAGAGTGCAGAAGGCACGTCTACACACACTTAAACGCGAGTTCAACGCAATGAAGATGAAAGAAGCTGAAAGTATTAATGAATTCACCGGAAAATTGAGTGGTATGGTGTCAAAATTCAGCAGCCTTGGAAAGGCTCTGGAAGAAAGCGTGCTCGTGAGAAAGTTATTCGATTCAGCCCCAGATAAATATATCCAATTAGTTGCTTCTATTGAACAATGTTCAGACATCGATTCAATGTTGTTCGAGGAGGCAATTGGTCGGTTGAAGGTGTACGTACGAGGACCGGCTTAATCAATGAAAAGTGAACGTATCGGGAGACAACGGATTGTTGTTCACTCGAAATGATGATCAACAAACCCAAAAGGGAACTAGGAGAGGGTTCTCAAGCAGTGGGCGTGGTCGAGGCACACATTCGCAGAGAGGTGGCTGGAGTGGGTCGCCGGGTAGAGGAGTATACTGTGGTAGAGGAGGCCATTGGAGTGGTGGTTCTAGTCATGACTCGGTTGAGTCAAGTCGTAAACCACGAGACAAGAAACACATTACGTGTTTCAATTACAACGAACAAGGCCATTTCGCGTCTGAATGTAAGGAAGAGAAGAAAGTTGAGGCTAATTTGGCAAAAAAACAAAAGAAAGACCCGGCTCTTTGGCTGACCAGTCACAAACAGACGAGTTCGATGGTCATGCTGAACGAGGAAGACGTATTTCCTCGTACACTTGACCACCCAAATGAAGCAGCACGTGAGACCTGGTACCTCGATAATGGAGCTATTAATCACATGTCGAGTACGAAGAAGTTGTTTGCAGATTTGGATTATAACGTGTCGGTTCTGGTAAGCTTTGGAGATGGGTCAAAGGTACAGATTAAAGGCAAAGGTACGGTGTTCTTGGAATGTAAAGACGACAGTCAAGTGGTGATTCCCGACATGTACTATATTCCAGCCCTACACAGCAACATAATCAGTTTGGGACAGCTGACCGAAGTCGGATACGAGGTCAGAATGAAACACGAGTTCTTGTGGTGCTAGATGAAACCGGGAAATTGGTGACAAAGGTGCAACGGTCCAAGAACTGGCTGTACAAGTTAGCTCTAAAGACGATTCAGCCCGTTTGTTTGGCAATGAAGATGGATGATGAAGCATGGGTTTGGCATGCAAGGGTTAGGAATGTGAACTTTGGTGTTCTTGACTTTATGGTAAAAAAGGGTTTAGTTAAAGGAATGCCTAACATACCATACCCGACCCAAGTCTGTGACGGTTGTATGGAAGCCAAACAAACATGAGAGTCATTCCCGAATGAAGCAAGTTGGAGAGCTAGCATGCCCCCGGAACTCGTTCATGCAGATTTATATGGCCCAATATCACTTGAAACAAAGGGAGCTAATCGGTATTTCCTGTTAATTGTTGAGGATTATTGTCGCTATATGTGGGTTTATGTCATCAAGTCAAAAGACGAGGCACTGGACCTATTCAAACGGTTCAAGAACCAAGTCAAAGGAGACAGTAATTATAAAGTCAGGAGGCTACGAACCGATCGCGGGGGGAGAATTTAATTCTCATGATTTCAACTTATTTTGTGAACAGGAAGGTATACAAAGGCAGAAAACGGCAACGTACTCCCCACAACAGAACGACGTGGTCGAACACCGAAACCATACGATTCTTGAAGTCACGAGGTCATTACTGAAATCTATGTAGGTGCCGGAAACGTTGTGGGGGGAGGTGGTCCGACACGCCGTCTACATACTTAATCGAGTATCCACAAAGGGGTTAAAAAATAAAACACCATATGAAGGCCGGAAAGGTCGTATTCCAACTTTGCACCACCTAAAGGTGTTTGGTTGCGTGGCTCATGTGAAGAAGATGCCACCTCAGTTGACGAAATTAAGTGACCGGAGTTTAAAGATGATGTATTTAGGGGTTGAAGAGGAAACTAAATCATACAGATTGCTTAACCCTAGCCTGATGAAAGTTTGTGTGGCAAGTGATGTAATATTTGAGGAAAAGAGAAGATGGGTCTGGGATGAAGTCCAAAGGCAGGAGCCCAACGAAAGACCTGGACGGGCTATTATCCACTTTGATAATGGTATGTCCAATGAAGCCCACCACCATATACCTTTAACCTCAGCCGATGAAGATCAACAACCAACTCATATTAACACACCGTCACCTACGATGTAGAGTCGAAACTAAGAGGAGGGTAATTCCAACTATGATCACACTCCACCTCAAGGATTTCGACCATTATCGGAACTTTATGACGAAATCGAACCCATTGAAGAACTTTTATTTACCGGAGAAGAACCAACCACGTTCAAAGAAGCAGAAACAAGTGATGATAGGTAGCTAGCAATGAAAAGGGAAATAGAAGCGATCGAGAAAAATGAAACTTGGGTCCTTGTTAATCCGGTAAAGGGCAGAAAGTAATTGGTTTGAAATGGGTGTTTAAGTTAAAGAAGGATGTCGAGGGTAAAACGGGAAAACCTAAAGCCCGGTTGGTCGCAAAGGGTTATGTGTAGAAGAGAGGGGTCGATTTTGATGAAGTGTACGTACTGGTGGCCCGAATCGAAACCATTCGTTTGCTGTTATCTATGGCAGCAAAGGAGGGTTGGTTTGTGTATCATCTTGATGTCAAATCAGCCTTCTTGAATAGAATACTTAAGGAAGATGTGTATGTTGCACAGCCGGATGGGTTCGAAGTAAAAGGGAAGGAGCAAATGGTTTACAAACTCAACAAGGCGTTGTACGGGTTAAGGCAGGCGCTTAGATCCTGGAATGCTCGTGTTGACAAGAAGCTCAAAGATTTAGCATTTGCTCGATGTGCCTCAGAACATGTTGTGTACACCCTTAAGACACCCACGTGCACCTTAATCGTTGGGTTGTACATGGATTGTCACACCCCAACCTAAGGCGGAAATGTCGGGGCGTGATCCGATTGCTCACAGCTCGAAAATACTATCATAATATAAAAATGATAATATCTAATTAATTATTTTAATTTCAATATACACACGTTTACAAATACAGTAACCAATAAATAACAAATATGAATTCAAATAAAATTTAACTTGATTTCATCCTAAAGTCTTGTCTACGTGTCCAAGCTTCAAGCTTCCATACAAGTAACCTGCATATGCTTATAAAATGGAGTTTTTGTCAACATAAAGTTGAGTGAGAATATCACCAGTTTTGACACAAGACAATAAATAAGCATAACGTGATAAGTGCAGTAAATATAATCAAAACACAAACAAGTATGTAGACCGTTGCCAAGCGAATCGGACGTTGGTCACCAGCAGGAACACCCGCTATATGATTGATTGAATAGTAATTCCAACATACGATTGATTGAATGGTAACACAAGTAAGCAAATAGCACATAAGTTTGATTAAATCACTTCACAATAACACGTATGCATTTGTTTGAATATATATAGTATGAAAATATGATTACGTACGCGTATGTCCCCAAAACGTTTATGAAATCGAGTAAAATAGGGGAATGATAAACTCACCTGTTTGATTAAGCCAAAAAAGAACGAATACGACAAGAAAGTGGAAATCACACTCTTCGAGAATTACCAACAAAAATCCTGATTTGTTGATTATACACGGTCCAATTGAGAACTACAGGACCGTCGGTTAAGGATGACGAACAGGGTACTACGGATTTCGATAATCAAATTAACTGTAGGTTTTAGTTTGCGCTGATATAAGAGGGCTACAGACGCGATTAATTGATTTATGGTTAAGCCTAGCATATATAATAGAATTTGGGTCATCGCGGATTTATTAAACGAATCAATTTGCGTTATATAAGATCTTGTTTCCTATTTACCAGTGTCGTTTAGGCTGATAACGATACGGAATATCAGAAACACGATCAAATTCTTATTTTATAGCGACAATTGAGGCTCAAGCAAGCTAAACGGGTCATAGATTGGGTATACGGGTCATGGGTTAACGGGTTACGGATCCTGGTTAAATGGGTTATAAACATAATATGTAACAATTGCACTTTAGTCCCTGGAGAATTGTGGTGGAAACATGTATGGATTAAAGTATTTTTTTGGGCTATAAATGTATATTTTCCAAAGCTATATATATATATTAAATAAATAAGTATAATTTGTATAGAAATTCCTCGATAAACGTGATTATTTTTCATGGTTTAAATTCCCTGAATATAAAATGGGTCGGGTTATGGAGATAAGTTGCACGTGGAAAACCCGAGTTGTTACATGGATGATCTCATAGTCACCGGAGCGATGAAATTGAGGTACAAAAATTCAAAATCAAGATGCAATCTATTTTTGAAATGACAGATCTTGGCAGGCTATCCTATTACCTCGGTATCGAGGTTGAACAAACTTGTGACGGGATCGTGTTGAAGCAGTCGGGGTATGCGAAAAAGGTTCTACAATCAGCTGGGATGTGGAACTGTAACCCATCACAACAACCCACTGAATACAAGTTATGCCTAACTAAAGATGAAGACGGAGTTGATGTAAACCCAACCGATTATCGTAAGATTATTGGTAGCCTTCGTTATCTAATTCAATGTTGTAAAACTCGTTAGGCGGTCCCTAGGCGGCCGACCCCTTTGTAGGGAGTACTCGGACATGATAAATGTAACATAAAATAATTACTGGATATTATATATATGTTAAGACAAACATAATTCACATCAAAATAAACATGATTCATTTGAAAAAAAAAACATAATTAAACAAAATTCATGTTTTGTTGTTGCTTTTAGTTTTTTACTAAAAAAAAATTGATGGCCTAGTTGACCTTGGAGGCCGAGTAATCCCGAGTACTCCGACTGTTGACCGAGTTGGACCCTGGCGAGTAATCGTGGCCGAGTTGGGAAAAGGCGGCTAGGTTGATGTCCGAGGACCTTGGAATCGCTGATTCCATGGCCTTGGAATCGCTCCTTGGAATCCGACTTTTACAACACTGATCTAATTCATACACGACCGGACCTGGGTTATTCAGTTGGGGCAGCTAGTAGATATATGGAGAAGCCAAAAGAAAGTCACCATGCAACTGTGAAACAGATATTAAGGTACTTGAAAGGTACTATTAATTTCGATTTAAAATATTCAAGGGGAGGAGACGGGAAACTGGTCGGGTTTAGTGACAGCAGTCACGGATCAGATTTGGATGATGGAAGGGGAACAACGGGTACTTTTTTCTACTTCTCGGGAAACCAGATAACTTGGTTATCGCAAAAGCAACAAACCGTGGATCTTTCCTCCTATGAAGCTGAGTTCATGGCTACCACATCAGCAGCTTGCCAAGCCTTATGGCTAAGAAACCTTGTAAGTGAGCTAACAGGTGTAGAACCTCAAAGAGTTAAGTTATTGGTGGATAACGTGTCTGCAATTGCGTTAATGAAAAACCCAATGTTCCATGGGCGAAGCAAGCATATCAACATAAAGTACCACTTCATTCGCGAGTGTGTGGAGAGAGATCAGATTCAAGTAGAACACGTGAGCGGGAAGCTTCAAAGGGCTCCTATCCTAACCAAGGCTTTAGGGAGGATCAAGTTTACTGAGATGAGGTTACTGTTGGGTGTTACTGAAGTTGGACCAAGTGAACATTAAAGGGGAGATTGTTAGTTAATGCATAACTTGGTCACAAAGGAACAAAGTTAGTGGAAAGTGAACGTGGGAATCAACCAAAAATAGATTATGGAGAACATGGGCTACAAGCAACGTGGGTTATTTTGTTCTTTTTTTGTTTTCCTATTTAAGCAAAGTGTCAGTTTGGTTTTATTATACAACTTTTTAATTCAGTATTTTCCTTTCATTGTAATTGTATTTTGAGTTTAATATAAACAGGGCCGGCCGGGGCATGGGGCACTGTGGGCGACCGGCTAGGGCACTTAATTTTCAGGGGCACAAAATTAATTGAAACGTATAAGGTTTAAAAATCATTTAAAAATTCCGTTGGGTTCGGGATCAAAACGCACATAATATGTTGTTATAACGCGTAATGAACGATGATTAATGTTTCTCTGTTATAGTCTAAATGTTCTACGATATTTAATTGATTTATAACGTACGTTTTAAGGATTTTTTGAAGTTCGCCGAATTCCGGCTGTCGCCGGAAAATCGAGGTATAGGGGTGATGGGGTGGGTTTGGGCTGGGTAAAAATCAATTAATTTAAATATTTTATACTTCGGCCCTTACAAAATCAAGTTGTATTAGGAAAGAAAATTAAAGTAAATTTACAATTTGAACCTTGCACTTTGAAATATTATAAAAATGTAATAATAACTTATAAACTTGGATATTTTATTATATCTACTCGTATTGTTTGAAGATCGTTTAATTAAGAAATTAAATCCTGGAGATTCGTGAATTGGACAAACGAATAGAAAATGAACTATCGATAAACGTAAATCATCGAAGTTGAAATATTAATGATGCATGATAAACAAGAATACATTAAAACGACAAATCGGGTCTGTTTAACGAACGCACATGCAAATTTAAATTCGAATAAAAAACAGAAATTAATGAATGTTACATGAAAAAAATATTGAGAATATTATATATATATTTTTATATATAAAATATTTTTATGAAAAAAATATGTATATTTAATGTTTTACCCTAATTATACAATAACTAGCTTGGTATAGTGGCAAAGAGGTATGACACCTAACCAAAAGATTGTAGGTTCTAGTCTCACTTGAGATATTTTTAAGTTTATTTTTATACAAAAAAGTTTTTTACGCAAACTAAACAATAACCAAGTAAGCCTATCTAAAAATTTAATTGTTTAAACAAAACAAAAAACCATTTACATATGGCCTAATTTTTTTTTTTTGCTTATATTTCGTTACTCGTTAGGGTCTACGGGCCCTTTTATTTCGGCTCGACCGAGCCATATAAATTCTTGGAGACAGCCCTGAAAATAAACCAGAAAATTTGTCCAAATACCAAGTGAGATTCCAGTTTAAATCTCTGATTTTACCAGCAAACTTTTAATATGCACATATGATTGAATGTAGGTAATGGCAATGCTAGGAAGGAGTGCATCGGTGAGCTATCTGGAGAAGTAACTGGCATCTATGTAGGAATTTATGCTAGTCTATGTTTACGCTGAAGACAAGATGTTATGTTTCTCAGGTGTGTTATGACTTTTGAATGTTTCCGCTATTTATGTTAAATGATTTTTTGTTAGTTGAGGAACTTTGTTTTATGATTAAATCAAACTGCTAAAACACCATGGATTTAGGGCATTTCAAGTTCTGAACTATAACACATTAGTACCAACTTTATGAAAAATTAATATGAGAAATAACATATTAATGGGCAATATTTTAGATCGGTAACACACTGCTAATATAACTCTTATCACAATTATAATCCTGCGAAGAAATAACACGTCAATATAAAAAAATTATGAACTTTCACACCACAACTAAAAAAAAGTAGCCCTTTAGATGTCTAAACCACATGATATCCAAAAAAAAAGAGAAAATTTCTTAAATGGTTATTTTTGACCAACAATTTCAAATGTTAGCCATGGTTTTGAAAAAAATACCCCAAAATAGCAATTTTTTCGTCGACGGAATTTCAACACCGTCCGATGGAATTCATGGACCTTTAAATTGCGCCACATGATAACGTATTAATGGATTCGACGGAATTCGTTAAAGAACCATCGGACCCGATGAAATTTTTAATGGACCAGACGGAATTCTTCATCTTCTACCTCTCAAACCTAAACCTCCATAACCAAACTTCATATCCATCTTTCTTATTTCTTTACAAAATCAAGCAAATCCATAATGTAAAATGCTTTGCTTTTCAAAAATAACAGAACTATAGTGTTCAATTTTGCTCCAAAACCCAAAATTAAACACCCCCCCCCCAAATTGCAAATCTAAGGTTTGACGGATAAATTAAATAGTCGGATGCGACGGAAGCATGAACTAAACCGTTGGATACGACTGTTTATTATTACGTCGCCTAGAACACGAGTTTGTCGGATAGCTTAAAAAACGTCGGATCCGCCGGAAAATTTGAATACATGTCAACATCTTATCGGCTATACTAATATATCGGATTAGTTCTTATTTCTGTTGGATCAGACGGAATAATATGATCATTTTGAGAATTTTTTCAAAACCTTGGCTATTCTTGGAAAGTGTTGGTCAAAGATGGCTATATGAGGAATTATACCCGAAAACTAACACGTTAATGAACAATATTTATGAATGATAACAGACTACTACTCAACCCGCTACAAATGAACTATAACCAATGTTTTAAAAACCGGTATTTTATGCGTACCGGATTTGACTAAAAAATGGTACAACCGGTTGAACCGGGTTGTACCGGAAGGTTCAACCAGGTTGTATAGTTTACCCTATAATTTTATATAAATGCAACTTTAACTCAAATATAACCCAAAAATATACGATTCCATTATAAAATATAATCCAAGAATTAATCCATATTATAAAATAATACAAAAATACTTGTTTTTGAAACAAAGTTCTTTTAAAATAAAGGTACACAATAGATTTATGACATCGAAATGTTGTATGCATATATGTTAAATAACTCAAAATACTTAGACTCTAAATGATGCTTTTTCCATCTAGAAGAGTAGCATCATCACAAGAGCATCATATGTTCATAATAAATCATGAATAAACCATTAATAAATATCTTTATTGAGCATGAGTATCTTAATTATAGACTATTAATAAATCAGTTTTTCCTGTTATTAATCAACGATCAAGCATACAAAATTATTATAATGGGAATGATGGAATCTCAATTGTAATGCTCTATAATTGATCGATCAAGCATACAAATATAATTATTAAACAAGGATTTAGAATTTTACCTTGGATTTTGCTCTATCAGTTGATTGTAATGGGAGATGGAATCGTTGTTTACTCTTCTGACTATAATCCTTATGTTGGCTAGGTTAACAGTTAAAAAAAAAAATGGGCCGCAAGCCCACAACACAGCAGCTAAAAAATATTGGGCTAAAACCGGTTTGATGGTTCAAACCGGTATTTTGGAAAAAACAGGCGGTTCAAAGATCTAGTAAACCGCCCAATAAAACCGGGCTTCAAATACCGGGCATCCATACAAAATCCGGTAATACCGGTTGAACCGGCCGGTTCATACCGGTTTTTAAAACACTGACTATAACATAATAATCCACCGAAACGGTAAAATAAATGTTGCTTTCATGTCTTCAAGGATAAAATACACATATGCATAATGATTAATGATTAAGACGTAAGTTTTCACCATCTAAAATGTTGTTCGCCATTATCAAAGCAAAATGGTGATTAAAATCTTTTTGAAGAAATATTCATTGTGGGTATGGTTGTAGAAGTGCATTGTTTTTCTATTGTGGTTTACTTTTCTCTTAATTGCATTTTTTAAACTGACTTCCAAAAATCAATTGATAATATGAAAGCGTTGAAGCCTACGCTTGAAACAACTTGAGTCATCATCCTCTTTCTTTCTTTCTTTCTTTCTAGATCCGGAGATTTACGGCTACAGTAAAGAAGCAAGTACGTGGGGCGGTTTTGTTTTTCAAAGTCCGTTTAGTTGCTTTTAAAGTTTGTAACGTTTTCACATATTCAAAATCTATTCATGATTGCGATGGTTAGAAAGTCTTGATAAACAATCTTCTTGTTTTTCATTCGATTATAGCTACTTAATGGACACACACGATTTATTACTGAACTTTTTACATCCTCTCTTTTAAAACTGTAAAGTGTGTTTGCTGATATTTTAATGGCGGAAACAAGAGTGACTAACAGCAAGTTGATCTTTGGCTTCTTTGTTGTGCTATATGTATCAACATCTTTTACCTTTGGCGCAGACACCATATCTACAAACCAAATCATTAGATATAATGATACCATTGTTTCACCACAAGAAACCTTCGAACTTGGTTTCTTTAGCCCCGACAACTCCATCAACCATTATGTCGGGATTTGGTACAAGAAAAGAGCGTACCGAACCTATGTATGGGTAGCCAACCGGGATGCACCACTTGCGCATACCTCGGGCGAGCTAACTCTCACCCTTCAGGGAGTTTTAGTTCTATGGGACGCCACCACTGGCAATGTCCTATGGAACTCATCCAGCAAGATAACAGTCAGGAATCCGATTAGTCAGCTTCTAGATACAGGCAACCTTATAATTTACGAGGAAGATGACGACATCAATGAAGAAAATCACATATGGCAAAGTTTCGACTTTCTGACAGGCACTTTTCTTCCTGGAATGAAGCTTGGTATGAATTTGGTTACGGGCTTTGAAAGGCGCTTCACGTCATGGAAATCCGATGATGATCCGGCCGCAGGTAATTTTTCTTATTGGATTGATACTAGAGGCTATCCACAGGCGATCCTAACGGAAGGCCAAGACATAAAGTTCCGGGCAGGTCCATGGAACGGACTCAGGTCTACCGGATTCCCGTATTTGAGACCAAACAAGATTTACAACTACACCTTTGTCAATAATCAAAAAGAAGTGTACTTCCAGTTTGATCTTATAAATACTTTGGTTTTAATGCGACTGGTGTTACAACCAAATGGTCGTTTAGAGCGCTTGTTATGGGATGAAAACAAACAAAAATGGAACATATTTTTGGCCCCAGAAGTCGATCTATGTGAGCAGTACGCTGTGTGCGGGCCAAATGGGATGTGCAACATTAACAACTCCCCGGTTTGTGAATGTTTGCAGGGGTTTGAACCTAGATTTCCTGATCGGTGGAACTCTGCACATTTGTCACAAGGGTGCCGACACACTATCCCTTTGGATTGTGGACCGGGAGAAGGGTTCAACAAATATTCCAAATTGAAGTTTCCCGACACTCAAGGGTCATGGTACAACCAGACCATGACCCTAGTGGAATGTGAGAAGATGTGCAAAAGCAATTGTTCGTGCAGTGCTTACGCAAACACTAATAAATCGGGACCGGTAGTGGTTGCTTACTATGGTTTGGCGACCTACTTGATATCAGAACATTTGCGGAAAATGGGGACACAATTTATATACGAATGGCACCTTCAGATTTAGGTAAATGAAAATAATATCTTTATATTCCCACGCGTAGTCATAATGCCCTACCTCAACGCATTTCAAGCCATGTGACGCCCAATCAGCATTTCAACATTTTGCAGAAAATAGGTGTAGTCATAACTCTCATGCTGCAGCAATCATTACTTAAGATTTTGTTTTTCTTTTTTACATTTCTATACTTTTTAATTAAAACAAGACATATAATATTTCATCAAATAAATAAAATTATATTAAAATTATTGTTATAAATGTTTTTACGAAAGAAACTTATTTATTTACCAAAACAACCTCAAAACCTAATTAAGTATAAATACCCCCTTATAATCTTGTTTCCGTTTCACACCCTCACACACACACACAAACCAGCATACTTCGCCGGACTGGAGAACCATGGTGGCCGGCTGCCGGTGGCGGGGCGGTTTCGACCGAGTGCCGACGAGTGCACCTCCTATTCCCACTAATCTTGACCTACCTAACGCATTGCCAGTGGTGGTTTCCCCCTATTCACGATGCTGATGATGATGGACAGGTCACCGTCATCTTACCAGCTTGAATTTTAGGGTTCCGACGACCTGCAGTGAACCTATGACCTTTAGATGATTTATTTGGTTAGAAAAAATTGGTTACAATAAACTGAGTGTTTTTTTTATTTATTATTATTTTTTTTAATAAACAGCCATGGCATGAGACAAAATGCTCCATCTCCAACACTATGTACAAAATGCGGCTCAAAACGCCGCATAACTTCGTCACTACGAACGATCTAACTCTGTTAATCTTATATCATATGAACATTATGTTTTGGCACAGACAGGAACAGCTCAATTGCAATAGGAAACAAGGAAACCTCAAGTATATGGATAAGAGTACGAGTTTTGGTCCCCATAGTATTTGTGGTTTTGGTCATCCTAATTTCAGTATGTTTATTCTATCGTTTCAATAGGAAGAATCACCGTCATCAAGGTATGAAGTTTAAATTTTATGCTTCTTTTTTAAACAAAACATAAATCTTTGTATATCGCCCAAATGCACTCAATCCTTTTGTAAAGTATATGCATTGCTAGTTCTTTTATAAGAATTATTCATTTCACAGGGGCACCCAACAATGTGTTTGAACATGATCCTGAAAATAGAAGTGATAACGAAGATCTAGAGCTACCACTCTTTGGCTTGTCTATGTTACTTAAAGCTACAAATAATTTTTCAACGAATAACAAAATTGGTGAGGGTGGTTATGGTCCTGTTTACAAGGTATTTCTATGTTGTACTATAAGATGATTCTTAGTATAAGTTAATTAAAGAAAATTACATAATGCCTTGTATTATATGGTTTTGTGACTTTCTTTTAATTAGAGTAATTATCAATAAGCCCTTATATATAATTGTATTATGGTCTTCATTGACCATATTTGTTATAATTGTATTATGGTTTTCAATGGCCATATTTTGGTGAACAATATGTCTTTGTGAATCTCTAGATATACAGAGGTTTACTTACTAATTCTTTTCTATGTTTAATCAAACAAAACACATACTTTGTTATGTTTTAGGGTATACCGGAAGACAGGAAAGAAATAGCAGTGAAGCGGTTAGCAAAAACATCCACTCAAGGACTTCAAGAGTTCAAAAATGAAGTTACCTCCATATCTAAACTACAACATCGCAATCTTGTAAAGCTCTTGGGCTACTGCATAGAGGCAGCCGGAAAGATGTTGATTTATGAATACATGCCGAACAAAAGCCTCGATTTCTTTATATTTGATAGAACTCAAAGCGAACTCATTGATTGGACTACACGTTACTACATTATCAACGGAATTGCTCGCGTGGCTACATGGCGCCAGAGTACGCAAGAGACAGTGTCTTTTTGATCAAATCTGACGTATATAGCTTTGGTATAGTTGTGTCGGAAGTCGTTTCTGAGGAGAGAAACAGAGGATTCGTCCACAAAGAACACTACAACAATCTTATGGGACATGTAAGTTTGGACATACAATTATCAAAATGCAAATTATATAAAAGGTTCAAAACGTTAAAAAGGAAAAGGTAACTTAACCCAGTTATGGTGTAAAAATGTTAATGTGCTAGTTTGTGATGATAGCATGCATAAGTTTTTCTTTTCTTTTTTTTTTCTTTTTCTTTTTGAGAAGAATGATGAATTTGAAGAGTTTTTAAAGTAATGAGGTAACAAACTCATCGCGTGCGATGCATCACGACAAGAATTCAGTCGGTATCAGTTAAGTTCGTTACAGTAACAACAAACCCAAAAAATAATTTGGTAAAACAAAAATAATATCATCACATGTACGACTTATATGTTCGTTACCATACTATCCCTAACTCAGAAAATAAATTAGTAAACACCATATTAGTAATGGCACTAATATAGTGTCACACCCCGACCAATGAAGGCGGAAACATCGAGGCGCGACATGATTGCTCATTGCACAATGACACTATAAAGTTACAATATTTAAACAACTCATTTAAATCCATATCATTATAAATAACACAACAATTGTTCATACAAAATGCCAAATAGATAGATAAACAAATAACTTGTTCTTTTATTTTCTAATATCCTAAAGCCAAGATAATAAGTTTCTTCAAGTAATCCAATCAAGCTAACATCAAACCTGTAACATTACATAAAATAGAGTTTGTCAACACGAAGGTTGGTGAGCAATTTTCATAGTTTTGGACAATAAGTATATCGTATGAAATCCACAACTAGTATATGAAAACAATAAATAATAGAAACAATTTAGATAATAAAACCGTCAATAAGAATACATTGACGACAATAACGAAATCGTCAATAAGAATACATTTACGACACCTTTCTATATGGGGATACCATATATACTCGGAATTAACGTATGATCATACTTTGATGAGGCTACCCGCCTTAGCATTCAAGAATTTTCACATAATCATGTAAAGCATATAACACCAAATCGAGCATTTATTTAAGTAAACATATACAATACGTGTTGTGGTTTAAGACTCAAGTATAAATCATTTGAATTTGAATAAGTATGCAATGCCACCCCCAAAAAGAAAGATGGAAAACGGGGGATGAAAAAGTACCCACATTAACAAGTAACTTGAAAGATAGTGTTGTGAATAATCGGAGAGATCGGTTTAACGAGCAAGACCTATATTAAACGGGTCTTGTGTTAGTAGGTAGTCTTGGAAGGGTTTAAAATAAAATACATGACAAATAAAGTAAATAAATAAAGTTTAGGATTTAAAATGTAAATATTTGAGAAATTAAATAAACGAGTTTTGTAAAATAAGTTTACTCGAAACCGGGTCTCGGTATTCTATTCATTAGTTTTTTTCTTTTTTTACTCAACCTATGTTAAGTAATAATGTGGGTTAAAATGCGATATTCCAAAACCCTTGGTTATAAGAATACCCAAAACAAGGTTTAAACGAGTGTTCGGGTTTGTCGGTTCGAGACTTGATAATTGACCAAGCTCACAGTTAACTTCCCAAAATAATAAATGTTATGAGATAACTCAATAAAATCAAAATAGACTTAACCAAGTATGTAGTTCTATTGTGAAGAACCTTAACGTTCGTTAAGCGAGTATACAACCTTATCGGTTCGAACTTGTTATAAGATCAAGTTGGTTACCGACATGCCAAGTATGTTTAGAAACTAACTAAAATTGATTTAAAATATAATCTTGAAGAAAAATATGAGTTTTGGTGGCTAAAAACACACTTGTGTGTCTTAAGCGAGTGAACTCGGTTTAGTTCGGTTTTTGGTTCGGTCCTTGACTCGGAATAAGACCGAGGATGGTTACCACATACCCAATTACCATGGAACTTGTAAAATAACTTATAAATAATAATACTCAAGTTTTACATTCAAAAAGTTAACAATAAAGCTTTTAAACAAAAGTTCGGTTTTTGGTTCGGTCATTGACTCGGAATAAGACCGATGATGGTTACCACATACCCAATTACCATGGAACTTGTAAAATAACTTATAAATAATAATACTCAAGTTTTACATTCAAAAAGTTAACAATAATGCTTTTAAACAAAAGTTCGGTTTTTGGTTCGGTACTCAACTCGGGATGAAACCGAGGCTAGTCACCACATACCCAATACCATGGAACTTGACAAATATGAACAATAAACTAAAATATGTAGAAGTTAAGCAAGTATAACAAGTTATATGGTTAGATTTGTTAAATATATAAACAAGGACTACAAAGTCCTCCATGTAACCTTGCATTACTAGCCCGACATTTCAACCGGTCGAGACCGGAGAAATGAAAGACCGAAAGTAAACAAGGAGTGTATATTATATATATGTTGTAACATCAAGCTTTAAGTGTTGAGAAGTTAGTTAAAATGAAAGATTAGCTTATGAAGAACAACCTTAGAATTCAAGAATTTGAGAGAGAAATGAAGAAATGAGCAAACACAAATGAAGAAGATGGGTGTGTATATATAGAGTAAGTTGAATGGGTCTTTCATAAAGGGTGTTTCATGAAAATGGGTTGGTTATAGACCCAAGAAGCACAAACTACAAATGGGTCCTTCAAGTCTCCATTTTGGTAGTTTTAGTCCCTGGAGTTCGTTTTAAGCGTTTTCGGGGAATTTTAAGAACCGAAAAGGGTATTTTTTTTATCCAACAACTATAAAACAAATATTTAACATACAATTCATCATTTTGATAATATCGAAAGGTTCGGGATACAAAACGGGTCGGGTTTACATTAAGAATACAAGTATAAAATAACCCGAAATTGACAAATGTCACATATAGTTTATGATACAAAAGTAGTATACTTATAATGCCGCTTATTTGTCGTTGAAACATGGAGTTGCAGCCACGAGTCGATGCTAATTTGGTTGGTATCAGTTAGGTTTGTTATGGTTTCGGAGCTAAACCTAAAAATATAGTTTTGTCAAATTAATATATTTAAAACAAAAAATAAGTACTTATTTAATACAAAAAGGGCCACGAGTCGACGCGAATTCGGTCATGCTCGGTTATGTTGGGTAACTAAATCAAAAAATAATTTCGTGAAATTAACATGCTTGAAAAAACATATTTATAGCATAATAATAATAATAATAATAATAATTCCAAAACATTTTGTCACACCAACTATGGGGAACTTTCGGCAATGGAAGAAAGCTTGACGGAGCAATTCCCGTAGGAGAAAGCCTGCAAAATTTTATCTAACATATAATGAATTATTTGTCAATTATTATATTCGGTATTTGAAGCTCGATCCGCTTTCCCCCTCACCCTAATTTTTTTGACAAATTTCTCTGAAATTATATAAATATTAAATAAAAATATGAATATATAGTTTATTTTTCATCTGTTTGAGTTATATTAAAGCTAGTTATCTAAATAAAACCGAGAACAAAGTTGCTTAATTTGCAACTTGTCCTTATGAAGCACCAAAACATAATTCTTTTTTATCTTGCCAGGCATGGAGACTCCACAATGAAGGCAGCTCATTAGAGTTGGTTGCTAAGTGTCTAGGTCAATCAATCAATGTGTCTCAGGTTCTACGATCAATCCATGTTGGTTTGTTGTGTGTTCAGCGCCGCCCAGAAGATAGACCGACTATGACTTCCGTGATCCTGATGCTGGGGAGTGAGTGTTCACTGTCTTCACCAAAAGAACCCGGTTTTTATGTTGGAGAAGGTTTGCAGGTTACTACACACTCGTATGGGAAAAGTTCTAACAATGAACTAACCATTTCTATATTGGATGGCAGATAATAAGATATTTGCATGTACTAAAAGAAATATCACCGTATTATTAAGGAAAAAACTTACTATTTTGAAGTTAAATATATTGTGTAAAGAAAAGAAAAGGTTCTAGTAGATGTTAAGTTTTGCTTTACTAAAAAGCTCTTACCTCTATGGTATTAGCCATACCTTCGTCTCATTAATTAATGATCACCAATCTACTAACAATATATATACGTCGAACACAAGAAAGCTTGTTTTAGAATAGCATCTTACTTTTGATAAATTTGATTTCCTAGCCCGGAGGCTATGAATTTTTATTCAGGATTCAGCGGGTCATGTTTTTTTCGGCACCCAGGACCTAAAACTTTGTTTTTAGTAGAACTGGATATGCTATCTAAAAGGGGGTGGCAGTACAACTTGTTGCCCGTTAACCAACTACATTATTGTAATCAGTTTGTTCATATTTTGAAGACACTTTTCTTCAAAATAAAAAATAAATAAAAATAAAAATATACAAAAAACAAAAAAAGACAAACAAAAGGTTTGCATTCTGTATTTCTGTCAATTCTGAAATCCCGAGGTTCACTATCCCCTCGGTCCTTTTTGTGGCGTGTACTCAAGTTCAGGGATATAAATGAACTATAACATCTTTCGCAACCCTTCTTTCTTATCTTCTACTCATTACATTTTCACCGTTGTTGATCTACTCCAAGAACCATTCTTAAATATTGGAATTGAACCTTGAATTGGTTAATACCAACTGATCATTGATTTAGTCTCGTATCTATTAGATGAGGATCATCAACAGTTTCACTCACATGGTATCAGCGAGAAAAGGTCGATACTATTACTATGTTAATGTGACAATCGTCAATTCCAGATTAACTCCGTTAACTCAACTCCGTCAATTCAAACCTAAAGATTTCTGAATCTATAACGCACACCTCATTACATTTAAACTAGGGTTTGGTCGATACTATTACTATGTTAATGTGACAATCGTCAATTCCAGGTTAACTCCGTTAACTCAACTCCGTCAATTCAAACCTAAAGATTTCTGAATCTATAACGCACACCTCATTACATTTAAACTAGGGTTTAAATGACGCTTGACACTTACTACATGTGTAGTCTTTCGTGAATTTGCACCGAAACGCGAACGAGTTGACGCAAACAATTGGTGAATAAACAAAAAACGTCAAAACAATAATTATGTGATAATTATGTGTTAGACTTATGTGTTATGTGATAACATGTTATTTAACGTTACCTCAATGTGCAAGCTAAGTTAATTAAGCTAGAAAAGTAGCATTTGAAAGTTGAGGGACTTAAGTGTAATATATTATTATTATTAATATTAACCTAAACCCTAAACTCTCTTCTCTCTTTCTCTCCCAAACCGACGGCAGCCCCCCCCCCCTGTCTCCCTTGCAATCGGCCATCATACACACACATACAATCAAGATTGTTCAAGTTTGATTGAAGATTAAGGTGCTAGGAAGGTATAAACAACTATCCTATGCATCCTCTATGCTCAATTTCGGTTTTTAATGGGTTAATTATAAACCCTAGGTCCGATTTTTATATGTGGTTTGTGTTCATGTGTCTTGCTTTGATTGAAAGATGTATTGATTGTTGAATTGATAGCTAGTATTGGTGTTATTGCATGATAGTCGTTTGTTTCTTGATTTTGGGTTCAAGTAAAACCCTAATCATGGATGTAATGTGTAATTGATGTGCATGGATAGTGATTATGGTGTCTAGAGTGTTATATGAACGGATTATAGTCTATAGATGGTTAATATGTTGAGTTTTGTTGCAAACAGTTTCTGGACAGATTATGTTGTTGATGTTCAATTGACTGTAACGGGGTGTAAATTTGAAAATTGGTTGAGATTATTGATACTACAGTAAACTAGGTTGAGTCTAGTTTCTAAAGAATATAAATTTGCAATTTTTGGACGTGTAAAAGTTAACTTTTATGATTTTACAAAAACGTTGTGCAAATCTGAGTTGTGAGACCTGCTGTTAGGTTGTTTTGTAAATATTATATCTCATGAACTACAAGACCAATTGGGTTGGTTCCACTTCTGGAAGTTGACTTGTTGAGTTAGGAACCTAACCCAAGTGGTCTTGAATTTGTTGGATTTTTCATTTAACGGTAATTAAAAATAACATTCTGTTGCGCATGAATTTGACTGTTATGAGTTTGCTGTAATGTTTTGATCATTGTGAGAAATATATGTGGAATAAAAATACAATAAAATATGTTCTGGAAACCTAACACATTTTTACTCTTGTGGTGATTTTTGATGAATTAATTTATGAGTTGTGATCTGTGAATTAGAGTAATCTTTACTAGTAGAATTCTGTCTCGGTAAAGTTAGCTGCTGAACTTGGTGAAAATACATGAAAAGTGCTAATTGCTAGTTAATTGTTATGTTTTGACCAAATTGCCCTTGAGGGAAATAGTTGCAGAATATGTACACTATAAATACTTGACACGTAGATAGTCATTCACAACATGTAACGTATCACAAATGTACTTGTTAAAATCACCCACGATTCACAAACGAAACACGAAACGTAATATTTGCATAGGTATTACGTGCCGGGTCTAGAGACTCGTTAATAGCTTGAATACTTAGAAAATATCTTTGTTGTTTTAGAACGCTAGAGAGAGTTTTCTGTGACGCGCATCACTTGGTGAACTATTTTTGGGAAATTCTTCGCAAACAGTGAGTTTCACTTACCCCTTTAAACTGTTTTAAACGCTTTTCACTTGGGGGAGATAACATACTCCGATAAACGCATTTAAGATTTTGTTAGTAAATTATATATCACTTGTAAAGGCTAAGTGGCAAACGAAACATTTGAAGTCCTACACATCGAACCGGTTAATATTTGGATAATAGCGAGTCACTGTTGAGTAGTACTACTGGGTTTGACAAACCCCACCCAACGCTAAACTCGACTGGAGGTCGAGCGGGTGTAATTTTGGCTAACACATACCATGGTCTGGATGACCTGGTGGCAAGGCACTTGATAAACAGTCAGCTTCGGTGTCGAACACTTAGTAATATTTGTTTTATAGGCTAGCTACCTATAGATATATAATTGACATAACACTATCTGGTAACGCAAAACGCTGAACGCAAAACGCTGAACGCAAAACGCTGAACCAAAACGCAAAACGCTTTATTTTATATAAACTTGTGAACTCACCAACCTCGTGTTGACACTTTTAGTATGTTATTCTCAGGTAGCCTAGGCGGGCGCGCGGTATAGGATCATGCATTACCTGAAAACGCTTTTGTTTATGCAAACTAATTTTAAACTGTTGTTATGGGGTTTTAAGTCGTCCTGCGTGACGCAACTTTTATCTTTTGGTTTTTACGCTTTCGCACTTATTTTCATTTAAACGTTTTTATGGTTTGATTATAACTAATGATTCCGATCATGTTAGTTCACACCCTCTGACGGTAAAACTCCGTTAGTGGATTTTGAGGGTGTGACAGATTGGCATCAGAGCCATTGGTTATAGCGAACTAGAAGCTGCATGCATACTAGACTATAACCGCGACGACCCATTAGTTATAATAATACGCACTGCATATGTTTGTGTAGTCTTTGTTCTCTTATCTCTTACCTCTTTCACTCATACGCGCGCATACACGGCTTACCTGTATGGATGTCGACGCCACCATCATCACCATCCGATCCGATGACTCATGCTCATGGGAAGGAACCGCAATTACCTACCTCATCGCCACCCCGGGTAGTCCCGGAACTCGAAGCTCCTGCACCGAAGAGGTATCGCTTATCCGGAGGCATGTACGAAAACGAAGATAGCTGGGATTGGTACCCTAATATGATTAGGCGTATGGTCTATCGCGAACAAGTTCCCCCGCTACCTCACCCGAACCATCCTGCTTACCCCAACACCCTACCACCCATAACCGAACTTGTGGAGCGAGTCCTCGCAGCTGTCGTTTCTTGTTTGGAGCGTGATGTGGGTTACATGCGCTATTCGAGAGCGAACGTATCCGGACTGTTAAAAGATGGAACCGAAACTAAAGAGGAAATTTCCCGCCTGACAGCAGCCATGAAGGAAATGCAAGAGGCTAGTGATCAACAGATGAAGATTATGAGAAAGATGCAAGCCGAGATGATAGACTTGCAAGAACAACTCCAAGTAGCAAGGACTCGAACTGAGATAGCTTTAGAGCGTTGCAGTGTCTTACAAATGAAAATTGCTCAGAACGCAGCCGAACCTGAGGCAGAACCTGAGGCAGAGCCTGAGGTAGAACTTAAGGCAGAGCCTGAGGCAGAGCCTGAAGAGGAACTCGAAGAAGATCCCGAAGAGGAGCCTGAGAAGGATCCCGAGGAAGATCCCGAGGAGGAACCCGAAGAGGAACCGGAGGAAGAACCGGCTGAGCCGGAGGCACATTCAGAGGTGTCCTCAGACGATGACATCTGAGAATGATAACACCTAGATGTCTGGAAGAAACGCTGGACACGGTTGCGGTAACATCAACTTAACCGCAGCAGAACTCCAAACCCTGTTGAATGACCATGCGGCGGCAGCTCTAGCCGCACATGTACAGAACCAAGCTGGAGGTCCAATAGGAACGTGTACCTTCAAGAACTACCTTGACTGCAAGCCCAGTACGTTTAAGGGCACTGAGGGAGCTATAGGCTTCCTGCGTTGGGCTGAGAAGGCCGAATCGGCATTTGAGATGTGTAATTGTCCCTCTGCCAGTAGGGTCAAATTTGCTGCTAGAACATATGAAGATTCTGCCCTCACTTGGTGGAATTCGAACGTACAGATTCTTGGATTGGAACTGGCTAACGCGATGAACTGGGAGGAGTTCAAGAACATGATGCGAGAAGAGTATCGTCCGAGAGAGGAGATTGCGAAGTTGGAGTCAGAGTTTTAGTCATTGAAGATGGTGGGTTCAGAAATCGAAGCCTACACTACCCGTTCTCACGAGTTAGCTGTGATGTGTCCACGGATGGTAGACCCACCGAGTAAGAGGATTGAAATGTATATTGATGGGTTAGCACCGCAAATTCAGGGCATGGTGACGTCTTCCAGACCAGCCACGATTCAACAAGCGATTCGGTTAGCTCACAAACTGACGGATCAAGCAGTGACCCAAGGTGCGTTACCACCTAGGGGTTCAACCACTAAGCCCGTGACCACCCAAGCACTGACAACAGCAACAACAACCCGAGTAATGGAAAGAGAAAGTTCGAGAACGTCAGGTCCTCATCCTCGAATCCCCCACAGCAACAACAACACTACCGCAAGCCCGAATTCACTCGAAGCTTCAACAATCAGGGTCACAACAACAATAACAACGGTAACGGGCAAGGTTCGAGCGGCTATGCTGGGAAGTACCCGAAGTGCAACAGGTGTAACTATCATCATGCTGGCCCGTGTGACCGTGTCAAATGTCAGAGTTGCGGAAAAATGGGTCACCAGGCAAAGGAATGTAGAGGAGACCTTGAGGCAAAGGGTGCTCCTAAACCACCCATGACGACTAAGGGATGTTTCGAATGTGGTCAAGAGGGCCATTTTAAGAAGGACTGTCCTAAGCTGAAACAGAACGACAAAAATGGAGGTAATGGAAGTGGCAGTGGTGGTGGAAACAATGGTAAAGGAAGAGCTTTTGTTATTGGGCCGGGTCAAGCCCGCAATGATCCGTACGTGGTGACTGGTAAGTTCCCTGTGAACGATTATTTTGCTTCTGTATTGTTTGACACTGGAGCTGATAGGAGTTTTTTGTCGAAAGCCTTTAGCCAACTCTTAGACTTAACTCCAACCCCGTTAGATGCTAAGTTTCCTGTTGAATTAGCTGACGGTAAGACTATAGTAACGACTCATGTACTTGCGGGATGCAAGTTAAAACTGTCAGGTCATGTTTTTGATATCGACCTTATTCCTTTTACTCTAAGTAGTTTCGATGTCGTTGTCGGCATGGACTGGTTATCCGAGAACCGAGCGGAGATTATATGTCACGATAAGATAGTCCACATTACTACCCCTTTCGGCGAGATCATTTCGATCCGAGGTGAGAGAAGCGGCATGAACACCAGCGTCATTACCCTCTTGAAGGCGCAGAAGTATCTACGAAAGGGTCATCCGGCAATTTTGGCGCAGATTGTTGAGAAACCCGCGGAGGAGAAGCGAATTGAAGATATACCGATTGTGCGAGATTTTCCGGAAGTTTTCCCGGAGGATTTGCCTGGACTCCCTCCTATTCGTCAAGCCGAATTCCAAATCGAGTTGACACCCGGTGCAGCACCCATAGCACGAGCCCCGTATCGGCTCGCACCGGCGAAGCTTTAGGAGTTGTCCACGCAGTTACAAGATTTGTTGGATAAGGGTTTTATCCGACCTAGCTCATCGCCATGGGGAGCCCCTGTCTTATTTGTCAGAAAGAAGGACGGGACTTTCCGCATGTGCATCGACTACCGGGAGTTGAACAAGGTGACGGTCAAAAACCGTTATCCTTTACCCCGAATTGATGATCTGTTTGACCAGCTCCAAGGATCGAGTTATTACTCGAAGATCGATCTGCGGTCTGGTTACCACCAACTAAGAGTGCACGAAGAAGATATCTCAAAGACGGCTTTCAGAACACGGTATGGTCACTACGAGTTTTCGGTTATGCCTTTTGGCTTAACTAACGCACCAGCCGTATTTATGGATCTTATGAATCGAGTATGCAAGGCGTACCTCGACAAGTTTGTGATTGTGTTTATTGATGATATCCTGGTCTATTCGAAGGACAAGGCAGACCATGAAGAACACTTAAGGGTAATTCTGGAATTATTGAAGAAAGAACAACTGTATGCTAAACTCTCGAAATGTGAGTTTTGGCTTCGCGAGGTTCACTTTTTAGGACATGTAATCAACGAGAATGGTATCCATGTCGATCCCGGCATGGTAGAAGCCATCAAAAACTGGGAAGCACCTAAGACTCCGACTAAGGTGCCGCAATTCCTAGGACTGGCCAGCTACTACCGGCGTTTCATCGAGGGATTTTCAAAGATTGCTCAACCCCTCACCGCTTTGACTCACAAGGGTACTAAGTACAACTGGGGTGACGCGCAAGAATTCGCTTTCCAACTGTTGAAAACCAAACTCTGTAGCGCCCCTATTCTAGCCCTCCCCGAGGGAACAGAGAATTTCGAGGTACATTGTGACGCATCGATACAAGGTCTCGGTTGTGTGCTGATGCAACTCGAGAAGGTTATAGCCTATGCCTCGCGACAACTACGGATTCACGAGAAGAACTACACGACCCATGATTTGGAACTCGGAGCTGTGGTGTTTGCTCTTAAGATATGGAGGCATTACTTGTACGGTACCAAGTTTACCATTTACACCGACCACAAGAGTCTCCAACATATCTACGATCAGAAGGAACTGAACATGCGACAGCGCCGTTGGGTCGAGCTGCTTAAGGATTATGATTGTGCCATCAAGTACCACCCTGGCAAGGCCAATGTAGTGGCCGATGCCCTCAGAAGAAAAGAAACCGATAAACCCAGGCGAGTGCGGGCACTGCAACTCACGATTCATGCCAACTTACCCGACCAGATTCGCGATGCCCAACTCGAAGCTTTGAAAGATGATAATCTTCTATCGAAACTCATGCGGGGCATGAACAAACATCTTGAAACCAAACCGGACGGGGTTCGATATTTTGAGAACCGGATTTGGGTTCCACGATACGGAGAGTTGAGAACTCTAGTGATGGACGAAGCACACAAGTCCAGATATTCTATCCACCCTGGCTCAGATAAAATGTACCATGACTTAAAGGCACTTTACTGGTGGCCGAACATGAAAGCCGACATTGCCACCTACGTGAGCAAATGCTTGACTTGTGCCAGAGTCAAAATAGAATACCAGAAACCATCTGGCCTGCTACAGCAACCGGAACTTCCAATGTGGAAATGGGAACACATTTCAATGGATTTTATTACGGGATTACCTAAAACACCAACGGGATGCGATACCATCTGGGTGATCGTTGACCGGTTGACTAAATCGGCACACTTCTTAGCGATTAAGGAATCGGACAAAATGGAAAGATTGACTCGCGTCTACATGAAAGAAGTGGTGTCTAGACACGGAGTGTCTGTCTCAATCATTTCTGATCGAGATTCCCGTTTCACTTCGCACTTTTGGAAGTCACTGCAAAGCGCGCTAGGCACCCGTCTTGATATGAGCACAGCATACCATCCTCAGACGGATGGGCAAAGTGAATGAACTATTCAGACCTTGGAGGATATGTTGCGTGCATGTGTGTTGGATTTTGGAAAAAGTTGGGAACCTCACTTACCTTTGGTAGAGTTTTCGTATAATAACAGCTACCACGCAAGTATTAAAGCAGCGCCGTTTGAAGCACTGTATGGACGGAAGTGTCGATCACCCCTCTGCTGGGCAGAGGTGGGTGACAGCCAAATCACTGGTCTAGAACTGGTACTCGAAACTTCAGAAAAGATTGTTCAAATCCGAAACCGCATGGTAGCAGCACGAGATCGCCAAAAGAGTTACGCCGACAAGCGCCGAAAACCTCTCGAATTTCAAGTGAATGACTAAGTGTTACTCAAAGTCTCACCTTGGAAAGGTGTGGTTCGCCTTGGTAAGCAAAACAAACTCAACCCACGATATGTTGGTCCTTACCGGATAACGGAACGCGTTGGTCCGGTGGCGTACCGACTGAACTTACCAGCGGAACTCAGCAGTGTACACAATGTTTTTCACGTATCAAATTTGAAGAAATGCCTTTCCGATGAAACCCAAGCAGTTCCTTTGAACGAACTGCAAGTTGATGAACAGTTACGCTTCATTGAAGAACCAGTTGAAGTTTTGGATTGGGAAACCAAAACACTCAAGAACAGCAAAATTCCAATCGTTAAGGTCCGTTGGAACTCAAGACGTGGACCGGAGTTCACGTGGGAACGCGAGGATCAAATGATGAAAAAGTATCCTCACCTTTTTGAAGGGCTGACCAAACACCGAAAACCGCGAAACCCGGCAAACCGTCAGAAATCACCGGAAGTATGAATTAAATTTCGGGATGAAATTTCTTTCTACTAGGGGATGATATGACAAACTGAAAAAAAAAATTCTTACTTTTTCAGACACTCATCACGACTTGACTCAAATTTTTCGGACGAAAATTCTTTAACATGGGAATGATGTGACAATCGTCAATTCCAGGTTAACTCCGTTATCTCAACTCCGTCAATTCAAACCTAAAGATTTCTGAATCTATAACGCACACCTCGTTACATTTAAACTAGGGTTAAAATGACGCTTGACACTTACTACATGTGTAGTCTTTCGGGAATTTGCACCGAAACGCAAACGAGTTGACGCAAACAATTGGTGAATAAACAAAAAACGTCAAAACAATAATTATGTGATAATTATGTGTTAGACTTATGTGTTATGTGATAACATGTTATTTAACGTTAACTCAATGTGCAAGCTAAGTTAATTAAGCTAGAAAAGTAGCATTTGAAAGTTGAGGGACTTAAGTGTAATATATTATTATTATTAATATTAACCTAAACCCTAAACTCTCTTCTCTCTTTCTCTCCCAAACCGACGGCAGCCCCCCCCCCCCATCTCCCTTGCAATCGGCCATCATACACACACATACAATCAAGATTGTTCATGTTTGATTGAAGATTAAGGTGCTAGGAAGGTATAAACAACTATCCTATGCATCCTCTATGCTCAATTTCGGTTTTTAAGGGGTTAATTATAAACCCTAGGTCCGATTTTTATATGTGGTTTGTGTTCATGTGTCTTGCTTTGATTGAAAGATGTATTGATTGTTGAATTGATAGCTAGTATTGGTGTTATTGCATGATAGTCGTTTGTTTCTTGATTTTGGGTTCAAGTAAAACCCTAATCATGGATGTAATGTGTAATTGATGTGCATGGATAGTGATTATGGTGTCTAGAGTGTTATATGAACGGATTATAGTCTATAGATGGTTAATATGTTGAGTTTTGTTGCAAACAGTTTCTGGACAGATTATGTTGTTGATGTTCAATTGACTGTAACGGGGTGTAAATTTGAAAATTGGTTGAGATTATTGATACTACAGTAAACTGGGTTGAGTCTAGTTTCTAAAGAATATAAATTTGCAATTTTTGGACGTGTAAAAGTTAACTTTTATGATTTTACAAAAACGTTGTGCAAATCTGAGTTGTGAGACCTGCTGTTAGGTTGTTTTGTAAATATTATATCTCATGAACTACGAGACCAATTGGGTTGGCTCCACTTCTGGAAGTTGACTTGTTGAGTTAGGAACCTAACCCAAGTGGTCTTGCATTTGTTGGATTTTTCATTTAACGAGAATTTCAAATAACATTCTGTTGCGCATGAATTTGACTGTTATGAGTTTGCTGTAATGTTTTGATCATTGTGAGAAATATATGTGGAATAAAAATACAATAAAATATGTTATGGAAACCTAACACATGTGTTCTCTTGTGGTGATTTTTTATGAATTAATTGATGAGTTGTGATCTGTGAATTAGAGTAATCTTTACTAGTAGAATTCTGTCTCGGTAAAGTTAGCTGCTAAACTTGGTGAAAATACATGAAAAGTGCCAAATGCTAGTTAAGTTTTAACGTTTTGACCAAATTGCCCTTGCGGGGAATAGTTGCTGAATATGTACACTATAAATACTTGACACGTAGATAGTCATTCACAACATGTAACGTATCACAAATGTACTTGTTAAAATCACACACGATTCACAAACGAAACACGAAACGTAATATTTGCATAGGTATTACGTGCCGGGTCTAGAGACTCGTTAATAGCTTGAATACTTAGAAAATCTCTTTGTTGTTTTAGAACGCTAGAGAGAGTTTTCTGTGACGCGCATCACTTGGTGAACTATTTTTGGGAAATTCTTCGCAAACAGTGAGTTTCACTTACCCCTTTAAACTGTTTTAAACGCTTTTCACTTGGGGGAGATAACATACTCCGATAAACGCATTTAAGATTTTGTTAGTAAATTATATATCACTTGTAAAGGCTAAGTGGAAAACGAAACATTTGAAGTCCTACACATCGAACCGGTTAATATTTGGATAATAGCGAGTCACTGTTGAGTAGTACTACTGGGTTTGACAAACCCCACCCAACGCTAAACTCGACTGGAGGTCGAGCGGGTGTAATTTTGGCTAACACATACCATGGTCTGGATGACCTGGTGGCAAGGCACTTGATAAACAGTCAGCTTCGGTGTCGAACACTTAGTAATACTTGTTTTATAGGCTAGCTACCTATAGATATATAATTGACATAACACAATCTGGTAACGCAAAACGCTGAACGCAAAACGCTAAACGCTTTATTTTATATAAACTTGTGAACTCACCAACTTCGTGTTGACACTTTTAGTATGTTATTCTCAGGTAGCCGAGGCGGGCGCGCGGTATAGGATCATGCATTACCTGAAAACGCTTTTGTTTATGCAAACTGATTTTAAACTGTTGTTATGGGGTTTTAAGTCGTCCTGCGTGACGCAACTTTTATCTTTTGGTTTTTACGCTTTCGCACTTATTTTCATTTAAACGTTTTTATGGTTTGATTATAACTAATGATTCCGATCCTGTTAGTTCACACCCTCTGACGGTAAAACTCCGTTAGTGGATTTTGAGGGTGTGACAGTTAAGAAAACTTGGACAATTATCTTTTACCTCTATTTTACCTAAACCGGGGCTTTGTTCCCCTTGTCGATTAGCCAAAGCCAAGCAACTACCTTTTGATAATAATACCAAACGTGCCTCCACACCATTGGAACTCATACAATTATTTATGGGGTCCCTCACCAATCAAATCGGTTGATGGTTATATTTATTATGTGGCCTTTATCGATGATTTTTCAAGATTCACGTGGCTCTACCCTTTACGGTCGAAGTCGGAATTTAGTAATGCATTATCGGTTTTTCTACATTTTGTTCAAACTCAGTTTTCAAAAAAAAGTCAAAATCTTTCAAAGTGATGGGGAAACCGAATTTACTAGCCATCGAGTTCGGGCATTATTTAAACAAAATGGCACGTTACATCGTATGTCGTGCCCATACACTCCTGAACAAAACGGTCGTGTTGAACGAAAACATCAACACATTGTCGAAATTAGGTTGGCTATGGTATTTAATGCCAAAGTACCAACATCTTATTGGCTGGATGTGTTTTCTTCGGGTGTATATATCATTAATCGGCTACCCACTAGTTTACTAAATGGAAAATCACCTTTTGAATTACTATACAATTGCCCACCTAATTATGCTTCATTGCGTACTTTTGGTTGTTGTGTATACCCTCTTTTACGTGACTATGCACCAAACAAGCTTGCACCACGAAGTCTACCGTTTATATTTATTGGATATAGCCCCAAGTATAAAAGTTATAGATGTCTGGACCATTCCACTTCCCGGGTATATATCACTAGACATGCTAGATTTGATGAAACACAATTCCCATTTGATGCCACATCCACGGCCAAACCAATTTCCTCACTAGATGTCACAACCTTCCTAGACATCTCTTTTAACTCATCACCTACTATCTACCAAACCCAAAACTTCCCAATTCAAAACTCAACACCTACTCACACCAAACCACCTCACGTAACTTCTCCATGCACAATTTGCATGGAGGATTTTCCCAACCCCACTAATTCCACCACCAACCCACCAGCCCCTACCCTACCTACACCCTCCTCACCAAGCTCGTTATGGACTCGTCATCTGCAAATCCTGAACCACAAACACCTCCCAGCCCGATATCACCTCCACTTCTGATCCAACCCCGTCACCATGCCGATCTATCTCACACACACACACATTACCATTGCATCAAGCTTTATTCACCACTTCTGATCCAAAAACTTACCGAACCGCATCAAAAGATGAAAAATGGGTGTATGTCATGCTTCGTGAATTAGATGCCTTAAACCGAAACAATACTTGGACACTTGTCCGACGCCCTTCTAATCGCAATATTGTAGGCTCCAAATGGCTATGTCGTACCAAGTTCCATTCTGATGGAACCATTGAGCGTTATAAGGCACGCCTTGTTGCGCAAGGCTTTAGCCAAATTCCGGCCCTTGATTAGTTTATCGTGCAATCGTGGTTCCTTGGGGAATCTTGGACTGTGATTGACTTAAGGGCAATCCATCATGTGTTGTTTGTCTCATCGATGGGTGGCAGGTCTTTCATGCGTAGGGGGTGCTTGCGAGTCTCTTGTAATCTGATAAGGATGTCTCTGCGGGTGACTATAGTTGATTCGCGAATGACTTCTTTGATCCACGATTAACTGGCGTTGGCCTACAAGTGTCTCTTGGTGAGTCCTTTTGTTTCTAAAGGTGGGTCTACGACCCTACCTCCTTAACCGTTGAATTTTGGTCATGTGGTTCACATGGAGGACTGATATATTGCTAAATACAGATATTGTAGCATGTATAGTTTATATCGTAATTGATTAGTTTTCATTTTTTTTCTATTAGAATTTGTATACTACTAATATGGTTGTGTTTTGTAGGACTTGGTACTTGAAAGGTGTTAAAAAGAGCAAGAAACGAAGCTAAATAAGCTTGCACTGAGAACAGGAGCATTACAGAAGTGAACCGGATCAACCCGCACGTAAAACGAGGCATATTGGGTAATCTACATTACGCGGCCAGCCTAGACATGAAGGTCGCGTGACGCGGCATGGTCATGGGGGGGGCAGATTCTTATGTTTTGACATGGCGTCACGTGTCTAGACTTATTTTTGCACCTAGCACGACACGGGGAGCCCAAAATTCCAAAAGGTTTCAACCATCTGAAGGGTTTTGTGGCCTTACTCTCCTATGTAATCATACTTATCAAAACCCTAACAGAGGGCACGATTAGAGAGCCGATGAGGACGAAATTGAGAGTCAGTATTTCATATTTGAAGTTCTTGGAGGCTAGAAATCATTCAGTGAAGAGCTTATTGTAACACCCCGGCTTTAAGCGGAATACGCCCGGGTGCAACGTACAGATCACTCATAAGCTCGTAACACTATTAATAGTGACGATATATTTATTTTATTCCATAATTTCGCAAGTACACAAATAGTTTGATAACGAAACAAACAACACTACATCTAAAAGAAACAAATATTATTCATTGAAATAATCCTAAGGTATAACTAGTTTTCTTGTCCTAGCACTTCATCGTATCAACCTACAGCACGTTTAAAATAATATATTTTGTCAACAACACATGTTGGTGAGTTTTCATAAGTTTTTGCGTTTATAAATATATATAAAATGCGCGATTCAACGATCGTCATGCAATAAATATTTAAACATAATGTAAATGAAATCAGATAGTGTCATCCTCCTGTTCATTTAGCCAAAGCCGTAGAAGTCGGGGAAATGAGAACCACCTTACGTAAACAATCGAAGTCATAACGTTAGACGGCGTAGGTACGTCCCGTTGGACCCTCCGACTATGTGTATTCGTTTGTGTTTGCGTAACTTCCACCATAAAAACAGTAAACACGTTGCACATAATTCACGTATAATCACAAACAATATGCAAGAATAATATTAACATGTACGATAAATGTGAATCAGTTTGTAAACAAGCGCATAACTAACGAAATTAAAACTTGTGACATGCTACACCCCAAAAATATTAAAAGCATTAAATAGGGGTTATGAAAAACTCACTTGTTAAGTTAAGCGAGTAAAAGCAAACTATACGTTTAAGCAAGCTGAATCGGACGAGTTCGGTTTGACGAGCGACCCTAGAAAATATTTCTAGGTTCAAAATAGGATTTAAGAAAAACAAAATAAAACACAAGACTTAGACAAATTTGGTTGTCGGTTTAGTATTTATGTTTTTGAAAGAAATATATATTACCTTTATAATTGCTTATTATTTTTAGTATTTTCGTCAGAAATATAGAAGTGAGTTTATTTTAAATTATTTATAAAAAATTTGGGTTATAAGAATGATTAGTTAAGTTATTAAGTTGGGCTCTTTTTAAAAAAAATCCTAAACGGGTCCACAATGAGTTTAAAGCAAGTAGTTTGTTTTCGTCCAGACCCGAACTCAACTTTTTGGTTGAGTTCGTGTCTAACATGACAAAAAAAAATATTATTTCCAGATTATGTGAAGAAAAGCATTTTGTTTTAAATGTTTAAAAAATATATAACTAAATCGAACCAAATAAGTGTAAAAACGAGTTGAGTTCGTTTTTTATGAACAACCACTTATGACAAGTTGTGTTCAACAAGGTATTTTATTTTAAACAAAACAAACACGTTGGAAAACAACATATGACATACCCGGATTAGATGACAAAAAAGAAGAAAGAAAAAGAAAACTTGAGTTCTTCACGATTTGACTTTCAAAGCCAAACTTGAGAATAAAAACACTTCTTGTTAATGAATTTGGAAGATGAAGAATGACAAGTGAAAGCAAAAGATTGAGTGACTATTTATAGGAGAACAAGGTCAAGGAAGATGTAAAATAATTTGAATTTAGTCAAGCTAATTAATGGATTTTAATTCTTTGAATTGACCATTGATTCAATTAATAGAATTGAAAATACGGTTTGAATGTTTGAACATGTTTATGTCATTATTAAAGGTTTTTGACCAAAATTTAAATGGTATAGGAGGATATTTTTCATCTTTAAAAAAAACTAACTCTGGGTAAAAAAAAATGTGACATAACTAAATTAAAAAGAATGTACTTTGGTTGTGCATCAATAATGTTATTTATGTGATATTTAAATAAAGAAAAAAATTATGAGTGTTATAATTTTTTATTTATATATATTAGTAGCGATTAATATCATTAAATATCGTTAGGAAAGAAAAACTATTACATACGAAATATGTAGCATATGGTTATATGTATAATTAAACGAGACATCGACTAATAAAACGGGTCAGTTTCGGGTTTAAAAAAATTAAAATTTAATGAATGTTACACTTATTAAGAAAGAACAAAGATTCATGGGTTTTGTCACACTAATAACTTCGTTCTTTATTTTAATTAAAGTTTCACCGTGAATTCTTTTTGTGTTTGTTTGATTCAATAATGCTAGGCTAAACTTATTAAACTACCTAGGCTTATGATGAACTCTTTCATATAATAGGATTCAATTAGGTCATTTATTGTGCGTTTTTGAGTAGTTTGTGGTTGATTTGCAATAAAACCATAGAAACAATAATAATTAATCAAGTAAATCTAAGTGTGCTGCTAATCTAAATATCTGTGAGATGATAGATTATATGATAGGTCTTGGTTGTTTAAATTGCTAGATTTAGTTATTCATGAGGAGTCCGTATAGGCTTGATTTATCAGCTTTGTCTATCTAGTTGAGTGAATGCATTAAACCATCTTTGATTTCCACACTGTGAGGTAGGATTTCGTATAAAGGTACTTGTCATAAATAAATTAGTGACCGTGAAGGAGTCTAATTAAATCGGTAATTTTAATAACTTATTAGGGTTCCATAGGTGTCTCCTTGAAAAGGGTCGAGGGCCCTGCTCGGTTTCACATTAAGTAAATCTTTTAAGATCCCAGTTCCATAACATAGAATTTTTCGATTAATTGATAAATGATACATTAGGGATTCTAGCCTTGATGGTCACTCATCATTATTCGAACTAAAATCCGAATTCTAAATTAAGTCGTGTTTAGTTTAAATTAGTCGTGTCAGTCAGTTTAGTCTAGTTAGCTTTTACATAATTTAAAGCGTCATGTGGGTTCGATTATCCGAATTTACTTAGCTGTACTAGAGTCGATCAGTAGACTTGTCGGTTAGTAGTTTAGTTAAGTTCTAAGAGTCTAGAATTATTACTTAATGTCTAGATTACCATATTTTTAGTTAATAAATTTATAACTACTTTTAGCACATCAAAAATCTACTGAGGACGGGCTTAATGAGGCTTATATTTGTGTTTCTTGTTTGAGGCCTATATTTGTGTTTCTTGTTTGATCGTTGGAAACCTGCAACTTTAAACTCTTATCATAACATAAAGCAAACCCCCTTTCACAAATTGGGTTTGTTGCTTTCTATGAGATTTACCACCCTTTCTATGTTTGAAATTTTTGTCTTTGAAAACTTCTATTTTTGGAGTTTTGGAAAGGTTGGCTTTCAAAGCTTTCGTTGGTTGTTTTATGAAAATTATTTATAGGTATAACAAATTACTCTAAAAATAAGGAATTGATAGTTAATTAATTTTATATAAAAAATATAGGAAATGATATAATATTATAACAATCTTATAATCTATAATATATATAAACCAAAACCCTAAAATCCCATATGTCGCGATGTGGTCGCTCCCGTCTTTTATGAAAGCCATTAGATTGCTTAATTCTTAAATGGAGGCTTCTCATTGATTTAACCCAAATTCATGGGTATGGGTCTTACCAAAACCAGATAGCTCTTAAAACGGGTTATAACATCTCATTAAATTAAAAATTAATCTTACCAATTATTTGATGTGAAAATCCTATAAAATAGGCATATATTAAAATTTAATATCCAATTTAAAAGGAAAAAGATATTATTTATAATTAATAAACGATTTTATAGTAAAAAACATAAGCGGGTCATGGGTCACCAAATCCAGATAGCTTTTAAACGGGTTATAACATATCATTTATTTATGAAACTCTTTCATCATCAAACCCTAAGTATATTATTAACTTTATTACAATAAAGAAAATTAAAATCCCAAAAATAAATATTAAAAAATGAAAAATATAAAATAACTATTCTCTCAAGCCATCAGATTGCTTTATTTGTAAATGAAAGCTTCTCACGCATTTGATTCGAATTCACGAGTAAAGGTCTCACCAAACCCAGATAGCTCTTAAACGGGTTATAACATCTCATTATATTAAAAATTAATCTCATAAAATATTTGATATGAAAATCCTATAAAACAGGGATATACTAAAAATTAATATCCTATTTTATTAAAAAAGATATTATTTATAATTAAGAAATAATTTTATAATAAAGAAAATAATCGGGTAATGAGTACCACCAAACCCAGATAGCTTTTAAACCGGGTTATAACATATCATCTATTTGTGAAACCATTTTATCATCAAAACTCAAGTATATTAATTATTAACTTTCTTATAATAAATAAAATTAAAATCCAAATAGACATATATAAATATTGAAAACGAAAATGTAAAACAACCCCCGTAATACGACGGATAAAATCTAGTAAATATATATAAACGAAAGCTTCCTAAATTCTCTCAAGTTACCAGATTGCTTTATTTGTAAATGAATGCTTCTTATGCATTTGACCTGAATTCACGGGTATGGATCTTATCAAACCCAAATAGCTCTTAAACGGGTTATAACATCTCATTATATTAAAAATTAATCTCACTAAATATTTGATATGAAAAAAATTATATAAAATAAGGATATACTAAAAATTAATATTATATTTTTTAAAAAACAAAAGATATTATTTATAACTAAGAAACAATTTTATAATAAAAAAAAGTGGGTCATGTTTCTCATCAAACCTAGATAACTTTTAAACCAGGTTATAACATCTTATTGATTTGTAAAACCCTTTTTATTATCAAATTCTATGTATATTATTAACTTACTTACAATAAATAAAATTAAAATTCTAAAAATATATAAATATTAGAAACGAATAATGTAAAACAATCCTGTAATACAGGGGATAATATATATAAACAAAACTTTCTTACATTCTCTCAAGCCAGCAAATTGCTTTATTTATAAATAACGACTTCTCATGCATTTGACCCGAATTCATGGGTATAGGTCTCACCAAACCTAGATATCCCTTAAATGGGTTACAACATTTCATTATATTAAAATTAATCTCACCAAATATTTGATATGAAAATTCTATAAAATAGGGATAGACAAAATCTGTTTTTTTAAATATATTAGAAACAATTCTATAGTAAAAAAAATAAGCGGGTCACGGGTCTCATTAAACTCAGATAGTTTTAAACCGGGTTATAACATCGTATTTTTTTGTGAAACCTTTCGTCATCAAATCCCAAATCCTAAGTATTTTATTATCTTCATTACAATAAATAAAATTAAAATCCTAAAAAACATATAAATATTATAAACGACTAATATAAAACAACCCCGAAATATCAGAGATTGAAGCTAGTATTAACTTATTTAAAGAGTTGAGGAACGAAAAATGACAGCCGTACCAAACTCTGTTTTTCCAATGCATATTTATTTATATGTTCATCTCACTTTGCTTCATCATCATCCCACATAACTATTATGTATATATATAGTCTGTTCACCAGAAAAAACAATCTTTTCTTCGTACTCTGTTATTTCTTTTGTGGTTTTGTCCGTGTCATGAGGGATTGAAGAACAAAAATCCAAGGGGGTTTCCCAACCACCTAGGTCCGCCTGTGATTGGCTTAAGGGCTTGTTTGTCTCCTCGATGGGTGGCCCACGGGGGTACTTGCGAGGGACTCCTTTTGTTTCTGCATGTGGGTCTATGACCGTACCTCTTCAACCGTTGGATTTTGGTCATGTGGTTCACATGGTGGAGGGCGGGCTTAATTAGGCCTATATTTGTGTTTCTTGTTTACCACCCTTTCTATGTTTGAAATTATTGTCTTTGAAAATTTCTATTTTTGGAGTTTTGGAATGTTTGGTTTTCAAAGTTTTCGTTTGTTGTTTTATGAAAATGTGGTTTGGAATAATGTGGGCATTGATTTTGTTTCAGTTTAGAAAATTATAACGGTCCACATTGCCAATATTTAATTCATGTTTATGATTATTAACGTAACAACCTTATGTATATTTTGGTGTTTTTTTTTTGAAAACAATAGTCTATATATCACCCGTTTTGACTGTTTTTCCTTTTTCACTTTTAAAAGAAGTTGACCCCATAACTATATCATCATCTGAAACATGAAAATTACTATTATTCTCAAGCCACACATTCTTATCTACACATAACTTAGAATCAGAATAACTATCACAATAAATCATTGGATCTTTGGTCAATGGTACCTCTCTAGGAGACGGCTTAGGCCTTGGTACATAACCAAGAAGTCATTTATGAATAATTTTCATTGAATGGGGGACTGACGAACGTCATTGTAACCAATTCTTCCCTTATTTTTCACATCCAGTTGTGAGTTGACAATCCCATCAACACTCGTTAGTCAAACTTTTTAAAGTAAACCAAAACCATCACTCGGACCGTGGACCGAATAAGGATTTTACCAACTTGAAACCCGAAACTAAAATTTAGTTCCCCGAAATAATCCTCAAGCTCGACACGTGTCAAGACTTGATAAAATTTTGCAAATTAATTGACCCATGTTAAATTTGACCCGTGCCCAATTTCTGAACCAATTCGCAACTCCCGTCTCGTGACCGGAGCAAACTTGAGCCACGTCAGATTTAATTCCAAAACTACCCTTGATAACCCGTTAACACTTGCAATCTGTAGATAATCTCTATTTTGACTTTTGCACGGTCAAACTAATTAAACCTGAACCTTTTCCTAAATCCAGATATACACTTGGATTCAACCATTTCGTATCAGCAACTCACTTGACCCGAATAATCTGTAGTTTGACTTTCTTGGTCAAAACGCACCTAAAACCGATCTTTAACCTTAAAAAAAAATACAAACGAAATTTGCATTTCAATTGGTTTGAAACCAACAATTCATTCTCTTAATTTCCGGAAATGCCCTTGAAGCTTAATTCAAACCTAAAACCAATTTGAGACTTCTGCAGCCAATCGAACCGAGGCAGTTGATTTTAATGATGTCTTTTTACCAAATCTGACCAGTGAACGAGCTATGGCTGTCACCTGAACTAACTTTGTAACCCGTAACAGAAACGAACTACACCCATAATGATTCAAATCTGACCCATTAACAAGTTTGAGCCATCTTAGAATATGTTACTTGTTTAAATCTGTCTGATATGTCCGGCCACCTTTGGTAACAACTCGTTAACAAACTCGCAGCCAATTTGAACAATTTAAGACAAGCCTGAAATGATAGGTTAGTCAATTTCTTGTTTTCCGAACACAGTCTTTGATCCAAAAAAGAATCTGACCCGTTAGCAAATTCACAACTGAATCCACTGTCTGCTGCTGATACGACTGTTAGTTGTGCTAACCGCTTTGACTAGATGCCTATGAATTACCAGATGCCTTTTGCAGCTTAAATCAAATAGTAATCAAACTTCACCTGCTACTTTTATTTTCTTTTAATATTTGCTTCTTATGAACATTGCGGATGTAAAAGTTTATGATTAAAAGTTTATAAAATGGTTCATTATCTTTCATTCTTTCCCATTTTGTGATTTCCTAGTGTTTTACTGGCAATAGACTGATACTACACCTTTAAGTATGATCTTTTTCATTGCATTCTAAATCCTATTGAATGCTTAATGAAGTCGAAATTCATCCATCCTAGCGAGGTGAACCACCAAACTCCGAGTAATATAACAAGTTATCTGTAAGTTTAATAGCCTACATCTTCCATTTTAACTTTTCTACCATGGTTTCATAAGACACTTTCTTTTTAATAACATCCATTATTAGCCTTCAACTAACTCATGTTCCTCATTACATGTTTAATCAGTCATTATTTCCCTGTTTCTAGAACAAAAATCAATGACTATAGTTTTACCTTAAAATTAGACAGATTTGAGTTTTCGTCTTTCTTGTAATAAGGAAACTTGGATTATTTTCTCATTAAATTCAAAACGATTACAATAAAGTGGTAGGCAAACGGGCAACAAGCTGTGCCACGACGCCCTTTTGAATAGCAAAGCCAGGCCCCCTCTTGTAATTGAGTAGTACTGTTGTTTTTATGGATATGAGGCGTCATGCTTCTTCCTGGTGATAACTATGATTTAGATATTCCTTGTAATAACTATCATTTCGAGTGGTTAGAGGAGCTTATGGCTTTCTTACCTTCACAAGAAACTATGATTAGTTGGTATTAATATCTATTGGAACCCCATTATCATACTCAGTTTTTTCCTTAACAACATATTGATGTTTCTTTGAATACATTGTGATTTGTTACTATCTGCCATCCAACATTGAAATGCTTAGTTCATTATTAGAACTTATTCTGTGTGAGTGTGCAGTATCTGGAAAACATTCTCCAACGTAAAAACCGGGTTCTTTGGGTGAAGGCAATGTGCCCTCACTCCCCAACATCAGGAGCACAGAAGTCATAGTCGGCCTATCTTCTGGGAGACGTTGAACACACAACAAACCAACGTGGATAGATCGTACAACCTGAGACGCATTGATTGATTCACCTAGACACTTAGCAACCAACTCCAGTGATCTTCCTTCATTATGAAGTCTCCATGCCTGTCAACACAAAATAGCATAACTTTTAAAACTGTATTCAAATTCATTGTACTTTTTTCAAAAAAAAAAAAGTTCATTTTTATCACAACCGGCACATCATCATTTCTACACCACAATCAGGTGAGATTACCTTTATTAATGTTACATGTTTTTTTAAAAACATTGTAACTTGATTAACTTTTCATTGGCGAAAGAAAAAAATAATTATAAAAGAATCCAGTGGCTTCTTTGAACTTGCATTTTCAACATTTCAAGCTCCAAACTTACATGTCCCATAAGATTGTTGTAGTGTTCTTTGTGGACGAATCCTCTATTTTTCTCTCCACAAATGATTTCCAACACCACTACACCAAAGCTATACACGTCAGATTTGATTGAAAAGACACCATCTCCAGCGTACTCTGGTGCCATGTAGCCACTGTGATAAATCAAAGGTAATGTAAATGATTAACTAGATAAATTGGAATGATGTGAGGGTATGTGAATCTCACTATGTTCCAACCACTCTGTTTGTGTTAGCTTCTATCTGATTTCCTCCAAAACTTCTAGCCATGCCGAAATCGGATATCTTTGGGTTCATATCTTTGTCAAGCAAAATATTGCTGACTTTGAGATCTCTGTGTATGATTCTAAGTCGAGAATCCTGGTGAATATACGAAAGTCCTCGAGCAATTCCATTGATAATATGGTAACGTGCAGGCCAATCAAGGAGTTCGCTTTGAGTTCTATCAAATATGAAGGAATCAAGGCTTTTGTTTGGCATATATTCATAAACCAGCATCTTTTCGGTTCCCTCTATGCAATAACCCAAGAGCTTGACAAGGTTGCGATGTTGTAGTTTAGATATTGAGATCACCTCATTCTTAAACTCGTGAAGTCCTTGACTGGATGTTTTTGCTAGCCGTTTCACTGCTATTTCCTTCCTGTCTTCAAGTACACCCTATAACATAACGTAATTAACATGTATAATGTATGTATGTTGCTAAATTGAACATCATATATGTAATTGCTTATTCATTAAATATTTTAGCCTGATAATTAAACTAATTTATCAAATCATAAAACCATATAATAAATTCTGGAAGTTAAGACAAGAAGTGTGTCAAACGAGTATGTTGCAGCAGTTATTTGCATCAATTTATTTAACTTATACTAAGAATTATCTTATAGTACTATAGTAGCACATGAACATTATAAGTACCTTGTAAACAGGGCCAAAACCGCCCTCACCTAGCTTGTTATTCATTGAAAAGTTGTTTGTAACTTTAAGTAAGGTAGACCAGCTAAACGGTCGTAGCTCTAGATCGTCGCCATCATTTCTATTTTCAGGATCATGTTCAAACTCGTTTTTGGGTGTCCCTGTGAAGTGGACTATTCTCTTAAAACAGGGTGTACTGGGTACATATATGTGATAAACTGTTTACTAATGATAATAAAACATGGTATTCAAACTTCATACCTCGTTGATGTTGCTTCTTCCTATGTAAACAATATAGTAAGCATTTTGAAAGCAAAATCACCGAAACCACAAATGCTAAGGGGACCATTACTACTACTAGTACCCTTATCCGTCCGCTTGAGCTTTTCCTATTTTCTGTTGCACTCGAGATGTTCCTGTCTGCACAAGGTATAATCTTCATGTGAAGATGTTTGTATTCTATCAAGATAATAATGAAAATTAAATAAAAATATTGTTTTGGTATACCTAGCTCAGAGGCTGGCGCTCGTACATAAAGAGTGTCACCGTTTTCAGCAAACGTTCTAATATCAATTAGGTCACCATACCATAGCAAGCAACCACTCCCGCGTCCTGAGATATTCGAATTTGTGTAAGCAGTACACGAACAATTGCTTTTGCACATCTTCTCACATTCCGCAAGGGTCATGGTCTGGTTATACCAAGACCACCGAGTGTCGGGTAACTTCAGGTTCGAATATTTGATGAACCCGTCCCCAGATCCACAATCCAAAGGAACAGAACGTCGGCACCCTTGTGACAAATCTGGAGACTTGGGTTCAAACCCCATTAAACATTCACAAACTGGGGAGTTTTCAATGTTGCACCTCCCGAATGGTCCGCACACATTATACCAATCACATTGATTGCTTTCTGGGGCTAAATAAAGGGTCCATTGTTGTTTGTCGTCAGTCCATAACAAGCGCTCTAAACGACCATTTGGGTGTAACACCACCCGCATTAAATATGAAGTTTTTATAAGATCGTACTGGTAATAAATTTCTCTTTGATTAATAACAAAGGTGTAGTTGTAAATCGGGTTAGGTCTCAAATTTGGGAATCCCGTAGACCTGAGTCCGTTCCATGGACCTGCCCGGAACTTTATGTCTGGGCCGTCCGTTAACATCGCCTGAGGATAACCTCTGGTATCAATCCAATAAGAAAAATTACCTGCAGCCGGATCATCATCGGATTTCCATGACGTGAAGCGCCTTTCAAAGCCCGTAACCAAATTCATACCAAGCTTCATTCCAGGAAGAAAAGTGCCTGTCAAAAAGTCGAAACTTTGCCATATGTGATTTTCTTCATTGATGTCGTCACCTTCCTTGTAAATTATAAGGTTGCCTGTATCTAGAAGCTGACTAATCACTGACGCCGTGCTTGATGAGTTCGCTGATGACCATAGGATATTGCCCGTCGTGGTGTCCCGGATAACTAAAACTCCCTGAAGAGTGAGAGTTAGCTCGCCCGAGGTATGCGTGAGTGGTGCATCCCCGTTGGCTACCCATACAACTGTTCGATACGATCTTTTCTTGTACCAAATCCCGACATAATGGTTGATGGAGTTGTCGGGGCTAAAGAAACCAAGTTCGAAGGTTTCTTGTGGCGAAACGATGGTATCATTATATCTAATGATTTGGTTTGCAGATATGGTGTCTGCACCAAAGGTAAAAGTTATTGAGGCATAAAGCACAACAAGGAAGCCAAAGATGAACTTGGTGTCAGTCACTCGTCTTTCCCCCATTAACGTATCAGTATACACAATACTACTATTATGAAGTAAGAACATTTTGATTCTATACAGAAATTAAACTAAAAACAAAACACCATTTTAGATGGTCAGTTAAGCATATATTTTCAATTCTTTCTTTGAAACGGAATATAATATTGTATTTCATTCAAACTTATGTCTCGTCATGAATGACTCAACTGAGTTGTTATTAATTCAAAGTTGGAGCAAATTAGACCTGGTCACGTATCTATCTCAGTTTGTTGGTACTATTTTGATTTAGTCATGGAATGACAATAATGTTATATTCGTAGTACACATTGTGTGTCGTCACCCTACTATGTTGCCATACATTCATCACACGAGCCGTTTAAGTCTCATAATTAAGACTCGTAGGTAAAATGGTGTGTGAATAACCAAAGCCTTTAAGTTTAATCAATAATTAATACTTTCTGGAGTCAAATAAGTAACATGTTTGTTACCACAGTGGTGCTAGCATGGTCCTATTTCTTTATTATTTTTTCAGTATTAAGGGGCTGTTTGGGTTTCCTTATTTTTACCTCCTTATAACTTATTAATTTTTATAAGATAAACTAGTGTTTGGCAAATATAGCTTATTAAACCTTTTAAAGAAGAAAAAATGAGTTTTTATAAGTTAGGATGGAATAACTTATGAAAAACTCCTTATATAAGGTATAAGGATGTGCAAATAAGGAATCCCAAACACCCCTAAATCTCTTCTAGTTAAGGGTGGCAAATCCTAGAAGAACGTGTACATCAAACAAGAAAACACACCCCGTTTTGTTAAACTAGTCAAACTAAACGTACACAATTTGTTTAATAAATAGGTTAATTTAAACACTACTCTTTTAACAAGTGGGTTAACCTACCAAATGCTTAAGGTTTTTGAAAATGTTTTTTCTAGATTTGACTATTTGAGAGATGAAAAGTGTTATATTTGAAGTTAAATATATTGTTTTTTTTTTTTAATACTAAATTTTTGAGATTATGTAATTGTTTTATGTGCATGTGTGAAATGGACATGAACTACTTCACATGAGTGATGATTTTAACTTTTAAGTGACGCTACGTGTACTTATAATAATAATAATAATAATAATAATAATTCAATATTTTCTTTAGAGTAAAGTACATGTTTCATATGTTCTATTTAAAATTACAGCTACTAAAAAAAATAAAATTACAAAAATGTCAATATTTTTAATTATTAACATTTTTCTTATGTCATATAGGAGGGTTGTTGGGGTTAATTTAATTTCTTTAAATGCCATATGTTTTTATATTTATTTATTAACTCTCTCCTTAAAAACTGTGATCATAAACCCAACATTGCAACAACAAATGTTTGCCTATTTTTTGTTCTTAACACAATCAATTGTGTATCTGACGGACTTGAGAAAACTGATGACTGCATATAGATGATGTGCTTACTCTATTTTTGTAAAATTTGTAGCGAACTGACGGACAATTGGATGTTTGTATGGAGATAAAAATCATAAGGAAATAAAGATATTTAATTAATTTTCCTCAAAATGACATACCTTTAAAGGGTTTAAACATACAAGTTAGATTTTTTTTTCTTTTCTTTTTTTTTTCCAGCTAATTAAACATTGTAACCATGGGAATTGAAGTGTTTACCTTCTATTTCACCCAAAAACCAACTTGTCATCCCATCAAAATAAAATAAAAACAGCATATGAATTAAATGCCTAACAACATCACATTTATTTTCTCCTTAACCTTGGCAATTTTCTCCTTATATGCATGCATAAATATAAATTCATGAGTTAATGGTCATTTTCGTCCCTGTAGTTTGCTACTTTTGCCATTTCAGCCGAAAGTTTGAAATTTTGTGAATTTCGTCCTTATAGTTTTAAACATTAGCCAATTACGTCCCCTCCCCCCCCCCCCCCCCGTCTAACGGCATCCAACTATGCCGTTAGTTTAAGGGGTATTTTTGTCTTTCTCCTACTTATTTTTAGTTAATCGTCATTTTCGTCCCTGTGATTTGATACTTTTACCACATCAGTCCAAAGTTTGAAATTTTGTTAATTTTATGTTTAATTTAATTCAGTTTTTTTTTTGGCCTATAACCCCTAAGAGCATAGCCCAAAACCATCAAGCATCGACCAAAACTCTGTAGACAACAATAATCATATCCCCCCTCGTATTTATTTTCTAGACATTTCCTAAACTCTCCCCCATGGTGAAATTAATTGGTAAAGTGACCAAGGTAATTCCCTGAAACCGTACTATACTGATAAAACTAAAATCGTTTCTTTGGTTAATGTATAATAATTAGGGTTTAGAGATTAACATATCGTAGCAGACATCTTAGTCGAAATCAACATCAGGAGGTCGGATATCCCACATTTCAATGTTTGCTCAAGAAATCGATACACTAGATCGCATTTGTGTTCTTCAAATCGTGGTGTTGTTCTTGAATTCTTTAAATCGACAACAACTCTAAGGTTGAATTCGACGAATTCAAAAACAATACCACGATTTGAAGAATACACATGCAATTTAATGCATCGATTTCTTGAGAAAACATAGAAATGCGGGATATTCGACCTCCTGATGTTGATTTCGACCCAGATGTTTGTTACGATATGTTAATCTCTAAACCCTAACTATTATGCATTACCCTGACCACTTCACCAATGAATTCCATCATGAACTGAAGTAGGAAGAAAAACTGAACTAAATTAAACATAAAATTGACAAAATTTCAAACTTTGGACTGAAGTAGCAAAAGTATCAAACCATAGTGACGAAAATGACCATTAACTAAAAATAAACATGAGAAAGACAAAAATACCCCTTAAACTAACGACATAGTTGGATGCCGTTAGACGGGGGTTGGGTGGACGTAATTGGCTAATGTTTAAAACTATAAGGACTAAATTGACAAAATTTCAACCTTTGAACTAAATGACGAAAGTAGCAAACCACATGAACGTAAATGGCCATTAACTCTGAATTAATTCTAAGGTCAACCTTGGCAGTCGAATTGGCAAGGATATAAAACTAGAGAATATCTTTCATGATTACAAGTTAACAGTTAAAGTTAAAAAGTCAAAAGTGTTTGAATGCTACATGGACTAGGTATTTCAATTTTAAAGCTTTGATTATATATTTATGACCTTTTCAGAAAACCAAAGGGAATTATACCACATGGGTTTACAATTATTATTCAACTAGATTAGAATCGGGTGAAAAATATCAACATATAAAATTTTTAAAATTTGTATTTACATCTTACAAATAAAAAAAAATGCATTACGTATGCTAATAGTTAAATTAAAAGTTCAATTTATAATTAAAAAATCTTAATACCTCTTTGTAGCTTACCTAGGGTATTTTTTTCTCTTTTTGAAGAAAAAGCAACCTCTAATTGAAGCATCTTCCCAAGTCGCTAGCTGGTGTAACATCCGGTCCCTCGCACCACCAATATTGTCCGTTTTGCCTACGAAAAGCTCACGGATTTGTTTTTGGTTGCCCAGGTGGAGACTTCCTAGGAGGTTACCCATCCTGCTACTACTCTCACCTAAGCACGCTTAACTGTGGAGCTCTCCTCTCGTCCACTACCATTAAGCCCAAAACGCATTGGTGATTTAAGAGGCAGGACATTTACTTATGATCCAAGGATCTCTCATGTCCACGGCCAATATGGGATTTGCCTAGGGTGTTACAAACACCCCCCCTTTTTTGGACTCATCGTCCTCGATGAGGTTTGCCCCACTATCCAATCCAAGATGTGGGATTTGCCTAAGGTGTATCTCGCAACACCCCCAGGGACTCACCCTCTCTGATGAGGTTTGCCCCTGCATCCCGAACAGCACAGGAGTGGATCTGATACCACTTGTAACATCCGACCCCTCGCACCACCAATATTGTCAGCTTTGCCCACAAAGAGCTCACGGATTTGTTTTTGGTTGCCTAGGTGGAGACTTCCCAGGAGGTCACCCATCCTGCTACTACTCTCACCTGAGCACGCTTAACTGTGGAGCTCTCCTCTCGTCCACTACCATTAAGCCCAAAACGCGTTGGTGATTTAAAATGCAGGACATTTACTTACAAACCAAGGATCTCTCCTGTACACGGTCGATGTGGGATTTGCCTAGAGTGTTACACCTGGGGTCGAGTTAATTAGTATTTTCTTTTGTAAATGAGCAGGATGTTATATTCATCTACTTCAAAGAAATTTATAATGGGGCAACGGTTGAAGTGTCATTTTTTTAACGACCAGCAAAGTCTAGTCATCCAGGTACATCCATCCATTAGCAAAAGGCCACTCATCTTCACAATCGTTAAAGAAAATCACTGGAGTGATGCTAGAACGCTGTTTCATCATATTTGTTTAGTGCATTTATCTATTGGCTCCTAGGTTTTTCTTTATTGACTTTGACTTTTAAATTATTGACGTTGACATTTATTATTAAACTGCAAAAGAATCTCACATGTAAACCTATTATTTCGGGGCTATCTCCAAGTTGACTTCTTGACACCGTGAGACTGCACCCCTTGATGCGCGAGAACCGAATGGAATCCTTAAACCCTCGCCCCCTATCGAGTTCGAACTAGGGATTATACCTCCGATTCGTCTCTTCACCCAGATATCCTTCAAACTGACTCAAGTAAAAATTGAACCTACGCCTCCACTAAGAGAAGACATGCCTTTTACCAGTATACCAATTTCTCATATAAGCACTATTATTTTTCGCATCTTTTTAAATTATACATATTTATTAACAATCGTTATTATTTGCACCCACGTATTTAACTATTTATTAATTAATGTATAAAACATAAGGCTTATGATCAGTGTTTTAAAAACCGGTATATACCGGTCGGTTGAACCGGTTATACTGGATTCTCGTAAGACAGTCGATATTTAGAGCCTGGTATCTTTGAACGGTTTGCTAGAACATCGTGCCGCCGGTTTTTTTTTTTTTAAATACCGGTTTAAACCGGCAAACCAGTTTTAAATCCAAAAGTTTTTATACTTTTTGCGGCCAATGTTTTTTAAAAATGGCTTTTAACATAGTGGATAAAATTGAAACGAGTAACCATGGTAAACGATGATTCGTTAATCAACGAATTTTGTATCATGCAAATCAATTGTTGATTTATTTACATATTTTGTAATTGACTAATTTCGTATACAAAGTACAAACTTTTATCTGACTCGACCATTGTTTATGTGTGATATTTAGTTCAAGTTTGATGCTTATTAATATACTTTTGGGTTATTTTTTGAGTTGAAATTGTAATTATATAGAATTAAAAGGTAAATTATTCAATCCGGTCGAATCTCCCAATACATTCCGATTTAACTGGTTATACCATTTTTAAACTAAATTCAATACCACTAAAATATCGGTTTTTAATGCATTATGATACAAGTGACTATTGCCTTTCTACTTGATGAATCACGTGACACGTGCCTCGCGCTCTCTCTCTCTCTCTCTCTCTCTCTATCAAAGTACAAATTGTCCGTCATCACTTCTCTATTAATTTTCATTCAGAGCTTACCTTTTCAATTCACCATGTGCAGCAATAATCAAACTTCAATTATTTATTATGCTATTGTCATTGGATAATTTTGTTAAATTCAAACACCCAGCTGCTATATATGTTGAGATTATTTTACTAAAAGCCACATTTGTAGTGGAATGCACTTTTTTTAACGTCGGGATATTCTATAACGGGGTGCCTAGGTTGGTTTGGGCAGTTTTTATTAAAATTCATAAACATAACTGGTATTGTCGGTTAATAGATATTTATAACCATACATCCATACCTGATCCTTCATGCCGGTTTTGGTTAATCGGCTTTGAAGCTTATAACGAGTCGATTATAACCAAAAAACAATATAAGTGGGCCTAAAAGTTTGGTACCAAATGTTAGAAAAAATGATATGACATAATTCAACAAAATATATAATTCACAAAATATATACCAAATGCTAGGGAAAAAAACGGCATTATTTAACCCAATTATGAAATTCAAACGTTGAACCAAAAACATCAAAATGGTATATCCAACAATATGTTTGGTGTAAGTTAATCCCAAACATATTTCGGTAAATAAATGGGTTGTTTCGGTCGGTTTTTGAAAATTCATTAAACCAACACACCAGTTATGTCGGTAACCGGTTAAAATTGATCAGATTATGTTAATTATAATTTGACAGAATTACAGAAATTGTAATTTATGTTTGTACTCAATTTCACTCATTGTCCTTTATCTTTAAAATTGATCTATTTTATCATTTACGTTTACAAATCCTATAGTGTTTGTCCTTTGATCCAGTTAATTTTTCTTGTTAAGTCAAGTCATGTGCCTTTTACATAAGGGCAAATTCGTCAATTCACCTAGTTATTTTTAAATAGCATTTTCAACAACTAAAACTAATACACACATAATATAATTATTGATAATTTAAAAGAATCTCTCTCTCCCTCTTACGGATTTCATCCACAACCACCCAACCCTCACCACCACTCCATGCCACTACCAACACCGAACCAAAACCAAACACATTCTATCTATTCTTTCTCACTCTAAACCAGAAAACCCTCACACAGTACCACCAGAGAAATACAACCACCATAGTACCATTGGAGAAATACAACAACCACACCACCGGATCACCACCATCGCAAGTACCTCAACCAACGACAACAACTTGTGTTTTTCCTCATTTTCTCTCATGTGCAAGGCAAATGACTTGACTTAACGAGAAAAACTAACCGGGTTAGGGTCAAATGACAAACATTGTAGGATTTATAAACGTAAAGAATAAAACAGATCAATTTTGAAAATAAAAGACAATACATGAAATTTGATAAAAACATAAAAGACAACCTCAATAATTATGTCTTATGTTGCATATCCTGTTACAACAATACCGATAATTATGTCTTATGTTGCATATCCTGTTACAACAATACCGATAATTATGTCTTATGTTGCATATCCTGTTATAACAATACCGAAAGAAAGGGCCCAAACTAAGGACCAAACCAACACAAACAATTACCGAAAGAAATGGAGCCCAACCAACACAAACAATTACAAACAAAAAATAAAATTAATTATAACAAGATTGGGTCATTGGTCTAGTTTTTAACCACAAACAGTCCTCTTCCCTAATCAGGTATTCAGCTTCAAAACTCCAACATCATGGTGAGGTTCTGGCTATTGGTAATTGACCACCTTAAATTACGTTTATCAAGTTGGAAAGCTAACATGTTATCGTTCGTTGGTTGTGTTACACTTGTTAAGTATGTCTTGGGTTGTTTGCCGATTTATTTTGTCTTTGTTTAAAGCCCCTAAGACTTAACGCTATGGAGTGCGGAAGGGGGGGGAGGAGAGGTGCCCGGTGGGCTTCAAACATCGCCGGGGGGGCGCGGAGGGAGGAGCGGTGGAGGGGAAGCTGGGCGCGGAAGGGAGGTGGGGGGGGGGGCACCCCCAACGGCTACAATACCGTTTTAAAAAAATCAATTTTAAAATATATAAAATACACACACACACACACCATTTACCCAATCTCTACAAACATCCCATTCTCCTATTTAAACTTTATAAAACTTTCTCCCCAAATATGTCTTCCGACTCATCTTTAACACCCGACTTCCAGCCCGATATCGACGATATTTCCAATTTGGATTCAGAGGATGAAGCGATATTTAGTGCCGTTCTAGAGGCTGCCAAACTCGTAGTCCAGCATTGTGAAAGCTCACAACCACTAAAAAGACAGCCTCATCTTCAACGAGATCGCGTAGGTGCGCATGACCGGCTGATGAAAGATTATTTTTCGCCGGACGCAACTTTTGATTTAGAACGATTGCCATTTTCGGATGAGTCGCCAACTATTTTTGCGAATAGTTGGTGATTTAGAACGTGTTTATGCATTCTTCCAACAACGGGCGGACGCGAGAGGTAAACCGGGATATTCAACTATGCAAGAATGCACGGCGGCAATTCATCAACTAGCGTACGGGACTGCGAGCAACGCCATGAAAGAGTATTTACAGATGTCGCAGACAGTGGCTCGTGAAGCGCTTCACACATTCTGAGAATGTGAGTATTAATATTCTAATTATTTATTTCAAAACAGTAAGATTTTGAGCATGAATTTTATAAGATTTGTTAAACTTAGGTATTCCACAACTATCTCATAAAAAATATTTGAGGAAGCCGACTCAAAGCGACTTACAAAAAATATACGAGGTGCATCATCAAAGACACGGTTTTCCCGGGATGCTTGGTAACCTCGATTGCACGCATTGGGAATGGGAAGCCTGTCCTGTTGCTTGGTAAGGTCAATATCATCGGGGTGATCATGATGGCCCAACAGTTATTCTTGTGGCGGCTGCATCATTTGATCTTTGGATATGGCATGCGTTTTTTGGGATGCCCGGCGCGAACAATGATATAGCTGTGATTAATGCGTCCCCTATTTTTGACCGTCTCACAGACGGAGTCTCACCCGACATCTCATTTTTCACGAACGATGTCAACTACGAATAAGGATATTATCTAGTTGTAACGATTCCGGCAGAATCAGGTATACCCTAACCGGTATATACTATTTATGTGATATTTAATAATGAATATGTGAATTATAATGCGTTTATATGAGTATGTATGATTCATAGTACGGATTATACCCGATTATACAATTAATCGTATTTGAAATACGATTAACCGATTAACGGTTATTGAAGCCCGAACGAATCAAGGACACATTGTAGACGAGATATATGATATTTAGTGATGTTTACGAAGTATTAAAGCTTCGGGATAAGTGAGTTAAAGCACAGAAAAGAATTTTCGATTTAATGGTACGTCGGTACATTAAACGAAAACTTTAATACCAAACCGAGCAAAAGACGATCGATCAAGCCGAAAAAGATGCGCAGTTATTAATAATATGATGTTTTAAGTTAATGAAAGTCATGGTTTAAGTTTTTGAAGTTTTAAATCGGTTTTATATAAATTTCATTTTTAAGCCGAAAAAACGACCGTTTTAGCCTCGTTTTAAGCCGAATTAAACATTTAATCGAAAAACGAACTGAACCAGATTATCCAAAACGTTATCCAGATTCCTGAAATCCAAATGAATGGCCAAGAATGGAGAGTTGGTCCCACCCCACCCTCTCCTTGACTCCGATCGGATTAAAGGGAATGATCCCTTTATCCTTGTTATTTTTTTTTACACAAACACTCCATGATCTCCATCTCCTCTCCACCTTAAGATCCAAAATTCCAAAGTTTTAGCAAGAACAACGAGGTAAAAACCGAGTTAATTACGTGTTCATCTTCCTTTCTCGAGTTTAATTACAAGAAAATGAAGTTTCAAGTGAAAAAGGGTGAAAACCCGAGATGAAACTGATTCTTGCATGATCAAGTGATGTATACGGGTTATACAAGGGATCTTGGTCCAAGAAAGGAGTTAAACGAACCAAAAACGAATTTTTACGGTTAAATCTTTGTTTTTAAGTCATAACCGAAACCAAGAAAGAAATGGCTTGATTGTGGGTGTAACTTGCTTGGTGTGGTGTTATTATGCTTGTAGGTGTTGTATCTAGTTGATAGCAAGGGCTAGAAAGCGAGATCCTTGCGATTTGAAGCTAGAAACGCAAGGTAGTTCGATTTTTGTATGTTGTTGTGTTTTGGGACAGATTGTGATACGTGTGGAGTTAGGTCATGAAATTTTACAGAGGTGTTAGATATATGAAAATATGAGTTCTGTGAATTTTTGGTAATTTTTGGACAAAGGATGAATATTTGGTGAATTTAATGCTCGGTTTTGGCCAAAAATGGTGAAAAATAGTTAAATATCATGAAAAATTCTAGAAAATTCCAGATTAGCTTTTTATAATATGTAAAAGTCACACACAAAATTTGAGGTCAGTTGGAGAAGTCTAAGTAGGCTTTTCGGTTAAACGAGTTCTAGGGTTTTCTAGCTCGGTTTTAGTGAAAATGGCATTTAAAAAGGGATTTTGGTTCTGGAAAAATTACAGGGGACTAGGTGGATGGCAGGGGTCATCCAGGAATTTGGGATTTTTCTAAGATCGTTTGGTATTTACGACATATTTAGTGTTTAAATGGTGTTTAAAAAATAGATAAATAAATTTTAAATATAAAAATTAATTATGGAAATATTTTTATAAAATTCCCCACTGTCAAAAAGTGATTTGTGCAAAATTTCAAGATCCGAGTCTAAACGGATAATTATTTGTGCTAAAAAGAAAACAAAAACAAACTTTTAAAGCTTAAAACGCGTAAACCGGTAAAGTTCGCATAAGCGAGCTGACTGGTGTATAAAAACCATAAAAATGGACTATTTTCATATAACTAAGTTAAACAAGTAAAAATAAATCATCCGAAAATAATTCGGATGATTTGAGTAATTTTTACCCGATTTATCAGTTTCCGGTGCGCTAAAGACAGAAACGGGTCCCGCGGCCCAACGGGGCGACTAAACCGAGCTCTAATTTCACATCTTTAATTAAATTATCAATCAACCACTATTTTCGGATCGTGTGCGACCAAACTCATTTTTGAAATGTAAAAACAGATAACCGTGCTAGGCACGCAAAACAGGGAAATCAAACTATTAGTAATTTTGACTGTTGAACTCTAAACGATATCACAATCTGAGTCCGGAGAAGTGTTTCTGGGTTAACATTGCCCCCGGAACGGTTACAGTACTGGGTTAACAGTGTCCCCAGATGTACCGGTTGACACGGTTAAAGTTATATTAATAGTGTTTGTATAATAACGAACTTAGGGATCGTATTACAGATCCGGACTAATAGCTGGTGTACTGTGATAACAACTTGTTTGTGATAAGGTGAGTTTCACGAGCCCTTTTTTCTGAACTGTTTTTAAATATTTTCCCGGGGCGGAAAACATGTTATTATTGAAATGTTTAAGTACATACTGAACGCATGGATTTGCGTGTATTTATATATGTTTTATTGTACGAGAATCGTACGGAAATGTACTAAGATGGTAATTGTCTGAGTTGCTAACATTCTAAGGCCCCGGAACACGAGTGATTAACTGAAAGCCGGTAGAGTGTGAATAGTACTATTGGTCTGACAAACCCAACTGGTCCGGCATGGATTTGCTGATGTTTCCCAGCCAGTTGCACATGTCTATTTTGTTGTTATAAATATTTTGCTATGTAATGTTAGACATAGCGGTTTGGGGCAGGTACGTGGGCGGAGTATGCCACGGGGTTGTGTGTGGATAGTCAGAGGTTTCACTTGTGGGCTCAGCATAATTACATCGCTAATATATTATTATGATGATGATTTATCATTGTTTATTTAAATTAGTGAAACTCACCAACTATTCGTAGTTGACCCGTTTTCTTTACATGCTTTCTAGGTACTCCCAAACTGGAATAAGTGCTACATGCTTGATGATGCGTACTTTTTGTGGAAGCTTAGTGATCATTTTGTATTAAATATGTTAATGTACTGTTGGTAAAACTTATGTGTAACGCCTAGACGGTAACTAAACTCGGAACAATGTAATATGGTGTGTATTAATGTAGTGGTGTTTTTATTTATAAGCAATGCTGTTGATATCAGACGTGTCTGTTGCATCCCGTTTACGTTTCCGCTGCGGTTACGGGGTGTTACAGAACTTGGTATCAGAGCCATTGATTATAAAGAATTAGTATGTCTTTAAAAGATACCTAAAATATAACCAGTAGCTCAAGTATTATAGGATCTGAATATCAACTAATAATTTATAGTGACGAGATCTGGATGAACTTGGATGGACAAGTGAGTTATTATGGTCCGGAACATAATAACAGACTTGTCCACACGAGGGAATTCAGGGGAAGTCACGGGGAACACTAATAGGTAAAACCGGCAACATATGTGTAAGTATATGATAATATTTTTATGTGGCAAAGTTGTATAAGTATGTGTATATTAATTGTGATTTACATCATGGAAGGAACTATATGTTTGCTAACTTGTGTACAGGTAAGGATGTCGAGGTCTCGAAGTTTGTCCATGGAAGAGGACCCGGAGGAGGCCAAATTCCGGGAACTCTAGGAGCTTACGCTTAGCATCCAGCACTGAGCCTACTGAGACTAGCCATAGGAGTGCTAGCTTGTCCTTCCCTGCTAGGGTTGCCAGATCCCCCACCCCACCCGCACCACAGGTTACCCCTACCCCTCCCAGACCCGGTCCCCGCCTCACGGCGCGGATCAGTGTCCCTTATGTCCCACCTACCTCTACCCCACCCAGACCCACTTACCACAGGGGCGAGTCCTCCCGCCTCCAGCCTGAGCCTGTGCCTCCACCCGTGTGGGGTACCCCTAGGCTGGAGAGGGATGAGCGTCCCTCCTCCGAGGCTGCATGGCTCCGAGTGCTCCACGAGCAGGTGGTTGATCACACCGTCGCCTTGACGGTGGGGATTCAGAGGAGGAATCACTTGGCGGACTGCGTACTGGACAACCAGTACGCGATTGGCCAGCTGAGGAGGGAGGGCGCATACTCCCAGTGGATGATTGACCGGATGGAGACACGGATTCGGGGTTTGATGGCGGTGTTGGTGGTGATGGTGGCAGTGATGGTGTGGTTGGTATACCACCATGTTTAGATCATGTTAGGGTTGTAGTAGTCAGGGTCCGCTTTTTGATACTCTGTGTAAGCAGTTAGTGGCGATGCTAACATAGAGTGAATCTTGGGTAGTTATAGTACAGCCACTAGCCCATAGGGGGTCTCTTTTTTTTGGGAATATCATTGTAGATACTTTTGGTGTATCATTCAAGCACTGACCCATAGAGGGTTATGTCGAAATGATGCCGATGTAGGACCGATGTATGAAAACTAGATCTATGGGCTGATGTTTATGAAATGTGTACTGATGCTTATGTAATATGTACTAATGTTTATTAATGAATGGAATATGTGTTGTGTATTGAGATTGGAAATTGTATTAATTATATGTATTTTCTTAATGTTGTGTAGAATGGCACCAAAACGGTCAGCTCAAATGTCAGAAGTGGATGTAAGTCGTCTGATTGCTCGGCAGTTAGAGGCGGCGATACCGGATATTGTATCGCGCATCGCCGCCAGTATTAACAATACGACCAATCCAGGCCCTGCGAGCAATCAAACGACCACCAATAATGATGGGGAACAAAATGTTAATCCTCCACCGAACGATAACCCGATTCCGAGTAATGACGCACCGCCTAGGGTGGTCGTTACAGACAGTAATGGCCCTATACCTAGTGTTGAAACGAACCGCACTGAACCGACTCCTGCAACAAAGGGATGTTCAATTAAAGATTTCATGTTGTGCAAGCCCCTAGAATTTAGCGGGTCTGAGGGACCAAATGGGTTGGTTAAGTGGATTGAGAAAATAGAGTCTGTTGTGAACATCAGCAACTTCCCTGAGGATTACGTTGTTAAGTATGCTACCTGCACGTTCACGGACCATGCCTTGACATGGTGGAACACAATAGTGCAAACTCGCGGTCAGGCAGCGACAAACCGCATGACCTGGGCAGAGCTCAAGGCCCTTGTACTGGAGCATTTCTGCCCGAAAAACGAACTGCAGAAATTAGAAAACGAATTGTGGAACCTGGAGATGCAGGGGGCAGACCACTTGGGTTATACGAACCGATTCAATGAGTTGTCGCGATTGGTGCCATGGTTGGTCACCCCAGAGTCAAAGAGGGTTGAGCGTTACATATGGGGACTAACTCCAGTAGTAAGGAGTATAGTCAACGCCGGAGGACACAAGACGTTTGAGGGTGCGGTGACGCAAGCTGGTATCGTCACATACGATTTCGTGATGAGTGGGTCACTGAAAGTGGCAGGAGAGTCCGCTGGGGGAAAGCGAGGTACGTATGACAATAGGATCCAGGAGAAGCAACAAAATAAACGTGCTCGGCTCGCTGCCCAGAACTACGCCATGACTAGTTCAGGCGGAAGGCAGGAACCGCATACAAGGACGTTTCCTAGGTGTGGGAAATGCGGTTACCAGCATGGTGGCGAGTGCAGGGGGGTAGTGTGCCACCGGTGTGGCAAGAATGGGCACTACGCATCGAGTTGTAGGACTAACCTGAACAATCTGAACCGACAACCGCAACCTATCCGTGCGCAGCCATTTAGGACCCAACCAGCCCGACAACAAAACCCACAAGGAAACCAAGTGATGACCACCAGCCGTGCTTGCTTTGAATGCGGCAGCACAGACCACTTCAAGAGAAACTGCCCGAAGCTGAACCAGGGAGGAAATGGGAGGCAAACCATGGGTCAGGCATCGTCGTCCAATCCAGCGAGAGGCCGAGCGTTTGTGATGGGGGCGAACGAAGCACGCCAGGACCCCAGCGTAGTGACAGGTACATTCCTCGTCTCTGATCATTACGCTTCTGTATTATTTGATACGGGCGCCGATAGAAGTTTTGTCTCTGTTAAATTCCTATCGATAGCAAACCTTCCGATTAGTGAAACCATAGAACCTAATACCGTAGAAGTCGATAACGGTAAAACCATGATAGTTAATCAGATAGTTCGGAATTGCCCTTTTATTCTGAACAATCAATCCTTCCTGATTGACTTATTACCGGTAGAACTAGGTAGTTTTGACGTAGTAGTGGGAATGGATTGGTTAGCACGTAACAAAGTGGAAATAAACTGTGAAAAGAAAATCGTCAAGATCCGGGTGTCGGATGACGATGAGGTGTTAGTGCAAGGAGAGAAGTCGGGCACAATGATACCATTTATATCCCATCTCAAGGTGTTAAAATATATACGCCAGGGATGCGTGGCGTATCTAGCTAGCTTGACGGCCACAGTTTCTGATGAGAAACGGGTGGATGATATCCCGGTGGTACGCGAGTTTCCACAAGTTTTCCCAGAAGAACTTCCTGGATTACCGCCAACCCGACAGGTCGAATTCAGAATCGATTTATTACCTCAAGCTAGCCCTGTTGCTAAAGCACCCTACCGACTTGCACCGTCCGAGATGCAAGAATTATCCAATCAGTTGCAAGAATTGTTGGATAAAGGATTTATACGTCCTAGTCATTCCCCGTGGGGTGCACCTGTATTATTCGTGAAAAAGAAGGACGGGAGCCTTAGAATGTGCATTGATTACAGGGAGTTGAACAAGTTAACAATCAAAAATAGATACCCTCTTCCCCGAATCGATGACCTGTTTGACCAGCTGCAAGGTGCGAGCTATTTCTCAAAGATCGATCTTAGATCGGGTTACCATCAGGTTAGAATTCAGGAAGAAGATATTCCAAAAACCGCATTCCGGACTCGCTACGGCCATTACGAGTTCTTAGTTATGCCTTTCGGGCTAACAAATGCGCCGGCAGTGTTCATGGACCTCATGAATCGAGTCTGTAAACCCTATCTCGACAAATTCGTCATCGTGTTTATTGACGATATTTTGATTTACTCGAAAAGTAAAGAAGAGCACGAGCAACACTTAAGAATAATTTTAGAGCTTCTGAATCAGGAGAAGTTGTATGCAAAATTCTCCAAGTGTAACTTCTGGTTACAAGAAGTGCAATTCCTCGGTCACGTTGTAAACCATCAAGGAATACACGTTGATCCGAGTAAGATTGAAGCAATTAAAAATTGGCAAGCACCTAAGACGCCAAAGGAAATCCGCCAATTCTTAGGCTTAGCTGGATATTATCGTCGATTCATAGAGAACTTTTCCTGCATCGCCCAACCGTTAACTCTCCTGACTCAAAAGGATCGAAAGTATGAATGGGGAGAAGAGCAGGAGACGGCGTTTCAAACGCTAAAACAAAAATTGTGCCAAGCGCCGATTTTAAGTCTCCCTGATGGAGACGATGGTTTTGTCGCGTATTGTGACGCATCGCGTAGATGGTTAGGATGCGTGTTGATGCAGAATAATAAGGTTATAGCCTATGCTTCCCAACAGTTAAAAGTACACGAGAAAAATTATACTACTCACGACTTAGAACTGGGAGCGGTTATCTTCGCACTTAAAATCTGGAGACATTATCTCTACGGTACGAAGTGCACCATCTTCACCGATCATAAAAGTTTGCAACACATATTCGATCAGAAGGAACTGAATATGAGGCAACGAAGATGGGTCGAGTTGTTAAGCGATTATGACTGTGACATCCGTTATCAACCCGGCAAGGCTAACGTCGTAGCCGATGCCTTGAGTAGGAAAGATCGGGTTAAGCCATTACGAGTGCGGGCGCTGGGGATGATAGTCCAGCCGAACCTTTCGGACCTGATTCTAGTCGCTCAACGTGAGGCGTTGAAAGAGGAACAATTGGAAAAGGAGGGACTTTACGGCAATGAGAAGAATTTCGAACAGCGCGTGGACGAAATTCTCTATTTCAAAAATCGGATTTGGATCTCGACCCTCCATGACCTTCGTGATTTAATCATGGACGAAGCGCATAGATCGAAATATTCCATACATCCGTGATCGGATAAGATGTACAAGGATGTGAAGGAGTTCTACTGGTGGCCGGGTATGAAAAAGGATATAGCATCGTATGTCGGTAAGTGTACGACTTGTGCGAGAGTTAAGGCGGAGCACCAGAAACCCTCGGGGATGTTACAACAACCAGAAATTCCCGAATGGAAGTGGGAGCAAATCACGATGGATTTTGTGACACATCTTCCTAAAACGTCCCGAGGGCATGATGCAATTTGGGTAATCGTGGATCGATTAACCAAATCGGCACATTTTATCCCGATTAGGAATAATTATAACACTGAGAGACTTGCGCAGATTTATATAAATGAAATTGTGTCTCGTCATGGGATACCCATCTCAATCATCTCCGATCGGGATAGTCATTTCACCTCCAATCTTTGGCAAGCTGTACAAGAAGCGCTGGGAACGCGTATTGATCTAAGCACAGCTTACCACCCTCAGACCGATGGTCAGTCTGAGAGGACTATCCAAACTCTGGAGGATTTGCTTCGTGCATGCGTACTGGATTTTAAGGGAAATTGGGATCAACATCTCCCACTCGTTGAATTTTCCTATAATAACAGTTACCATAGCAGTATAAAGGCAGCGCCTTACGAGGCATTGTATGGTCGGAAGTGCCGATCACCACTCTGCTGGACTGAAGTGGGCGACACTCAGGTTATTAGATCAGACCTGGTCCAGGAAACGACCAGCAAAATCCTTGAAATTAGGAACAATCTAAAGGCCGCGCGGGATCGGCAGAAGAGTTACGCCGATACCCGTAGAAAACCATTGTCGTTTGAGAAAGGTGATAAAGTGTATTTGAAGGTATCACCTTGGAAGGGTGTAGTCAGATTTGGAAAGGCGGGGAAGTTAGCCCCGAGATATATTGGACCATTCAATATTACTGCAAAAATTGGTCCCGTAGCATACCGATTAGAACTACCCGATGAACTGAGTGCAGTTCACAATGTGTTTCACGTATCGAACTTGAAAAGATGTTTGGCGGATGAGACATCGGTGTTACCTCTAGAGGGTGTCCAAATAAGTGATAAGCTCAATTTCGTAGAGGAACCCATAGAAATAGTAGACGGGAAAATCAAGCAACTTAGACACAATAAGATTTCGTTGGTCAAAGTTAGATGGAATTCGCAACGAGGCCCAGAATATACATGGGAACGAAAGGAAGAATTCCGGAAGAAATACCCCTATCTATTTCCTCAAAAGGAAGTAGTCGACGCGTAAAATTTCGAGGACGAAATTTTTGTTACGGGGGGGGGGGGGAATGTAACGATTCCGGCAGAATCAGGTATACCCTAACCGGTATATACTATTTATGTAATATTTAATAATGAATATGTGAATTATAATGCGTTTATACGAGTATGTATGATTCATAGTACGGATTATACCCGATTATACAATTAATCGTATTTGAAATACGATTAACCGATTAACGGTTATTGAAGCCCGAACGAATCAAGGACACATTATAGACGAGATATATGATATTTAGTGATGTTTACGAAGTATTAAAGCTTCGGGATAAGTGAGTTAAAGCACAGAAAAGAATTTTCGATTTAATGGTACGTCGGTACGTTAAACGAAAACTTTAATACCAAACCGAGCAAGAGACGATCGATCAAGCCGAAAAAGATGCGCAGTTATTAATAATATGATGTTTTAAGTTAATGAAAGTCATGGTTTAAGTTTTTGAAGTTTTAAATCGGTTTTATATAAATTTCATTTTTAAGCCGAAAAACGACCGTTTTAGCCTCGTTTTAAGCCGAATTAAACATTTAATCGAAAAACGAACTGAACCAGATTATCCAAAACGTTATCCAGATTCCTGAAATCCAAATGAATGGCCAAGAATGGAGAGTTGGTCCCACCCCACCCTCTCCTTGACTCCGATCGGATTAAAGGGAATGATCCCTTTATCCTTGTTATTTTTTTTTACACAAACACTCCATGATATCCATCTCCTCTCCACCTTAAGATCCAAAATTCCAAAGTTTTAGCAAGAACAACGAGGTAAAAACCGAGTTAATTACGTGTTCATCTTCCTTTCTCGAGTTTAATTACAAGAAAATGAAGTTTCAAGTGAAAAAGGGTGAAAACCCGAGATGAAACTGATTCTTGCATGATCAAGTGATGTATACGGGTTATACAAGGGATCTTGGTCCAAGAAAGGAGTTAAACGAACCAAAAACGAATTTTTACTGTTAAATCTTTGTTTTTAAGTCATAACCGAAACCATGAAAGAAATGGCTTGATTGTGGGTGTAACTTGCTTGGTGTGGTGTTATTATGCTTGTAGGTGTTGTATCTAGTTGATAGCAAGGGCTAGAAAGCGAGATCCTTGCGATTTGAAGCTAGAAACGCAAGGTAGTTCGATTTTTGTATGTTGTTGTGTTTTGGGACAGATTGTGATACGTGTGGAGTTAGGTCATGAAATTTTACAGAGGTGTTAGATATATGGAAATATGAGTTCTGTGAATTTTTGGTAATTTTTGGACAAAGGATGAATATTTGGTGAATTTAATGCTCAGTTTTGGCCAAAAATGGTGAAAAATAGTTAAATATCATGAAAAATTCTAGATAATTCCAGATAAGATTTTTATAACATGTAAAAGTCACATACAAAATTTGAGGTCAGTTGGAGAAGTCTAAGTAGACTTTTCGGTTAAACGAGTTCTAGGGTTTTCTAGCTCGGTTTTAGTGAAAATGGAATTTAAAAAGGGATTTTGGTTCTGGAAAAATTACAGGGTACTAGGTGGATGGCAGGGGTCATCCAGGAAAAATTTGGGATTTTTCTAAGATCTTTTGGTATTTACGACATATTTAGTGTTTAAATGGTGTTTAAAAAATAGATAAATAAATTTTAAATATAAAAATTAATTCTGGAAATATTTTTATAAAATTCCCCACTGTCAAAAAGTGATTTGTGCAAAATTTCAAGATCCGAGTCTAAACGGATAATTATTTGTGCTAAAAAGAAAATAAAAACAAACTTTTAAAGCTTAAAACGCGTAAACCGGTAAAGTTCGCATAAGCGAGCTGACTGGTGTATAAAAACCCTAAAATTGGACTATTTTCATATAACTAAGTTAAACAAGTAAAAATAAATCATCCGAAAATAATTCGGATGATTTGAGTAATTTTTACTCGATTTATCAGTTTCCGGTGCGCTAAAGACAGAAACGGGTCCCGCGGCCAAACGGGGCGACTAAACCGAGCTCTAATTTCACATCTTTAATTAAATTATCAATCAACCACTATTTTCGGATCGTGTGCGACAAAACTCATTTTTGAAATGTAAAAACAGATAACCGTGCTAGGCACGCAAAACAGGGAAATCAAACTATTAGTAATTTTGACTGTTGAACTCTAAACGATATCACAATCTGAGTCCGGAGAAGTGTTTCTGGGTTAACATTGCCCCCGGAACGGTTACAGTACTGGGTTAACAGTGTCCCCAGATGTACCGGTTGACACGGTTAAAGTTATATTAATAGTGTTTGTATAATAACGAACTTAGGGATCGTATTACAGATCCGGACTAATAGCTGGTGTACTGTGATAACAACTTGTTTGCGATAAGGTGAGTTTCACGAGCCCTTTTTTCTGAACTGTTTTTAAATATTTTCCCGGGGCGGAAAACATGTTATTATTGAAATGTTTAAGTACATACTGAACGCATGGATTTGCGTGTATTTATATATATGTTTTATTGTACGAGAATCGTACGGAAATGTACTAAGATGGTAATTGTCTGAGTTGCTAACATTCTAAGGCCCCGGAACACGAGTGATTAACTGAAAGCCGGTAGAGTGTGAATAGTACTATTGGTCTGACAAACCCAACTGGTCCGGCATGGATTTGCTGATGTTTCCCAGCCAGTTGCACATGTCTATTTTGTTGTTATAAATATTTTGCTATGTAATGTTAGACATAGCGGTTTGGGGCAGGTACGTGGGCGGAGTATGCCACGGGGTTGTGTGTGGATAGTCAGAGGTTTCACTTGTGGGCTCAGCATAATTACATCGCTAATATTATTATGATGATGATTTATCACTGTTTATTTAAATTAGTGAAACTCACCAACTATTCGTAGTTGACCCGTTTTCTTTACATGCTTTCTAGGTACTCCCAAACTGGAATAAGTGCTACATGCTTGATGATGCGTACTTTTTGTGGAAGCTTAGTGATCATTTTGTATTAAATATGTTAATGTACTGTTGGTAAAACTTATGTGTAACGCCTAGACGGTAACTAAACTCGGAACAATGTAATATGGTGTGTATTAATGTAGTGGTGTTTTTCTTTATAAGCAATGCTGTTGATATCAGACGTGTCTGTTGCATCCCGTTTACGTTTCCACTGCGGTTACGGGGTGTTACACTAGTCGACGGTATTTATCCGGAGTGGGCCACGTTGGTTCTTAGCTTTACGTGCCCGACTGACGAAACATGTCAGTACTTCAAGAAAAAACACGAGTCGGCAAGAAAAGACATCGAAAGGGCATTCGGTGTATTAAAGAAACGTTGGTTTATCATTAGACAACCGGCTCGTTTTCTACAAATGGATAATTTAAGAAACATAATTTACACTTGCATTATCTTGCATAACATGATATTGGAGGACTCGGGTAGAGCAATTTGCCAAGACGAGTACAACGATGAGCCAGAGCCGATCTGTACACTAAACGAAAATGAAAAACTTGCTAATTTATTAAAAACACGAAAAAAGGAAACGAATTTCAGCCTTCGATCGGATTTGGTTGAACATCTTTGGAGTAATAAGGACGACGATTAAAAATAGCTTTAATTTTTTTTATATGTTTTTTTATTTAATTTATTTGTACTTTAGTATTATTATATTTTTTTATTATTGTATTATTTATTATTGTATTGGTTTTTTTGTTTTATTAAAAAAAAAAAGAAAAAAGGTTGGGCTTCGAAGCCCCCTCACCATAGAGGGGCATTATGACCTGGGGCTTCGATGCCCCCAGTGCCTACGTGGCGCTGAAGTGGCATTGTGGAGGGGCTTCGAAGCCGCCCACCATAGCACGCAGCCTAAGAGCATTTTCAACCCGTTCCATAAAATTATGTGAGGGGGATTTGCAAATTATATGGTATGGTTATGAGTGGTTGTGAATAGAGAAGATAGAAAATTGATATGAGAAAGTTAAATTTGAGGTTTCACTGTAGATACTGTATAATTTTTTAATATTTTCATAAAGTAGTTGTGAGTGAAAGAGAGAGAAAATATGATGATAAATATATAAAAAAAATATTATTTAATTAAACATGAGAGAAAATAAAATTTTTTTTTATAATGATAAATGTATAAAAAAATATTATTTAATTAAACAGGAAAGAAAATACAGTTTTTTTAGTATAATTATATTATATATATGGATATAGGGTAGGGAACGAGCTAGGAATGCTCTAAGAAGGTGAGTAAAACTTTGGAGGGTATTTGACGAAATTTGCTTTAGGGTTCAGCAAGTGACACATGAAATACCCAACAAAATTATCCGAAATATCCAAAAAATTATCTGAAGTATCCGAAAATTATACGAAATGTCCAAAAAATTTTCCGGAATATCCGAAAATTATCCAAAATATCCAAAATATTATTTAAAATTTATAAATAATATTTATTATTTAATAAGTAAAAAATATTTTTTTGGATATTTCGGATTTCTGAACTATCCATAATTTTTCAAAATCATTAACAGAATTTCGAGATTCGGATATCCAAATTTTCGGATAATTCGAATTCAATTTCGGTATTTCACATATTTCGAATACGGGTTCAAATTCTGATTTTTGTGAACACCCCTAAATATCACCGCTTCAGAGAAATTTGGAGAGTTGGGTGTGGGTGATCTAGGTAACTTTTTTTAAGAACAAATTTCCTAAAACACAAACTAGCAAAAAGCTAGAAAAGAAACAACAAAGCAAAGTTACAACTCAAATTTACACCAATCTTTCCAAAACAAAACTTTAAGGAGGACCGATTCTTAATCCAAAGAAAACCCATAGATTTTATGTCCTCCATCGTTTTGGAGATGTTAGGCGACTAGTTTGAAAAATCACCTTGGTCCGGGTCATCCGTACACATCAACACACCGTAAAAATTACACCTTAAAGCACCTTATTTTTCTTGAGTCCCAAATTGTTGGATTCATGAATGGAAAGCAAATCTCGGTCCGAGAACGCGAAAATCAAATCAATATTACACCAATTGCTAACGAATTGCCAAATTATAAAAATAACACAAAGTGAGAAGGTGGTCACTATTCTCCTCGTAATCACTACAAAGGCGACAAGTCGTTGATCCCACGTCAATATTCCTTTTAGCGGGAGGCACAAAAGTCGAAATCCTATCCATTATGCCTTCCAAGAAAGAATGTTGTCCTTAATCGAAACCCAACAGTTCCACGTTATAGTAAGCAGGACAGATGTGTTGGAGTTTTTGAAAAGAGTTTATTTCATGGCGGCAACAATGAAAACACCCACTAAATCGTTTAGACAAATCCAACGGTCCAAGCATTTCCACCGCCATTTCCAAACTATATTCCCATCAACAACCTCAAAACAAGATTGAGCTATACATGCTTTATCCTTTACAATTAAAAGCAGATTTGGAAAAACTTATCTTAAACGGCAGGGAAAATCTAATTTTATTCCCATACCCAAAACTCCTATGATAAGACTGGCTATATTGAGGTTGGATGTGACAACCCTAATTTAAAAAAAAGGTGAATTATTAAAATTAAGCCAAGTGAATTAGATAATGTATTTAAACACATAATCCTAACAAATAATAATAACAATTCTCGTCCACGTTATAATAGTTCATCAAAAACATTCTTTTATATTGTTATTAGAAGTTAATATTTAAACTTAACTAAACGTACTCCCAAATATACCAATCAAAGATCGGATTCCAACCCCCTTATCCCTTTGATTTCAGCTTCCACTTCTAATAAGATATATTTTAACTTCAAATTTGAATGAACACAATTGTAGTGCCATTCAAACAACTTGTGTAACAAACTCTTAATCTTCATCATAATAAAAACCATCCACCCTTATCTCCCTTTCATTCCATCGACAGCCACAATCCACCTTTTCTTTTCACAACCTATATACACCCTAACACAAAAACTTTATCAATCATTCAAGTCTTCAAGCTTCCAAGATCATTTTAGGTGAATTAGACCCTAAACCCTATTGTATTTTCTTTAATATGCAAAACACATATTCTAAACTAACTTGATTATTTTATTACTTCTGAAATCATCCACCAAAAGGGATCCAAGTCGTGAGGGCAGCCTACCAAACCATCCTCGGTATGCTTACACTCTTCGATTTGTTGTTTCTGCATAAATATTTATAAACATACCCTAATGATCTAGACATAATGATAACAATGATAATATAACATGAATATGATGATAGTTGGTCGTTTATGTTGATTTCATACAAGTTTGATACATAAAAACTTGCTTATAATTCAAGCAGTCACAACAGTTAATAAAAGCAGATTTGAAACTAAGTTTTATGGCATCATAACTTGTTGATAACTAAACTATTTTGGTCGATTATCGAGTCTAAATTGTAGTTCTATAAGTCTAGTTTTCAGAAGACTAAGTTTCGTATTTTTTCGTTAAGTATAAGTTGGTCAAATGGATTTTATACAAATGTAGGTCAAATTTGATCTCGAGACAGATTCACTGAGTTGTTTTCCTGAAGTCGTAACTCATTCACTGTACGTCCAAAAACCTTAACTGAAACGTTATATTATGTGTCTATAAAAATTTTCAACTGGTCTTGCATTATTCTCCTAAGCGTATAATTTCTAATGAATTTTGTCGTTAGCGGTCGCTGAAAAGTGGCTCTTACGACCCATCATTGTTCTATGATTTTTAGTAAATTATCTATACGTCATAAAAATATTTCTGGAAACTACAAACATAAGGGGAAAATTCCAGAAAATTTTATAAGAAAATTACAATCTTTTGGTCAGTCAATAAAATTCGTGTTTGAACAGTAAAATCTGATCTAGAAAACAAACTTTCTAATCCTATTAACTTTTCAATTTTCTTAACTAAGCGCTATTTAGCATGTAATATATGTTTAAACCCTAGTATACCACTAATAACTTAAATTGGTCTTATATTACAGAATTTAACTTGTGCACACACAATTTGGTACTTAAACAATTATCTAAACATCACAACTTAACATAATGCTTATCTATCAACTTAAACTAGTTCTTATACGCGATGCATGTGTTGTAGTATTCTTGTAGGATGTCCCTCTCAACTTGTACCTTTGTGTGGAATAACTATCAACACTATCAGGTGAGTTCATAGCCCCTTTTATATGCTTTTAAACGTTTTATACTTTGGGTGGAAAACATGAATAATCAATTATTTTTACACAGGGCCGGCTTCGAGAATTTAAATGCCTCGGCCGAGTCGAAATAAAAAGGCCCATATGCCTTATAAGAAATAACGAAATATATAAGCTAATTTTTTTAATGACGATTAATGTTATGAATAAAAAAAAAAGTTTGGGCCCAATATATTTAAGATGATTAAGATTCATATATATTTTATAATTTTGTTTTCAAATATATATAATAAATTTGGCCCCTGAAAATTACAGGCCTCTGCTAAATGTCTGGCTCACACTACCCTAAGGTCGGCCAAGTTGTTTACCATGTTACTAGAACTCCAAATCTATTAAGAAATGATAACAATATGTATGTGTGTTAATACAACTGATAAATCTTTAGATGAAAAAAATATTGTCAACTAATAATTCAATTATATATTTTGTTAAAAGTATGGATAATGGTTAAAGTAAAATCGAATATGAATAGTATAAAAATTTCTTAATTTTCTATTATGTTAAAAGGATAAAAATACTTTATAAAAATCAAATAGAATATTTATTTTAAAATTTATTACAATCCTACTCATTTCTTTTGCATTAAAATATATTATGTTAATACGTAAAGAATAGTAGGTTATAGCTTATAACCTTATTGGTGAGATAATCATTTCTATTGTTACTTCATTTTCACAATATACCTTATCCTTTTTACGATATAACCGGTTCAACCGGCCGGTGCGTACCGGTTTTTAAAACATTGCTCTTCGGTCACCGCAAAATTTTCCGAATTGTCTTTTTTCATTTTTTTATCTTAGTTATACTACTTTGTCAACGATAGATTGAAAGGTCAAACTACCATAAATTCAGAACGATGTCAACTCTTCGGTGGTTCCAACGTGCCCCCGAAAAAGCCGTGCCCCGGCCGGGTGTCCGGCTTGCACCACCCTAGAGCCGGCCATGGTTTTACATGCTATTTGATTCAAGCTTTATTTCATAATATTCGTTATGTGTGATCATTACAAGTGTATACTTAATCAAATGTACAACCATTAACTTCTTAAGCCCGTGGTAGTATGATGATAGATCTATTGGCCCAACCCGCCCACGCAGGCCTCGGGTAGAGGCCTGTGTGTTCAGAATCAGACGATCGTTAAACATTAAACATAATAGCCTAATTGTGGATTAGACGACTCGTTAAACATGTTAGAGGTTTGGTTGTAATCATTAAGGTGTAGAAGTAACTTAACACATATAGAATGTTTTCAACGTAAAACTTATTTTATTAAAACCTATGTTCTCACAAACTATTTTTAGTTGACACTCTAGCATTTTTTTCAGGTATTGAAAATGAGTTCGTTGAAGATTACTTGGTGCAAGACATAGGACTTTGGACCTAGATTAAATAATGAATAAAGCACTATTTATTTTCTATCATGTTTTATTTGAACAATATGTGCTTGTTACTTGTTTTAAATCTATTCATGAATTATGAAATTTTAGTCGATCATGAGCTACGAGCAATCACCATCTCGCCCCAACATATTCCGCTGTTGGTTGGGGCGTGATATTGGAAAAAGCAAATTGATTCGAAAAAACAAATTGATTCGAAAAAACAAATTGATTTATCTAGGTAACTAGAATTATGCTTTATAGATTAAATAATGGAGATTGAGATGCTTCCCAAACTAGAGGTTTGGGCCAAAGTCATTTGGGCTCTTCATGGTAGCTGTGACCTGGTCAAAGCCTATTCGTTTGAAGGAAGCATCCATTGAACTTGAGTGATATTGGTAGTATGGAAGGTTAATTAGCGACATAAATCGTTAACACTCATAATAAATTTAAAGCTTTTGTCGGTTGTGGGATTTGTGTTAAAGCGTGCAATAACAATTACTTCGTGGGCAAGAAAGATTTCAGGTTATCCTATAAGTTAGGAGAAGATAAATAAAAATAAATTATTATTTTATAATTAAAGTTTTCGTTTATCCTTTTATTGTTTTTAAGTTTGAGTATGTTTAGTGCTAAGTAACTTAAGGGGTAAGTAAACGTTATTATATAACCAAGGTCGTAGAATAAGTTTACTGTATCAGTTTTATAAAGTTTTTTAGTTTGTCGTTTTCCTAACAAAAGTTTGTGTTTTTGATTCACTTGCTTAAAGTTTAACAGCTTGGTGAAGTTCTAGAGGAAGAATTGGTCTAACCGTGGGCTATTATGTGATGCCTTCCTTGCAGTTTTTTGCAATTGCTGAAGATAAATTGGCTACAATTATGAATAATTTCACAAATGTGGGTTCCATAGTGTGATAGGCCTAGAATTGGGCTAAGCACCCAAACCAATAGTGGAATGGTTAGAGCTGGGAGATATCATGGCTTTATTCAACAAGGTTCGTATTGACTTATTTATTTACAAGCTACAAGACCCGGTATCACTTATTCAATCAACGTCTTAAGCTAATTCGTTAGCGATCCAAGAGAAAGCCACCTTAAAACCGCCAATCGTATTCTTTAATACCTCAAAGCAACACCTGGGCAAGGTAACTAAAGACAGGGGAATGACTCTCACAGCTTATTGTGACTCCGATTGGCTTGGATGCCCTATTACAAGACGATCAAGAATGGGGTATTTACTACTCTTAGGGGTGCTCCCATATCCTGGAAGTCAAAGAAGCAGGCCGTCGTTTCTCGTTCATCTGCCGAAGCCGAATATTGTGATACGGCTTCGACGCTAGCGAAATTTTGTGGATGCAATGGCTACTTGGTGAACTCGAAATGCCATGCACCAGCCCTACTCAATTCTTTTGTGACAACCAAGCCGCAAAACACATTGCAACCAATCCCGTCTTCCACGAATATACTAAACACGTTGAAATGGACTATTGCTTTGTTCGAGAACGGGTTGAGTATGAGGAAATACAACCCATGCAGATTCACATGACAGCATAATTCCCTAATGTTTTCACCTAACCATTGGGTACATAATCCTTTCGTTCCTTGCTTGACAGTTGGGTATTGTTAACTTGCATTCACCACTTGAGGAGAACTAATGACCGGATTATGTGGAAGCAAAGTATATGTATACCATATTTACCTCCTGTATGTTAGGCTAGGTTGGTGTTTATTTCATTTGTATGTTTTGACCGGTATGACCATAAATTGTGATTTCCTCGTTGTAATTCCGTGAACATTTCAATACTAAAAAACAATCTTTTGTGCCAAAATAATAAGAATTATTAGATTATATCATCTATCTAACCATTTTTCCATTAAAGACTTTCTCGTTTCTCGTCTTCAAATTCTCCAACGAGCAATAATCACGATTATTTGAAAAATCTCCTCCACTTCGCCCAGATCAATAGTTTTATAAAGATCTAACAACTCTCCAACCATAAAGCAAAAGATAGAAGGGACTTTACACCTACTGCAAACATAATCCCACAGCCGCAGCGAAAATTAATGAAAGCATTTGAAAAGCAAACTGAGAAAAAGATTGTTCATCATTCTGATTATAACTCTTAAAATCAAAGTCAAAGTCAACTAAGAAAAATCCATGAGTTAACAGATAAATACACTAAACAAATATGACACTTCAATCATTGCTCTAATTTTATTTATTTGAACAAGATGAATATAACCATAATTTACAAAATAAAATCCAAATCAACCCGATCCGAAGAAAATACACTAACAAATTTAAGAACATACTTCGTTTCAAAATTAGCAATAGTTATTATTACATAACAAAAAAAGGTAATTAGAGATTTAAGAATAGTATATGTTATATAATTTTTTATTTATAAATTCTACTTACAAATTTAAGAATTCCAAATATTATGTTCTTTGTAGTATACGGGTCCTAATCTAGTTAAATGTGATCCCCTAATTTCCGTTTAAAATATTATAGATGTTGTAGGTCCCCCCGGGGCGTCGCCGATCGATACGAGATCCGCAAGAGGTCTAGGAGTGCGGAATCCTCTTAGACTCGTTAATGGTGTACAAGATGAAGAACACAAACACGTACACGAACAAATACACGAACGGGATAATCAAATCTGCAGATTCTTATATAATAATCAAAACACTTACATACCAAACATGAAAACAAATGACACGGCCGACCCGAGGTGAGCTCTACCTCGGGCCGTCCCACACGGCTCACTCTCTCGGTTTCTCTCTAGCTAATTAAACTTATCACACAATACTCTGAATTACTGGATTACTAACTCTAAACACGACACACATATATATATATATAAACTTCACGGGCTTGGGCCTGTAGGCGAAGTTGTTACAACTTCGTCTATGGCGAAGTTGATATAACTTCGCCTATGGCAGAAGTTGTGCTAACTTCGCCTATGGCGAAGTTGTTATAACTTCGCCTATGGCAAAGTTGTTCTAACTTCGCCTGTGTCGTTCCGCTGGTCAGAATTGCATAGCGACGGTCACAAAATGCACCAACAGACTCCCCTTTGACCGTTGCTCTCAATTCTAACAAACACGAAAGATCATATGTTAAAAAACATGCACCAACAGACTCCCTCTTAACTGATGATCTTCTGTTTGCCCTTCAACCAGCCGTGTCTGAAACTGTCATGTAGCTTCACAAATCTACCAATCACCCAGCGTCTTCCATATCAGATCTCCCCTTCAGTGTAAGCTTCTCCGACTATAACGATTGAGGTCTTTGAAATGCATGCATCCTCGTGCCAATAGATCATCTCAACCAATCACGTGAGTCCATCTGACTTCACCAACACGTGAAGTTGGGCTTCCTCCACAACTTCACCAACTCGTCGGCATACGATAAGGTTTAATCTTCAACTACTCAACATCAAGTGATCAATTTCATCACAAAACCACCTTGACAGAATCTAACACATGACCATTAATTAATCCGAAGCATCTTCAATCACCAGGGATAACGATCAAGAACATAAACACTTTAGTTCCCGATTAAATCCAACTTGTTCCAGAATTTTCACTCTAATAAATAAGCATCACGTTTCAGGATCCAATTCTCGAACGCCTTGAAAATAACATAAATAATATGCTCTGACTGCAATCCAGTAATGACAAAAACCTTCAGTTCAATTTGACTTTCTTCAGTTGGTCAACCTCGAACAACAACTATTTCATTGCCACAAACACCCAAATATGTGTCAATATCCAGTTTCAATCAATATCCCATTCACAAACTCAACTCCATATCCAGAGTTGACACGTATTTGTTCACACGTAAGATCCAGAGATAACAAGTTTCACTCGTTGACGGAACAACATCTCCGGTCTCCCAATAATCGTGTACACCTGGCCATACAAACGAAAACACCAAAATACTTTTTTTTTTTTATTTTTTTTTTATTTTTTTATTTTTTTTAAACTCGTTAACTTCGCCTAAAGTTAACATCGCTCCTCCTTAACTTCGCCTGTCCATAACTTCACCTGGCTGATAAGCGAACTTGTGAGGTAGGCGAAGTTGTGAATAACTTCGCTTAACCTTATATCTTCGCCTAAACCCTACGAACAGTGACGGCAACTTCGCCTGATGAACAATAACTTCGCCTGCGGCGCTGTTCGGCCAGAAACGCACAGAAACGTGCCAGAAACACCAAAACGCAGATCTCGAACTATAGCATAAGAGCCTAAGGCTTTGATATCACATGTAGGTCCCCCCGGGGCGTCGCCGATCGATACGAGATCCGCACGAGGTCTAGGAGTGCGGAATCCTCCTAGACTCGTTAATGGTGTACAAGATGAAGAACACAAACACGTACACGAACAAATACACGAACAAATACACGAACGGGATAATCAAATCTGCAGATTCTTATATAATAATCAAAACACTTACATACCAAACATGAAAACAAATGACACGGCCGACCCGAGGTGAGCTCTACCTCGGGCCGTCCCACACGGCTCACTCTCTCGGTTTCTCTCTAGCTAATTAAACTTATCACACAATACTCTGAATTACTGGATTACTAACTCTATACACGACACACATATATATATATATAAACTTCACGGGCTTGGGCCTGTAGGCGAAGTTGTTACAACTTCGCCTATGGCGAAGTTGTTATAACTTCGCCTATGGCAAAGTTGTTCTAACTTCGCCTGTGGCGTTCCGCTGGTCAGAATTGCATAGCGACGGTCACAAAATGCACCAACAGATGTAGGGTAGTAAATCTACCTGCAAATCAAGGAAATTACCCCGCGGATCTCAACTTCACCCGTGGATTACCAATGAGCATCCGCGGAAGAGAATCTGCAGGATGTATAAGGAACTTTACACAGACAAAGTTCCCACGTGATATGAAAGAGTAGTTGCAATAAACCGCTTCTAGAAGATTTTCCCAACATTCCCTGATAGCGACATCAGCCAATGGAAGAAAGACAGTTGGACACCTGATAACCGCCCCAATTGGAGCCAGGCTGTCATATCCTGTAAACGCGCGACACATGTCCACTCAGGCAGATATGAAATATCTTGACAATGACAACTCCACCAATCACCTTCCCCCATCCCCGACTATAAATACTTGAATCATCTTCATGAGGTATTCATTCACTCACACTGAACCAGAGCAATTACTTATACTTCATACTTCTTCATCCATAGTAAAGTACTTATTCTCACGCCGGAGGATGGTTACGGGAAGACCCCCAACCTGTCCTTCCCGTGACGGTACTCACGGTGTTTGTTTTGCAAGGAATTGGCTAGAATCTGATCTCATTAGGCATTTAGTACTATCACACTTGGGGAAATATAGATCCGGACTATCCAGTTCCTTCTGTGTTTTTTCATTGGCACCATCCGTTTTTCGAGGCTAGATTTCACGATATTTTGAGGTTTTTGTGGTCTGTTACAATGAGTCAGAACCAACAGTTTCCTACGGTCACTCCGGTGAGAGGAAGACGGACTGATGTTTCCGGAGGTCCGGTTTTGGAAGGCGCCAGGCAGATTTTGGTAGAATCTCGCCGGAGCACTTGAACTCTAGTTCTGAAAGACAGAGCCAAAGAGTTCCCCAGATTTGATGGTGATGAAACGCGAGTTCGTCATCAATCCAGATCTGGAAAAGCAGTGTTGACTCCGGAAGAATGGTACCAGCAAGTGCAACAAAAGTTGAAAGAAGAGTATGATAGATTGGTGAAAAACAATCAGCTACAGTCGAGAACCTTAGTTTATGATTCACCATCTCTTTCACCTCCGCCAATCATACGGCAAAATCAAGTTATTCCAGAAATGGAGTTTGTTGAACAATCAGGTGACCGTCAACAAGGAGGAAATCATGATAGAGGTAGTCCGATCCAGCGGGTCTTATCCCGTAGGATCGTGTATGATCAGAGTCATGCTTCCTAGAGGCAAAGAGATTTCACGTATCAAGAAGAGGGGTACACGAGCGATGACAGTCGTGCACATGGTAAAGAGGGAACTAGTCGGATGCGGACATTGGTAAAGCACACTGAGTACTGAAGTGATGCTGAAGAAGATTTCACAAAACCTTACCGGCCGGCCACATTTGCTGAAAAGTTAAAGTTCATTCCACGAATCGTTACCGCACCATTTCCGACAAACGTAAAAATACCAAGCAATCTTGGTAAATACAATGGGATGACTGATCCAAGTGATCACCTATTGAATTTTACTGCGGTAGGAGGAGTCAGTGGTTGGAAATTACCTTATTGGTGTCATATTTTTGCCTTAACCTTGACTGGAGCAGCGGGTGAGTGGTTCTAGAAACTCCTAGATGGGCAGATAAAAAGTTGGGATGACTTAGTCGCAAAATTCTCACAGCACTTTAGCCAACAACGCAAGCATACACGCGATCCCTCAGAAATTCTGAATGTCGTTCGTCGGGATAACGAGTCCATCGAAAACTTTATCAACCGCTTTAACAATGAAAGTTTAATCATTGGTGGTATTAGTGAGGACATGTTAAGGGTCGCATTCAGACAGAACGTGAGAAGCAATGATTTGATTCGTTGCTTAAAAGGGAAAGATGGAATGCCCACAACGTGGGATGCCATTATGACAGCAGCTAAGGTATTTGCAGCCACCGAGAAACTTTTGGGGCAGGAAACGCCGAAACAGCCTGCTAAACCAGAATTTAAAAGCACCCGCCCCTAAAAGGAAGAAAGGGGTTCGATATGGTCTAGAATACAACCACCTGAGGAGCCTTCCAAACAGTTTGACGCCAGATCACTAATCGGGCAGCAACAGAAAGACCGCGGATAAGGGAAACAAGACCAGAAATAGGCTCCTCTAAGAGAAAATCTATCTTAGATTTTCACAACAGAAAACATTGAGTTCAAAAAGCTGCAATTGATGACTTGGCGAGCGCATTTGAATCCAAACAAACATTGCCTATTTCATGAAGACATCGTACATAACATAAATGATTGTGTAAGTTTAAGGAGTGAGATAGGGGCTGCAATCAAGTAAGGAAAACTCGAGCACTTATTAAAAAATGTTCGTCATGGTGCGCGAAAATAGTCTACTCATGCGGATAAAGGCCCTCCCAAAAAGCAATTTAAGGATCTGAACGTTCACATGATTCAAGGCGGACCACCGCATCGAAACAAATGAACAAAAATTGAAGTGAGAGCCGGTGATCTTCCCAAGGATGAGGGGAGGTCCGTGTATGAAGCAACCATTACTGATAACCTCACTGTTTGGGCACTACAGGTCCCAATATGTCTTTTTTGACACTAGGAGCACGTCTGATATAATGTACGAGCAATGCTTCGAACAACTGGATGAAGAGGATAAGGCACGCTTGAAACCTATCCATGCTCTCGTATCAGGGGTTGTATACGAAGTTATGCACCAGCGGGGGGGGGGGGGGGGGGGTAGAATTCCTGGTCCTACCCACGAGATCCAAACATGATATAATCTTGGGATGCGAAGCGATAGGAGATTTTAATGCAAACCCATCAACCGCACATGGGGCAGTCGGGGGGGGGGGGGTTCCCACATGATTGATATAGCGATCATCCAGGTCAATAAACATTGCTTTACAATAGAAGGGTCCAAACCGGCCAAGATTCCAAGAGGAACAATGAGGACCGAATCCGAAATATGTGTGGTTAATTCTAAGTACCCAGAACAAATGGTCACAATTGGACCCACAATCTCGAAGACAGTCCGCATGTTTCTAAAACAGTTGCTCATGAAAAATGTTGATGTCTTTGCATGGAAAACGTCAGACATGACGGGAGTTCCAAGGGAGATTTCTAAACATAGACTGCGGGTAAATCCGGCATACACGCTGATTATTCAAAAGAAAAGGAATATGGGCCTAGAGCAAACGAAGGCTATGAATGAACAATTTCAAGACCTGTTGCAAGCGGGGATCATCCGCGAAATTCAGTACCAAACTTGGGTGGCCAACCCAGTGATGGTCCCTAAAAGCAATAGAACTTGGCGAATGTGTATAGACTTTAAGACTTGAACAAGGCATGCCCGATAGACTTAAAGGTGGATGCAGTGGCGCTATATAAATTTAAATGTTTTGTAGATGCATACAAATGGTATCATCAGATTCAAATGGCTGCCTGCGATGAAGACAACACAGCCTTTCGAACTGATCAAGGGACTTTTTGTTACAAGATGATGCCCTTTGGGCTAAAGAATGCGGACGCCACATATTAGAGGTTAATGGATAGCACATTCAAGAACTAGATTGGTAGAAATTTGGAGCTCTATATGGATGATTTGGTAATAAAAAGCGTGGAGGAAGACCAAATGTTGCGTGATATTGAAGATATCTTCTCTACTTTGAAGAAGATTAAAATGAAGCTTAACCCGGCTAAATGCTCTTTCGACACGGAAGAGGGTAAATTCCTGGGCGTCATTGTTACCGGGGATGGGTTCAAAGCGAACCAAGTGAAAGTTCAAGCAATTGCACGGATTCCATCCCGATCGTCATTAAAAGAAGTGCAAGCACTGAATGGCCGGTTTGTGGCGTTAAACAGATTTTTAGCCAATCATGCATCTAAATCCTTTCCCTTCGTGTCGACATTACGAAACTGCTTGAATAAAGCACATTTAAATGGACACCAGAGGCGGAAAAGGCATTTGTGGAGGTAAAAAGATGTTTGATGGAACTCCCGACATTAACCGCGCCACACATAGGAAAACCTCTCACGCTGTACTTATCTGCATTTGACATCACGATAGGGGCAATATTGTTAATGGAAAGGAAGACCGTCCAGCCGCCAATCTACTATGTAAGTAGAACCTTGGCGGATGCTGAGACCCGCTACCCGATGTTGGAAAAGCTAGTATTAGCTCTAGTATATGCGTCGAGAAGGTTAAGGAGGTATTTTCAAGGTCACCCCATTAATGTATTGACAGACTATAATTTGAAAAATGTGTTGGGGAAGGCACAATTGTCAGGAAGACTGGCCAAATGGGCAATCGAGTTAGGTGAACACTCTATAGAATACAAGCCTAGACCCGCGATAAAAGGCCATTGTTGGTGTATTTCGTCACTGAAGATACAAGAGTGCTTACATGAGCAACAACCCCCCGTCTCGCCAGAACAAAGTCAAGTATGGTCTCTATACACGGACGGGGCGTCCAGTTGAGAAGGTTCGGGAGCAAGTCTGAGGCTAGTCAACCCAGATGGACAATAATTCACATACGCCATAAATTTAAACTTAAAAGTACCAATAACGAAGCAGAATATGAGGCGTTCTAGGCAGGATTGGGAATCGCCAAGAAATTGGGCGTATGTCACTTAGAGGCGTGGGTGGATTCTTTTCTCGTGGCGGGGCATGTGACAGGAACATATGAGGCAAAAAATGACGTGATGGCCTCATACTTGTCCCAGGCAAAGGATTTCGTGTAACAATTCGCATCCTGCTAAGTGATTCACTTAAAAAGAAGCAAAAATCGACCCGCAAATGCACTAAGTAAATTAGCATCCATGAGCTTTGAACACCCAGGTAGAGACGTACGAATTTAAGTGTTGGATAGCCCATCTGTTCCTTAGAATCAAGTCTTGGTTATTCAGGCCATAAAGACATCATAGATGACACTGATTACGAAATATCTGTCTTCAGGGAACCTGCCAGACGATAAAACCAAAGCGAGAAAAATTTGCCACAAGGAATTGCATTACCAGATCCAGGACGGAATTCTTTACAAAAAATCCTTGGTTCACTACTTCGATGCTTAGACGCAGAAGATGCCAATTATTTGGTATGGGAAATCCAACAAGGAATCTGTGGCTTGCACGCGAGACCAAGGATGGTAGTAGCAAAGATCATGAACGCTGGGTACTGTAGGCCGGGTATGCATGTGGACGTGGTGAAAGAAATTAGAAAATGCGACTCGTGTCAAAGGCATGCGCCACACATACTCCGCCCATAGAATAAGCTAATCCCTGTAACTATTGCGTGGCCATCCCAAAAATAGGCAATTGACATCATGGGTCCATTCCCAGAAGCCCCTGGGCGGGTCAAGTTCTTGCTCGTGGAAATTGATTATTTCACTAAGTGGGTAGAGGCCAAGCAGTTGGCAACGATTACGGCAGCAAACATAAAGAAATTCCCGTGGGAATTCATAATATACTGCTTTGGTCTTCTACAAACCCTAGTTAGTGATAATGGCACCCAGTTCGTGGACAAAGGTCTACAGGAATGGCTATCAGAGTTACACATTACCCAAATCTTCACTTAGGGCGTGCATCCACAAACCAACGGGCAAGTGGAGCGTGCCAACCGAAGCATAAAAGATGGGATCAAGGCTCGGTTAGGGACAAAGAGAACCGGGTGGGTTGATAAGTTACCACACATCCTATGGGCTCATAGGACCAATAAAAAACAAGCAATTCTGAAACATCGTTCAGCCTGACATGTGGGACAGAAGTCGTGATTCAGGTGGAGATCGGTGTCCCATCTACAAGGACACTCTTAACTACTGATAATGAAAAAGAATTAAGGTTAAACTTAGATCTCCTAGAACAACGGAGAGAAATGGCGGCGATAAGAGAAAGCAAATATAAATGTCAACTCCAAAAGTATTACGATACGCGAGTAAAAATCTGTAAATTTAATAAAGGAAACTATGTGTTCCGGGATAACGAAGCAAATGTTGAACCATCTGAAAAATTGGCTACCACATGGGAAGGACCTTACGAAATTCATGAAGTTCTTGGGAAAGGCGCGTACAAACTCAAGAAAATGGAGGGGACGATAGTTCCTAGAATTTGGAATGTAGCACAGTTAAAGAAATGTTATTTGTAAGGCCTGCATGCCACATTCTCAGCCTGTGTGCCAACCTTTTCCTCTGGTTGGCATACCAGTTTTTAAATAGTACAAGTTATTTGATAATATAAAACAAATTTGTGCGCCCCATTCTTATTACCATTACTTATCTTTATTTGACCAGTGTGCCATTTTTATAGTTTTCGCCTCTTATACATTACATATATAGGCCTGCATGCCAATAAGTTTACTTGTTAATCCTGTATTTCAAATATACGGCGGGTTTAGCATACAAACATTTATATTGTAAAAATTGACAAGACAAAATGTAAAACCCATGTCATATATACATCCAAAAAAGGGATTACAAGAAAAAAATAAAACAATTACATCATAAGACAAAAAAAAAGTTAATCTTCGTCTTGGAAGTAGTCATGAAGCTGTTGGATACCATCATCTTGGAGAGCAAACCCTAGAATAGTGTCTTGAATTGGAAAATGAATATTGTCAAAAGCTTGAAGCTCTGTGGCATATTTAGCATCGGTGTCCACAGCATGTAAAAGAAACTCTTCCAAAGAACGTCCTTCCCGCATGAAGGAAATCACCTCCTGGAAGCCTGCCTTACGCCCAAATTCACGAGATGCTTGTAAAAGTCTGGCAAGGCAATTTCCTAATTCGTCTCCCTCTTGAATATGCGTGATGGTCAGGAAAGAAAAAACAACAAATATGACTTCTGGCAAATTACAAAATAAAGCAAAGGATAAGAAAGCTCATACCAGAGGAGGACCATGGCTCATATGCCACGTTTTATCATTAAGAACTTGTTCTGCTTTCTGATTGAGGTCACCATGCTCACCGATAAGTCTGGCATTGTGCACAGTAAGCTTCTCAATCAGGTTGTCCTTGGTTTTTTCCGCGACATGCAAGGAGGTGATGCCATTCTTCTTGGCATCAAGTTGCTCCTATAATGCAGCTTTGACGTCCTCCGCCTTGGTAAGATCAGCCTCGCGGGCGCGGGTCTGAGCGCGTGCGGATTCAAGAGTAACATTTTGGCGCCTACACGCCTCTTCCCAGTCTTTGGCTACCTTCGCCTGCCGGGCTTTCTCGGACTCCATGGCCTTTTCAGCATCCTTTAGCTTCCACTTGTAGTGTTAGCCTCAAGACGATATTTCTCCTTCTTTGCTCGTAGATCCTTAATATTTTCTTGACGTCTCCAATTATGACCCATTATCATTCAATCGCGAAAGATTTCTTGACTTGTCGAGACGAGATTCACAGTATGGTAACAATGGGCATTGGCAAGCGACAGGCGGAGGCGATCATGTTGAAAATCTCGTTCAGCAGGAGGAACGCTTTCACTTAGAAACTAAAAACAAGTTTCGGGATTAGTGAACCTCGAATTTCAAGTAAGGTTCAACTGTGGCTGATAGGGAAGCGACTCCCCCTACGGATACGGGACCTTTACATCCCTTTCTAGTGGCGTACGAGAAGGCTGTGGTGGTGGAGGCCCAATAGAATGACCCGCCTGTTCATCATCCCCTTGCAGAACTGGAGATGAGACAAGCGAGGAAGATGGCCCTGTCACACCCCGTTAAGCGATTTGCGGAAGCGTAAAACGGAAATGTAACAGATACAACTGGTATCAAATACATTGTTTATAAAGAAACATTACTTACTACTTTTTACATCGTTCTAAAATCTTTTACAAACTAGGTGATACAATCAAAACTTGCTTTTTAGCTACTTTACTTCTAACTCAAATGCTCGCGACCTCGATCACAAACCAAACCAATAACACATACACAATTACTTCACTTTTCTGATTACCTGAAAAGTATGTTGAAAACAGGTCTACTACAAATAGTTGGTGAGTTTCATAAGTTTTAACGAAATCAGTTTCGCGTACTACACAGTCATGGTTTGCATGTACGCGCGTTTATATAAAAATGCATTTATGTTTATATATGTACATTTGTGTCTTTGTATACACATATGCATGTGTATAAGTTTATGATAAAGATTGAAATTTCGATAAAATCGTGACGGCTCGTTCGTACTACGTGCTCCATCTTCCATGTAAAATCAACCACTGTGGCCCCCTTTCCGCCCACAACTGTTCCACGTAAACTCAAACATTACACAGTGTATATACAAACAATTTATATTTTCTACACATAGTATTTCCTACGCCTATCCACATAGTATGTATACACACACACACACACACACATATATATATATAGTAATTATCACGTATCACCAATCACTGTGGCCCCCCTTCTGCCCACAACATGCATAATTACAATATTTTCTTGGCATTCATGTCATAATCAAGTTATTTTGTTTAGTTGCAGCAGAACTTGGCTCATAGGCCATACTCAACTTTAGTTTAGTAAGTTGTAGCAGAACTTGGCTCATAGGCCATACTCAACTTTAGTGTAGTACTATTGTGGCTCCTCTTCTGCCCACAATAGCCCCATGATTATCACAGACCACGTTATCCCGATGGCCATTACAGACCACGTTATCCCCATGGCCATTACAGATCATGCTATTTCCCAAATTAATTATGTTTAACATTACATAACGTGTTTGTATAAACATGTTGTCACGTGTAATTTCATTATGTCTTGTCATCCGTACTATCTCCATTTAATATATCAATCAACGATACTAATCATCTTTCATCAGCACGTAGTCAATCATTATGTTTGTAGGGACTTTTCATATATAATTGTTTAGATAATTTATATCCTGAACCGTTTTCAGATAGATAACGTATATAAGCACGCTTTTCCCCCAAAAGTTGAAAAGAAGGGTCATGAAACTCACGGTTTTGTAGGCACTCAGTACGAGATCAGTTCGGGGTTCGTTTCCCTTGCTATCACTTAGTCCCTATAGTCCATATCATAATAATATTAAAATTTTAATATTATTATAATCTTTATGCTAAGCTGGCTGTATAACTAGTCTGGGTGTGGCTATAACACCCAGAAAGTGTCAATATGCTTAGATTTTGATGTTGTTTAATGTCTAATGTTTAAAATCGAACTTGGCTCAGTTTCCCTGTTTCACCGGCTGGACCAAGTTGCTCATTTATGCGTTTGGGAAATAGTCATGGGGATGTAAACTTGGGTAAACGTGTTGGTTGATAAAATGATTAAGTTATAAAGAAAGATCAAAATTTAGGGGTCTGAATTTGCTACGAGGCTCGTTTCCGTTTATTCAGTTTCATTTGGAGAAAAACGCGTACAATCTATCCAAATTGTCCGGATTTCTCACAAAAAGTTAGTTTTTATATAATTAATCCAAAAATTTGCTTCTTGATCGTTTTTGATGTTCTGATATTCCAACAGGTTCGTTAGTTACGATCTTGACGGTTTTCATCAGAATTGAATTTTGTTTAATCTTCAAATTATTATAGTTAATTATTCGTTAATCATTAGATCATGAAAATTTAGACACTTCTCAAATAAAGTATGTAGATTTTTATAAAAATATTTCTAGAATTATTTACTGATTTATAATAAATTATTTTATATGCTATATTTAGTCCGAAAATCATTCGTTTATACCAAATGACTTCCGAAAAATCTGCCAAAATTCTTGAGTGACCAAAACACTTCTCAAAATAACCTGTAACAATTCCAGAAGCTAACAATCTTGCTAAATACCATTTTTGAGTAAAAAACGACCATGAAAATTTAAATAAGCGCGAATGCACAAAACATTTTTAGATTTTCCAAATGACCCCAAATTTCATATATGATCATAATATACAAATCTAAATTCCCCACAAAATTTCATTATTTTTCAAGCATTTTAACTATTTTTTCCCAAATAAACGCCCTTATTCGGTAATAAATTCGCCAAATACTCTCGGATGGTCGAAAAATTACCAAATTTGGACAGGGACTCAATGATATGGTCCCTGACGTCCCCGTGAAGTTTCATGATCTAACAATATGCACATCACAACCTTCACCTAAACAGCTCGTAATCGAGCATTTCGGCATTACCTTTGCGGTTTTCGCCCGTTTTCGCTCTCTTAATCAAATTTCCGGGTTCTTGTGCTTCTACATAAGCTAAGTATAGGTCCTATATCACAAACCAAGCATGTATCATCAAGAGACTAGCCATAAAAGTTAGGGTTTCGGTTAGAGTTCTAAACCGAACTTTTGAAACGTAAAAACGTCGTTTAAACCCCCTAATCCTTGTTTAAGGTCAAAAAAAGATCATGATTCTGATTCCAACTAGCTTTAGCATCAAAGTATATTTTTGTATTATTTTGAAAAGTTTTACATGTTTAATCATGATTTTTACTAATCAAACCATCATCTTTATGGTTAAACCATGTTTAATCAAGTATAAAAAGATCAAAATCAAGCCTTTACCTTAGGGTTTTGTGTTGTAAATGAAGGAGCATCTTGTTTAGTTCCAGAATTTTGAAAATGGAGTTATGAAAATATCTCAAGTATATTAAATAAAATATAAGATGCTTAGGGGTATTTTTTCCCACTTGCGGCCGCCATTTTGGGGTCCGCCATTTCTGCCTCGTTTTGCGTGCCGTGCATGAAAATATTTTCTCGGATCGCTTAAAACATACCCAACAAGTGTTTGATAGATCTTTTTCGGCTTAACGGGTGATACAATGCTTGTTTCGGAACTATCTTTTGCGTTTAAATCCATAGCGGGTTGTTAAATGAGCATGTTTTCGTTTAAATAGTTTGCTATCATACTAAAACCTTAATATCAATATGTTGTCTTATAATAGACATATATCTCTTGTAGATGCCCCCTCGGAATATCTGGGTCATAACCAGACCCGTTTGGTTAATCGTTAGTTCGCTACGCAATAAGCGGTTAATCGATTATTCGATAAACGAACACTAAGGCGTACTCGATTTTGTCACGAATGTCATAGTTTCCATACCCTGGACCCATGAGTCAGATTGGAGTCCCTGATCAACACCCTCATGCGCCTTCCTCTTATCAGAGAATGGATCGGTAGTAGGAACAGGTTGTGCGGGGGTAGAATCCTGAATGACAAGGGTGGCAGACGCCAGCGCACAGAGTCTGAAACACAAGCAGTAAAATAGTTAGCTCACACATAAATCAAGAGGCGATATATGGAATATACCTAGAAGGTCTTGGGAAAGAGTATGGATTCGATCACAAAGATGAGTCCTTTTTGATTTTTTAGGTGAGGGTTCGAGAGTTGGGTCAGAACCCAAGTCCTCAGAACCCGCCACCTAAGAGATCCCAACAGTGGCCTCCTTCCTCTTGCGGCCAACAGTAGTAAAATATATGATGTCAAAAATGACCACAATAACAAACTTAAACTACGAAAGGAGAAGGGCAATACCTACCATATACAAAGCCTCAGAAACTACAAGCTCCGGGCGGATAGTTCGCGGGATCAGGAAGCAGTCTTTAGTTTTGTCAAGAATGGTAAGTTGCTTCCTATCCCGCGAATAGTGTTGCATCGTTCCCGGCACTGCGTCAGCAAGAACCGCTAAAAGGTGCCCTTCAGCTGCGCATGAAAACACATAAGGAATTCATAAAGATAATCACAAAAAAGACAAGGAAACACTTACATCCGTCAGGCATAAGGAAGAAAGGAATAGCGTCCGGATAGGGCCATAAGCGACTCATCCCGGCCCACACTAAGGCGGCCTCAGGAATGGGACGCATGGGCGTGGGGTTACCAGCCAACAGTTGTACCACCCCAGCCCCTCAAGACGTTCCATTCCGGGAAGCAAAGGAAGCGATCGGTCAGTAAGGCGACGAGATATGGATAACGGGACCACATCCTCCTGCATCCAGAAGAACTTGATTCACCAGTTAGGGTCTCCAGAAGACGTCTCAAGTCCAATTGCCTTCTTTTTGGTGGGCAGGCAATTGTAACCATGACAGTGCATCTTATAAAATACAGTGAACTTATCCACCTTTGGGACGATGCCATGCGCCCTACAATAGAACTCAAAATGGCGCATGCGCATCAATCCAGACGCGGTAGCTGGGACAAGTGAATCATGTTTCCAGTTATTAGATTTCCCATGAACCTGGTTATAGGAAATCGGAGATTGCCATATGAGAAATATTCAGCATAGACTTCCATCTTCCTCGAGGTCGGTTTGTCGGTTGTAGATCCAGGAGTAGGAAACTCCGGCTCCCACTCAGGAGCAATCCCATAGACATTGATAACATCTCGATACTCCCTTTCTTCCCAATCGATCGGAATATGGTCGACATAGAGGAATCCAGATCTCATATACATCATGAAATCAGCTATAAGCTGGTTATAGTGATCAATGATGACGATTAGGGTTGGATGAATAGAAATCAGAAATTTTGAAGGTAGAAATCAAAAATCGGTGTAAAGAAAGTGAAAGGGTAATTTTATACTGATCGCAATTAATGCGATGTACAGTAAAAGAAAATTAAGAACCAATGGTGTCGTGACACATTAGGCGGGAAAATGAAAAGTTTCAAAACAATTCCCAATGGCAGCAGGCCAATACTGTATACATGTCAGATCCTTATCTTGATTAACGCAGTTACATCCCATCGTCTCCTAAGAACTAGGCGTATTCCTAGTTACAAGTTAATAAGGACGAACTGAGTGATCACGACAAACACGCTGACGATATAAAACAATATGATTTCATACATCAGAAGTGGACAAATGGTTACATTAATGATAAGAAGAAAGATACAATTGTTCGCGGAATGAATTAGGCGGGTAAAATATTACTCTGCAAAGTTGGCCTATCCTAAAAATGCGGGACGCAATAAACAAACAAGGCGCTACAAAAAAGAAGGAAAGTTAATTTTATTTCTCCAGAAATCAAAATTACATTATATATATAAGGAATCAAAGATACAAAATACAAAGACCTATAGCTAATCTTCCTCCTCTTCAGACTCGCCGCAGAGAGTTCGAAGGTGTGCCCGTAGATCTGTTACGCAGTATTCATCGCGGCAGTACGCTTCTATATAGTCTTTGATGGCAAAGGTCAAGTCATCGAATTCTGCAAGGCTGGCGTTGTACTCACCATCAACATCTTTTCCATGAAGCGCAAATTCGGATGACGGACGACCTTCGCGGGCCATAGATAAGCACTCCTCGAACCCAGCTTTGCGGCCGGCCCGCGATGAGTTGATGAGGAGCTTAGTTAGGCAATCCCCAAGTTTAGGACCATACTTGATATGGTCAATAACCTATACCAGACAAAAACAAGGTTAACACATTGCAAGCAGGAACACAAAGAATAATGAAGGATTAGTCACCTGGGGAAAGCCATACTTAAGAAGCCAATGTTTCTCAGCGACGACTCTCTCATTCGTCCCTTTTAATTTCTTATTTTCCTCTGAGAGGCGGGCCATGTCGGCTTCAAAATTGGAAATCCGCCCATCCCTCTTCGAGAGCTCGGCCTTAAGGCGCCTAACTTCTTACTCTTGATCGGAAATGAGGCCAGTTTGATTAGAGACCTGGCCTTCCAACCTTGCATTTGTCTCTGTCGACTTCTGGAGGGCAACATCCTTTTCCTAAGCATCCGCCCAAGCAGCATCTCTTTCCTCCTCTGCCTCCTTCAGCCTCACAGCAGCCTGGGTCAAGTCTCTCTCCCCAGTAACCCACCCTTCAAATATCTCGTGCCCGGTAGACACGACGTTGGCTAAATGAAAGTTAAAGTTGTGTGTCAAGTTTTCCTGGGTGCGAGAATGTTGGCGTTCACGTTCGGCGTGGGGGAGGCAATGATCGAAGAACTCTTGGCACGCATCAAGATCTGAGAATAGCATATCTGGGCCAAAAGATCAAGTGGGAAGGAAGGTAGAAGTACCCTCTCGTTGAGTAGAAGAAGACGCCTGTGCGGCCCCCCTTCCTTCCCCCTAACAGAGACGGGGGATATTCAATAATTGGCTCTGTGCGAGGTGAATCCTCCGTCTCCGTCACCACCCCTTCAGGGACCTTCCCCTACATCTTCAGCAATTCAGACCTGAGGCTCCAGCTGAGGAGGAGAAGGAGGTGATTCAGTAATAACTGCCACAGCGTCATCTGCCAACATGAAAAATGATAAGTCAAAGCAATAGGAAAAAACCAATTTACAAAGCTTACATGCATGTGGGATCCGCGGTAGAGTGTTGAAGAATTCGTTCGCTAAGGCAACCTTCTTAGACTTCTTGGGAGCCTTAGGTGGATTCTCAACGACCCCTGACGCCTCCCCACCAACAAGATCCTCGGGGTCAGAGGTCCCACCATGGACAAACCCGCTGGCACCACCAGTCTTCCACTGGTACGATCTGCAATAGCACGCAGAACTCTCGTGTAATCAAACGGTAAACATTCTATATCGGGGGACGATGATCCTTCGCTATAAGAAGAATCTTTACTAGAGGAAAGCATAACATCCCATCCAGATCCATAAATGTAACAGGGCGAGGGTTGAGAAAGTACACACCTTGGCGAAGACAATCTTGCTGAAAATAGGTTCGGGGCACCCGCGGGTTGGGAAGTTGAAGTTTTCCTTAGCTTGTTCAAGGATGCGAAACTCCCCAACCTGGAGCGGACGACGAAACATGTTTCCAGAGATGGTAGAAATGAGGACGTCGAAGACAGAGCCATCCACTGAAATAAAAACATACGTTAAAAAAAGATAGAGAAAGAAGAAGATCCTTACTTCCATAATCCCTAAATAAATAAGGAGTTTCATCCGGGTATGGCCACAAGAGGCTCATCCCTGCCAACGCTAACACAAACTCTGGGATAAGGTCCATAGGAGTAGGAGTCCGCGTTAGGTTATCATACCATGACTGATTCTTGGAATCAGCCATGGTAAGGTCAATAAATTTTTCAGTCAACGAACGATACACCATGTCGTTCGGGATAACATCCTTATTAATCCATAAAAATTTCTTCTTCCACTCATGAGCTTCTTCATAACAGCATAACTAAACCAGCTCCCGCAAACTTGGAGCTTGTAGATAGCATGAAACCGCTCCACAGAAGGAGCATCCTTCAACGCTTGGCAGCAGAACTCGATGTGGCGTAGCTGCATGAGTCCGAAGGGATGCATATGGGAAATATGGATTCTCGTCAGCATCAAGAAGTGGCTAAAAAACTTCGTAACTAGCAACCTAAAATTGCTGGTGGTGACAAATTCACCATATAAAGCAATCTTGCCTAGCGGAAGCCTGTTGGTAGTGGAACCGACACAGGTAGCTCGGGTCCCGATTCTGGAACTGGCCATACAGATTAACAATGTCCTGGAAGTCTTTTTCCTTCCAGTTTATCGTTATATTCTCAACAGTTGAGGGAGGGTTCTCTCTTTTACCACCGGCCATTAGAGCGGCATGACAAGTTTCACAGCGAGCTATGATGGTAGATAATAAAGGAAATGCAGAGAAAGAAGATAAAGCGATAAGGAAATTTTTGCAAGTGAAGAGATAAAGGAAACGCTTCCCCCTTTATATACTCATCGCAATTAATGCGATATAAAGGAAAACAGCTCATCGCCGACTACCACCCAATAAGGAAATGATACGTTAGGCGAGAATTGACAAAACCAAATGATTTTGAATCAACCGCCTAAAAACACATGCAGACATCTCGAAAGTAATGCCTAACAAGGCTCAGACTGAAATTGTCACATCTCAACACTCAAACAGTAACCTCAGTCCAAGAAAAATTTCAAAATCCATGGATCAGGATCCACCTCACGCTGAGAGCAGAGCAGTGAGTCCATAATTCCACCCATGACATCACGACACGAAAGAAACAATGGACTAGGGGTACTTATAGATGTAAGTTAGTAAAGCTACCCGCAAATAAAAGAAATTACCCCGCGGATGCCAACCTCACTCGCGGATTACCAATGATTATCCGCGGATGAGAATCCGCGGGATGTATAAGGAACTTTACACGGACAAAGTTCCCACGTGATATGGAAGAGCAGTTGTAACAAACCGCTTCTAGAAGCTTGCTATTTTCAATCAGAAAAGGAAGATTGAGCAATGCAAAGGAGAAAGAAGTTGTCCCCTCTTCTCTGGTAACCCGCCGCCGCATATGTCGAAAAAGAGGGAGCGGGGAAGGAAGAACAACCGTTTTACTTTGGCACATGAGGTGGCGGGTTTGGCTAGGTAACATAATGGAAATGTATCGGACTGCAAATCCTGGAATGACGGTTCGACCCCGTCCTTGGCCTCGAGGAGTGGTGAGCAGCGCGGAACTTGAATCAATCTTTTGGCATATAATATAGGGGGCTGGAAATCCACAGACAACATTCTGGAACTTCCAAACCAAAGAAATGCAATCTCATCCGCGGGATGTATAAGGAACTTTACACGGACAAAGTTCTCACGTGATATGGAAGAGCAGTTGTAACAAACCGCTTCTAGAAGATTTTCCCAACATTCCCTGATAGCAACATCAACCACTGGAAGAAAGACAACTGGACACCTAATAACCACCCCAAACGAATCCAGGCTGCCATATGTTGTAAACGCGCAACACGTGTCCATTCAGGTAGATATGGAATATCTTGACAATGACAACTCCACCAATCACCTTCCCCCATCCTTGGCTATAAATACTTGGATCATCTTCATGAGGTATTCATTCACTCACACTTAACCAGAGCAATTACTTGTGCTTCATACTTCTTCATCCACAGTATAATACTTATTCTCACACCAGAGGGTGGTTACGGGAAGACCCCCCATCCTGTCCTTCCCGTGACGAGACTCATGGTTTTTGTTTTGCATGGAATTGATCTCATTTGGCAATTAGTACACTCACACTTGGGGAAATATAGATCTGGACTATCCAGTTCGATTTGTGCTTCTTCAAATATATATAATCAATTACATTGAATTAGAAGGCGAACAGGCAACAAGCTGTGTCGTTACGATGCTAGCCCCTTTTAGTTTACATAACCAAGTCTTTTATAACTAAGAGGTTGTTTGCTAGCCTCTTAATAATTATTAAGACTTCTTAATTACAAAAAGTCACATTTTCCCTTTGGCTTTCCCAAAAGTCATAAACTTATTATCATAGCTTTATAAATTATAATTGAAAAACCTAACCCATGTCGCATTCAAATCCATTGACTTTTTTTTAAATTTCCACGGTTGACTTGTAATGAAATTTTCGACTGCTAAGGTGTGATTTAAGTGACTTTCAAAGAAATTTACTAGTTTTGTATCCCTTGCCAATTCGACTGTGAAGGCGTGACATCATATATATTTTTTCAACGGCCTCATCCAAGATGTTTATCGATACGATTAAAATTAACCTAGTAAATATATAAATAATTAAAGTAATTATTATTACTCTATCGGTTTCAGGAATTATCATCGTTAACCAGAATAACTTAAATACTGAAAAATAGTGAAGATCGAAACAGGAGCATGTTGCCATCACTTTGATAACAAACTTACTACTTGACTCCTGAAAGTACTAATGGCTAAATCAAAATATTATGGGGGAGTGGGGGGGAGTGGTCTTCTTGACTCCCCCGGAATCCCATCTCCTCCTGTTCAGTACCGACCACTGTAGGGTGGTGTTCCCGCCTCTTTAGTTGTCATTCTTCAAGACTTACTCTCGCTTCTCTCCACTTTCTTCGTTTTTCTTTCCCAAGTCAGCGTGTTTCTGTCACGCCCGAGGAACGCTGGGTGGTGTTCCCGAGGCCTCCCCTAACCAAACCCAGAGACCATTCCCACATTCCTAACCAACAAACTAAGAAAGATAAATGACCGGTCTTTGCTCCAACTTTGAATTAATTTAAACACTACCAACTCAATTGACTCATTGATCGTGACTAGACATTAGTTTGAATTATCCTTAACATATGAAAAGCTTAAAATAAAATACAATTCCCTATCATTGGAAAAAAACAAAATACATGCTTAGCTAATGCTGCACGGGAGCATCTAAAATGGACTTTTGTATAAACATTCCGAATTGATTCAAAATGTTAATTCAAAGTTTTTACTAATACGTTAATGGCTGAAAGAAGAGTGAATAAGAGCAAGTTGATCTTTGCCTTCTTTGTTGTGCTTTATGTATCAATATATTTTACCTTGGGTGCAGACACCATATCTGCAAACCAAATCATTAGATATAATGATACCATTGTATCGACACAAGAAACCTTTGAACTTGGTTTCTTTAGCCGCGAAAACTCCACGAACCATTATGTCGGAATTTGGTACAAGAAAAGATCGTACGGAACCGTTGTATGGGTAGCCAACCGGAACACACCACTCAATCATACCTCTGGGGAGTTAACTCTCACCCTTCAGGGAGTTTTAAGTCTCCGGGACACCACCACGGGCAACGTCCTATGGAACTCATCAAGCACAACATCAGTCAGGAATCCGGTAGCCCATCTTCTAGATACAGGCAACTTAATAATCTATGACAGCAATCAAGAAAATTCCATATGGCAAAGTTTCGACTTTATAACTGACACTTTACTTCCCGGAATGAAGTTTGGCAAGAATTTGGTTACGGGGGTTGAAAAGCGTATGAGGTCATGGAAATCAGACGAAGATCCGGCTACGGGTAATTTTTCTTATTGGATTGATACGAGAGGCTATCCTGAGGTGCTCCTAATGGACGGCTCGAAGATAAAGTTCCGTGGAGGACCATGGAACGGACTCAGGTATACTGGATACCCAAATTTGAGACCAAATCCTATTTACAACTACACCTTTGTAATTAGTCAAAGAGAAATCTACTTTCAGTATGATCTTATAAATCCTTCGGCTTTAATGCGGCTGGTGTTACACCCAACTGGTCGTATAGAGCGCTTGTTATGGATTGATGACAAACAGGTTTGGAACCTTTATTTGGGGCCGTCAAACGACCTGTGTGATCAGTACACTGTGTGCGGGCCCTTCGGGAGGTGCAACATTAACAACTCACCGGTTTGTGAATGTTTAAAGGGGTTTGAACCCAAGTCTCTGGATCAGTGGAGGAATGCTGATCCGTCACAAGGGTGTCGGCGCACAGTCCCTTTGGATTGTGGATCTGTGGTAGGCTTCAACAAATATTCTAACTTGAAGCTACCCGACACTCAGAGGTCATGGTATAACCGGACCATGACCCTTGTGGAATGTGAGAAGATGTGCAGAAGCAATTGTTCGTGTACTGCTTACACGTATACGAATATCTCAGGGACGGGGAGTGGCTGTTTGCTATGGTTTGGCGACCTGAATGATATTAGAACGTTTGCTGAAAACGGTGACACTCTTTATATACGAATGCCACTCTCGGAGTTAGGTAAATCAAAAAAGCATTTTATTTTTGATAGAAAACAAACACCTTTCCACATTAACAACATGTTTTCACAGACTCAACAGACAAAAGGAAAAGCTCAAGTACAAGGATACGACTACGAGTTACGGTCCCCATAGCATCTGTGGTTTTGTTCATCCTAGTTTTAATATGCTACCGATTCACTAGGAAGAAGCAACATGAACAAGGTATGAGGCTTTAACTGTTGGATTAATTTCTATTCCGGGATACAAGTCGGTGAACCGGGCCTAAGGGGTATTATGAAACATTCTTCCATTTGTTTGGTGGCTAAGTTCACCTTGTTGGCTAAGTTGACATTGTTGCCCAAGTTCACCTTGATGGCCAAGTTGAGTGGTGGACACATATTATGCTTGGTGACCAAGTTGGGTTACTAGTATAAATACATATACAAAGTTAGTGTTAGACACAACAACAAACACAACAATCATCACCATCGCTACCAAAGATATTGTAATCAGTTTTTTGAGCTATATTTTCTGGTTATAATATAAGTCGGTTATTTCTAAGTTGGTCGTTAATTATCGTTTATCATTCTTGATTAACGACAATTATTTATCTACTTATGAATGTGTCGCTCATGTTATGCTTTATCATCAAAACAAATAAAAACTTATATATTAAGTATCTCCCAAAATTTATTTTAAATCTGTCAAAACCTACTGAAAAATTTTCTCACATTCGCATACCAAGTGTTACTTGTTCATTTAAAGGAATTATGCACTTGACAGGGACACCAGAAAATGAAATTGAATATGATCATGAAAATAGAAGTGGTGATGAAGATCTAGAGCTACCACTATTTGGCTTTTCTACATTACTTAAAGCTACAAACAACTTCTCAATGAGCAACAAACTTGGAGAGGGCGGTTTTGGACCTGTTTACAAGGTATTCTCTAAGTCCATGACCTTCTATGTTGTACATAGGTCGGTGATTTTAGTGTTACAAAATTATTTTAGTTAGAATATATTTACATTAGAAACAACACACGTATCAATACATCAATACATATAGATGGTGTAGAGTATACACTTGTTTAACACTATTGTCATTTATGATATCGACAAATCTGGTGGTATAAGGGCACCAAGCCCCTGCCAGCAATTCCTGAGGACGTCACCTTGGTGGGGTCCAATGGGCAATTCCCGTGACGAGATTTGCATGGTTGCAAATAGTTAGGAAGTTGTCACAAGAGCGTTCACAACAACAAACTTTTACAAATTGCCATATAAACATCATCATATTTCAAACTTTTCTAAAAAAAACTCACTTTCTTCCGCAATAAGCCTCCCCAAGCTGCCACCTATTCCTACAATTATATGTATTTAATCAAACAACTTTTATAACAAATTTTATTATTATTCCGTATATATTTATATATTAGAATATATAATTTAAATAATTATAAATAAGGCACGAATAATAAATAAATTACATTAAACATAGAAATAAAACATACACTAACTAAAAATTAAACATACATTAAGTAAAAATGAAAAGGTGTAAATCAACTAAAAATAAATAATAGATAAAATACGTGCGGATTCATGTTCTAACGGTTTGTCATTAAAATGATTATTTCTTAATTAAATAAAATTTCATTCATTTGCTTGTGGAATTTATTCAATGATGTCATTTTTTTCATCAAAAATTCTTGCATTTCCTTGGTGACCTTGTTGATAAAAGGTTCATTTTTCACTTTGCCTCTCACTCTTGTTATGTCTGTGTTAATTTATAGAATTTATTAAATGATTTAGTTTCTCTTTTAAACAAAAAAGAAATACTACTAACTTAGCGATCTAAGCAGTTAATGCGGAAAAATATCGGATATCGGTCAAGGACCGATATCGGTAATTTTAATATCATGAGAATTTATATATATATATATATATATATATATATATAGCAATTTAGCACTAATTATAGTCTCATACCATTAACAAATTAACCTTTTACAAATTGTAAAACACTAACAATCGTAGCAAGTAAGAATTGATTAAGACTTAAAACAATAACATTTAACTCTAAAAGTTCATAATTAAGATTTAAAACATCGATATTGGGAATATCAGTGATATATCAGTCAACTATTAGTCCAATATTGGTCAAATATAAGTCAATATCATTGATATTGGCGGTACCGATATTCTAAACTGATATTCTGACTTATATATCGCCAAAAGACCAATAACCGATATATCACTAATATATATATCGGCGATATCTACTGTATAGTTAGCGATACCAACTTCTAATTCAAAGAAGAATTTATTATTATTTAAAAAAAAATCATTGAAGGTGGGGTTTGACCCACTTTTCTTGTCCCCTTCAAGTTTGCAGTCCCAACTCCCAAACTCATTTAAAAAACTTTTACATCGGTGGAGTCTGCCTCCACATCATCCGTCATTCCGTCCATTGCAACATCCTTTCAAATCTTGGTAGAACAAGCCCGCTGCGGATGCTCTTATACAATTATCTAACAAGTTATAAGAGCATTTTTATCCTATCTCTTAAATTTTTGTGAAGAAAGTTTGTATATGATAGAACGAGGTTTTGAGTAGTTGTGAGTATAAATTATAAGGTAGAAACAGAAAATGTAGTGATTTTTTGTACAATTGGGAAAAATGTAGTTATTTTTTTTTGTAAATTATAGGGTGAAAAGAGAAAACTGTAATGATAAAAGTATCAAAAAAAATATTATTTAATTAAACAGAAAAGATAAATATAGTGTTTTTTAGTGTAATTATAGAAATGGGGATGAAGGATAGCTTGAGAATGCTCCATGCCCGTTATATAAGTTGATATTATTATGGGAAAATTCTGAAAATGATCCAAAAGGAGAGAGAAGTTCCCATAATAGCAATTGAAAATCTAATATTCCAGAAATAGTCCATCAAAATCAATCGGAGCCGATAGATTTGTAACAAATCTGATGGTTTTCGCCAGCCAATATAAAGCTGCCAAGTGTCCCACTACTTACTTACCCCCTGATGGTTTTCCAATGAAATCCGTCTGAACCAATAATTTTGGAATGAAAATCATCTTCCCATAAAAACCATCTCCAAAATTCATGAAAATTCATGTTTTTTTGAAATTCATCTGAGCTGATGAATTTCAAATGAATTTCGTCTTCGAAAATAATTTTCAAAAAAACATGCACCACCACCACCATTATGATCTCCATTTTCCCGCCACCACCCCACCTCACCCACCGCCGCCACCACCACCACTCCCACTTTTTCGGCAAACATCACCTCCATTACTCGCCCATCATCATCACACCTTTCCAGCCACCACCCCACCCACCACTATCACCATTCCCACTTTTCCGGCAAACGTCACCTCCATTACTCGCCCATCATCATCACACCTTTCCGGCCACCACCCACCCACCATATCACTATTCCCACTTTTCCTCCAAACATCACCTCCATCACTCTCCCATCATCATCATCATCATCACTTTTCTGGCCACCACCCCACCCACCACCACCATTCCCACTTTTCCAGCCACCATCATCACACCTTTCCCGCCTTGAAAATGTTGAGCTCTTTGAGTTCTTCGGGGAAGGAGATGGGTGGCGGCGGCGGCAAAGGGAGGATGCGACGAAGATGGAGATGAAGATGAAGAAGGTGAAGATGAAGATGAAGATGAACATGAAGATGAAGATGATGAAGAAGATGAAGGTGATGAAGATGATGAAGAAGATTAAGACGAAAATGGTGTTTTTTTGAAATTCGTCTCCAAAGATGAAATTCAAATTAAATTCATCTAGTCAGACGAATTTAAAAAAAAACACAAATTTCGATGGAGATGATTTTCAAATAAAGTTGATTTTTCAAAGATGATTTTTAAATGAAAACAATCTGCACCGATCCATTTGAGGGGGGAAATTAATTGGGTAGGTGGGTAGTGGGACATTTGGCAGTTTCTTCGTGGCTGGTGAAAACCATCGGATTTGTTACAAATCTATCTGCTCTGATTGATTTCGATGGACTATTTCTAAAATGTTAGATTTTCAAGTACTATTTTGAGAATCTCTCTCTTCTTTTTAATCATTTTCAGAATTTTCCCTATTATTATCAATATATATTGATGAGTGTATTATGGCCCTTCGTGACTGATATTTTGATGGAACACTTACTTGCAAATCAATAAATTTAGAGGCTTATTATTCATAACGAGTATTTTGTCGCGATGCAGCAAAAACACAATGTGGTTACATTAAGAAAATTTGTTAAAAAGCTTGAACCAAAGTGGATGTATGTTTATGCATCGCAGCACATTAAGCGTCGTATTGTTAGCACAGAAATAAATAAATAAAAAGTTTGTTTGTTAAAACCTTTGCGTAAACAATCTCTCGCTTTGTGGTAACGGTTACCGTGGGAAAAAATGACGAAGAATATGTGTACAAATCTAATAATATTTACACGGATGCTTAGATGACATATACATTAGCACACGAAACTATGATCTAAATGAAACCTACCTACATGTAAATGAAAATAAAAATAAGCACGTTGCAAATGTGCATTTGAACTTTTATAAAATATCTTATTTTAAGATTTATAAACCAAAACAAAAAAGAATACAAATAACTTATACAACAAGCTAGAGTGTAGGGTGTAAGCATTCTCATTCAATTCTCCATTTCCATCTCTATAATTACACTAAAAACATTATATTTTCTCTCTCATTTTTAATTAAATAATACTTTTTAATACTTTTATCATTACGTTTTCTCTCTCATTCAATCACAACTACTTTCAAAAACATTAAAAAATTATAGAGATAGAACAGTATGCTTCTCTAAATTTAACCATGAACAGTAACATTTCTCTCTCCTTCCCTCACAACCATTTTTAACCATCTCTAAAAAATGGAGAACCCTCTCACATAATTTGAAGAATCCATTGGGAATGCTCTAAATGGCATATTTAATTAAAGTGAAAGAGACGTCTGAAATTAAAGTGAAACTAGTTTTGCACCCACCGCGTTGCGGCGGTGTATTAACATGCGCTCAGTTGTTATAGGCTAAATCCGTTATGATGCTGACACTAATTTATAAAAAGAAAATAATTCGCCGAATGCAGAAAACAGTAGCGGCACTCTTAGCTTCGTTACCATATTAAAATAGTTAATTTAGTAAACGCCAAGAAATTCGTTACGGCACCGGAACTAAAACAAAAGAAACTCATATAGCTTATTAGAAATATATGACACACTTAAAATGACGTTTATTCGGTCAGTAACACCTGAATTACAGCGGTGCGAGTCGATGCAACTCTGGTCGCATTTGGTTACCTTTGTTACGGTATATGACACCAAAAAGTAATAAATCTAAAATGACGTTTATTCGGTCAGGAAAAAATGAGCATTGCGTGACAAGTTGGCGCAAATTCGATCGGTTTTGGTTACATTCATTGTGGTCTATAAATTTAAAACGACGTTTATTCGGTTAGCAAAACTCGATGGTTGTAACGGCAAGTCGACATGAATCGTTTAATTTCGACTACATTTGTTATATTAACGAAACTAAACAAATTACATACTTAAAAGTAAAAAAACAAAACAAAAAACCATTATGAAAAAAAGCATGTATGTGACAGTGGTGAGATAGAGAAATACATAGTACAACTTGTGAAGCACATGATACAATTTTTGAAGTATCATATCTCTCAAAATTATATATATATATATATATATATATATAAATTAGTGTTTCACCCGGCGTGTTGCCTAGGGGAGGTCAGTAAAACACGTGGCGGTGGTAAAACCCAATTGTAGAGGCGGTAAGTTGATGCAAATTCGAACGGTTTTGGTACATGCATTATGGTATCCAAACTAAAACCAAAAGTAAAACAAAAAAATATATATAATAATTGAGGTGGACCAATAGGGTTGCGTTGGTCGGTAAAAACCGGGTGTTGGTAAAACCCGAGCATTGTCGATCCCGGGCATTCAGGAGACGTGTCAACGCAAATTCGGACGGTCTCCATCACGTTTGTTACGGTATCGGAATTAAAACAAAAACAAATTTTGCATTCGGTCGTTTTTTGCTACGACGTTACTGTAATGGCACTAACACTACATGAAGTGAGGTTACACAAATTCGGCCAGCTTCCATCATGTACGTTATAGTACTGAAACTATAAAAACAAAATTAAAATTTAGTCGATTTTTGTTGTATTATGTACGATAACTAAAAAAACAACACCAACAATCACTATGGTGCCGCAGAGTGCCCAATAGGGGCCCTTACGGCACCATAATTCTATTTTATACTATAAAAATATAATATCCCATGTTAGTGGTATTGTAAGTTATTATGTTAGATTGTTAGGTGCTTTAGGAGCTTATACATTAACCTAATAAAGTTGTAAATAATGTCATTTATTTCATAAAAGGTTTTATTTTTCTTTTTCTCCATAAGAATGATGATAAAATGTCCAATTTAACGTTTAAACAGCATGCATACATATTGAGAGAGACGAACATCATATGCATACCATCTCCGAAATAAGTTGAACATCATAGAAGATCATCAAACTTCAAATCGAATCTTTGAGTTAGTATCCTTTCTTTCTTGAATCTAGCTTTATATTAAAAAAAAAAAAAATCAACCTTGACAACCAGTCGCATGATGCCCATGATTATTTGTACATTGTGATTGTGGACTACATCAATAACATTGACCAACTAAACAGGTTAGATATTGAAGAAACACTAATTCAACCTTCGGTCTAATCGTTTTTTCTTTAGACTGAAGTTTAGTCTTTCTCACGAGGGGTTAAACGTAATCCGGCTAATTTGAGTATAAACACCTGCAAAACAGAACATCGTAAGCTCGTTACGAAAAGGAGGGGGGGCTTCTCGTAACCACCCTCCGACGTGAGAGATGATTAAGTAAATGCTGGTAATCGAGATGCACTAGTGAGTGTTCTTGATATAAAGTCTGGATCCCTTAACCGTTGAGGTGTGAGTAGTATTTATATCCAGATTAGAGGAGAGAAAATATGGATCGCCTGCCACGTCAGGAAATTCACCAATCATGAAGCCCCCACGTGCGCTTGGCAGGTTGGTAGATAAGGCAGTTGACTGATTTTGACATTTGTACTATGTGTTGTCATTCCTTTAGTGGCTGAGCTTTCCTTTCATTAAGATACTTCCTTTTTGTACCATGATTATGAAGATCCTTGACGCTACATTTCCCAAAGGTGTCAGGAAATGTTTGGCGCTTGACCAGGTGTAACCTGGCGCCTAATGTAGCGCTTTAGCGCTTAGGTGGGTTTGATACCCTTCAGATATGAATTCGTTGGTCGTGCTTCTTGTGTTTGGTGATCAAATACGGGTTTTGTGATTTTCCAAACAATAACAATAGAAGACGGCAAAACGAAGCAAGTCATAGAACATGCAATCTTTGAAGATTTACACGCACATGCATACATACATATATACATACATACATACAGTCTTAAGTTTATGTGAGAAGTTATCTTAATATGAGAAGCGCGAGAAGTTTAACCAACCAATCAAAAAATTTTCTTTTGCCTTTTTTTTATTTTAATTACAAGTGTATAATAGAAAAGTTTCAAATTGTTTTATTTGGTATTAAAAGTTTGAAAGTTTTAATTAGTAAGTGACTTTCTATTCTTTTTATTAATTTCTTTATCAAAACATTATGACTATTTTTATTGATTCATGTAGCAGATTATTTTTTATTCTTTTATTCATAATTAAATTCAAATATTCATACTTACGAACAAAAAATTAGCATTATTCTATCCATTTTTCTTTTAAATTCTTCATTTATTTGACGATATACTAATGTAGGATGTTATGTTTGTCGTGTATATTATTAAGATCTATGTGTAGGTTATATGTTTTCTTACTTTTTTTAATTATTTTTTTTATCAACTTATTTTTCTATCATGTTTCAATAAAACTAGAAACCAAAACCTTTTGGTTGAATGTCATACGTAAGATGTTAAGTTCTATTTATAGGTTATTATGAACTATGTTCTATATGTATATTACTATGTTTTATGAGTCGATTTGATATGTAAGATGTATAAATTTATGTGTAGGATGTTTCAATCTATGTGTAGTATACATTAATTTATATGTCGGATACAATATTAAAATTTTATATGTTTAATGTGCAAAGGGTAAGGTTCTATATATGATTTTAATCTATAAAAATATAGAAATGTATGTTTTAATCTTTAAGGTTTGAATAGGATGTCACATTTTATCTGTAGGATGACATTTATTTAACTATTCATAAAACACAAGTATTTAATGACTACTTAATGACAATTTAATTTGGTATGTGCAAAGACAGCTCTACCCTTTTACCTTCAAATAGTGTTATAATAAGACTTGGCAATTACCAAATTGTCATTCTTATTGAATACCATTGATTACACATGATTAATGGTCTAGATTGACTTCTCCCACTAAAATCATTTTGGTGTGCGTGTGGGTGGTATGAAAAATTTGTTAGTTTTTTAAAAGATTTATTTCACACAATATCGAGTTTTAAATTTATAAAAATGATTTTTATTTTAACTAAACCACACACAAGTAGGCAAGTGTGCATATCGTATGAGTAGCACAGTATAGATAAAAACCAAGTATCGATCTACTGACATATTTGTTTGATTTTTACTACTAAATCATTGTATTTATTTTAACTGGAAGTAAACATTATACTAGTTTTGGTTAAACAAGTAATTTTTAAAAGAAATTTAAAAGCATAAATTAAGAAACAATTTTTTTTGGATTTTTATATTTTTTTAGAGATGATCAAGGATAAAAGTGTATCAAATTGGCTAAAACTTCTCTTATTTGGTTTAACAATTAATTAGTAAACATGTGATATAATCTTGATTTGGTAATTAAATGTGGGAATAACGCATTATTCCTAAGTCATGTTATTCCATGATAACTAAAGAAAGAGATATGCATAACTTCACGATCTCCACTAAAACATCATTTTATATAAGCAAGTGATATATAAAGTATTTATGAGACAACTTACTTTAAATATGAAACGATCTTTTAAATTAATAAGTGAATTGTCCTTGATATTTTAGTAAAAATAACATTTGTATTATACTTAAAATACCAATTAAGATTAGCTATGTTGTAAAGGATCAACCTTGAATTACCAAGTATTAACCCATAAAGCTCTTGGAAAATTATAGAACTTAGGTAATAACCATCCAAGAGTTGTTTAATAGATTATGTTGCACACTCACTTGACAAGTAATTAACCGATTTTAGTGGATTAGCATCAACAATCCGTTTTCACAACATTGTTAGCATTCCCATTTTAAGATGATCAAATACTACTAATACTTCATTTGGTCCATGTTGATATTAAGATTTATGTTTTCAACCAAGCCTTACAAGAATGGCAGTTCCCCGACTTATCATCAAGCTCGGGACCTGGTGTCTCTTTTAAAGTTTGTTATCCAAGACCTCCCAAGAGTGATAGTTCCCCAGCTTATCTTCAAGCTTGGCACTTGGTGCATCTTTTTAGAGTATTTTAGCAATCCTCATCAAGTGATAATCATAACATAACTTTTAATTTTTATAAACCGATCACATGTTTAACCAACATTGTTAAACTTCAATTAAGATTCATTATAAACCAAGATGATACTATGAACGTTTAGCCAATACTAAACATAATGTTATACATCAAAGGAATAGATACAAATAAGATAAAATTAAAAAAATCTAACCAATTTGGTTGACTAATCTTTGATGCTAATGACTTCTTCCAAAAACTTAATCTCTTTGATCTTCAAAGGTTGGATGGATGTGATAATTCCCTTATTAATGGTGATGAAAGGAGGTGGGTGAAGTGTACTAAGTGTTCTTCAAGGTGTGTTGAATATGGTGGATGAGTATTCAATTTATAGGCTGAGCTGAGTATTTAACACGGCTCGTATTGAGCTAGGCACGACCGTGTTGATCACTTTGTCTTATTGTATTAAATGTTTGTTGTCAGAAGGTACAACATGAGAGAAAACACGGCTGTGTTGACTTTTGGACACAGCCGTAGTGAGCCTGGAAGCATTTTTTTCTTATCTTTTCTCTTGTACTATCAACATGAGCGTGTTGAGTGTTAACATGGCCCGTGCTGAGCTTCAAAATCTTCCCTTTTATCTTTTCCTCTAGAACTTTCAACATGGGGTGTGTTGGTGTCAACATGGGGTGTGCTGTGAATTTTGAAATTTGTCTTTTCTTCATATGCTTGTAAGATGGTCATACCTCGCTTCAACATGGGGTGTGGTGGGTTGGTTTCCACAGTTTTTCTCCATTTTCTTCACATATTAGCTTGTTTTATTCTGTAAGGCTATATTTACCTAGATATATAAATTACAACATTAGTGGTTATTTATTCTAATATAATTGTTGATATTATTCCGAATTGGAGATATTTGACTGTTGAAAAGATGTATAAATATATATACATAAGATTTCTCGTCTGAACCATCCCCCATGTGTGTGTGTGTATAAATATACATAGGATTAGATTCATTTCAGAAGTGATTCTTATAGCAAAAAGTGTAAGAAGTGATCTCAACCATTAGGTTAATCAATGGTTGAAACATTATTACATTTATTGTAATTAATAAAATTTGAAAGCCATTAAACTAAATTAGAAAATGGTAGTTTAGGTAAAATAAAATAATTCATCATTTAATTTATCTCATCTATCCCTAAATAAAAGCCCAAAGAACAAATATCTAGAATTTATGATTTGTAAGTTACAATTTATTTATTTCATTATATGTTAGTGCAAGATTTAATTTTGTACTTTTTTCACCAATAAAAAGTTTTAATTTATAACATTTAAGAAAAATAATATCTTCGTCATCGATTGCTCTTTTGGAAAAAAATAAAAATAATTTGAAGATGTGTTAGATGGAAAAAAAATGTGTACGAAGAAATTGAAAATGTGTAGGAAATAAAAAATAAGACGTGTATGAGAAAATTAAAGATGTGTAGGAAAAAAAATTAAAATGTGTATGAAATAATTAAATATGTGTAAGAGAAAAAAATTAAGATGTGTATAAGAAAATTAAAGATGTGTAGCAAAAATTTGAAGATGTGTAGGAAAAAATTAAATATGCATAGAAAAAAATTGAAGACGTGTAGGATGAGTAAAAAAGTGTACGGAAAAATTCTAGACGTGTAAGAAAAAATATGTTGTGTATAAGAAAATTAAAGATGTGTAAGAAAAAAATTTAAGATGAGTATGGTGCTGTTTGTTTTTTTAAAGGTAAAATGTCTGTAGTCTGTGAACTAAATCTACAAACAACTGTATAAGAAGAGGTAGACCAAACCTCTGCAGTTTACAAGAAAAAGAGTGTTTGTTTTTTTAACGTCTTTAGACTGCTAAAATAAACTGGTGGTGTACAAACAGTGGTAGTGTACAAACAGTGGTAGTGGGTGGCGGACTGTGGTGATGGCAGATGGTTGGTGGTGGTGGTGACAGACGATGGTGGTAGACGGCGGACGGTGGTGATGCGGATTGTGGATGGTGGTGGTAGACGGCGGTGGTGGTTGTGGTTGGTGGTGGTGGACGGTGGTGGTGGTTTTGGTGGGTGTGATGGTGGCGGTGGCGGACAGTGGGTGATTGTAAGGCCCCGATCTCGGTGCCCTACATTGGGTGCTGGATTTACTTATAAACACAGTTCTAAATATCATAGTGAATTAAAACTTTCGTGGAAATATAAAACGTTAACCATTTCTTACGAATCATTCAATTCTTGTCCTTAAACATCACAAATTGTCTTAACATAATACATAACAATAAAAATATAGCATCCTTCTTTCTTCAGATGCCAACCAATTCAGTCCATTGCCATGTTTCCTGCCTCATGCCAGCTGCCTCATTCTACTAACTTGTGTGTATACCAAAAGTTAGCTACGCTGGGTGAGTTCTAGTTTAACAAGTCGCAGGCTATTCTTAACATTAAACATACACTTTCATATCTGAAGATACCATTATTACATGTAACCTATACTTACCTTTTTACTTATTTCATTATCATACTTTTATCATTTCAGATTTATACTTTTATTCTTATTTTCTTGCACAGATATTGTAAGGGTCTGCCACCCTCATTCTTGCACATGTATTATAGAGTCTGTCACCCTAATTCTTGGACATATATTATAAGGGTCTGCCACCCTAATTTTTGCACAGATATTATAAGGGCCTGCCACCCTAATTCTGGCACAGATATTATAAGGGTCTTCCACCCTCATTCTTGCACATATATTGTAAGTGTCTGCCACCCTCATTCTTGCATAGATATTGTAAGGGTCTGCCACCCTAATTCTTACATCCATATGTGTATAAGCATAATTAAAAACATAAGACAATATCTCACAATACATAGTTATACTTAATCATTATACACCATTTCTTTCTTACAAGTATGCACAAAGCACCGAAAACATTCAAAGAAAAAGGGGCTAGAAACTCACCTGGCACCTCTCCGTAGTTGCGCACGGCTAACTATGTAATAATTTATAGGTATCAATTAACTACTTCTAACCAAATCATACTTCTAGGTTAGTAAAGCCCCTAAAGAATGGGGGTCTGGGGGCAATGCCCCTGCTAGCGGGGTCCTAAGAGCGGAAGCCCCTAGAAGGGTTCAAGGGGCTCTGCCCGGGGTAAAGCTGCTAGGTCAGCTTGGAAAAATTTTAATTTCGTGAATATGTCCTTATTGAAAATTCATTAGAAAAGTTAATTTCATTAAATGGATTGAATCGAGTTTGAACAGTCCATTCGAATAGAATTTGCACAAATCGAATCGAATTTAGGAAAACGAATCGAATCAAATTTGGGTAAATGAATCGAATCGAATTTGCGTAAACGAATCGAATCGAATTTTAGCAAATGAATCGAATAGAATTTGGGCAAACGAATCGAATCAAATTCTATAAAACGAATCGAATCGAATCAAAATTCAGGCAAAGGAATCGAATCGAATTTGAGCAAACGAATAAAATTGAATTTAAACAGATCGAATTGAATTTTATCAATCCAATCGAATCGAATTTTCATAAATTTGATTCGAACCAGGCTTTCCTATTTTTGTTATAAACGTTTTCTTTTAACCCCTTATGACCCGTTTTACTGATATAACGAGCTCTAGGTCTTAACAACCTTACCCACTTGTTCCATACATGGTCCGAACGCCACCCGTTCATCCCAAATCATCCCAAACAGCTCGTTTAACACCAAGTTTATGTCTTTCATACACGATAAGTTCCGATTTACCATCCTATCAAGTTTCACGCGATCCGACCTCAAATACTCAACCTTTAAATCCAGAACGTACCTTTCTTGGATCCGGTTTGGTTAGGATCTGAATTAACACGTGAATCATGTTAGGTTCATTGTTGTTGACGATGCGTGGTCATGAAATCTACTCCCCTTTATCTCATATTTGGATCTTGATTTGAAGAAGGAGTGTTTGTGTGTGTTTTTGAGTGTGTGGAGGAAAATGTGATGTAATGATGCTTATAAAGGATAAGCCCATGGACCTTAAGACCCATAACCCTTCCTTTAATCCATATTTTATTTTCCTAAGTCCAAAACTCAACTTATTATTGTCTATCCAAATTAAATAATAACAAGCCGTTTAAATAAATAACATTCTTTTATTTATTATTATATATAGTTTTTTTAATTTCAAAAGTAGGATGTTATAGTGATGATGGCGAAGGGTGCATGGTGGTGGTGGTGGACAGTGGGTGTTGGTAGGTGGTGGTGTTTAACCCTCTGCAAACCTTAGAAGTGGATGGGTCAAGTCTGCACCAAGAAGAGTTCAGGTAGAAGTTTTTAATTAAATGTCTTCGAAAAAACAAACAGTCTGCGGATAGCAACATCTGCGATGCGCATAAAAAAGCATGCGTAGACCTTTTTAAGAAAAACAAACAACACCTATGAGAAAATTAAAGATGTGTAGGAAGAAATTGAATATGCGTAGGAAACATTTGAAGCCGTGTAGGATGAAAAACATGCGTACGAAGAAATTGAAAATGTGTAGGAAAAAAATTAACACGTGAATGAAAAAATTAAAGACATGTAGAAAAAATTTGAAGAGGTATAAGAAAATTTTAAAATAGTGTAGAGTGAACTCAAGAGATAGGGTAAAAAATTATAAAGATAAATTTATTGTTTTATGGATTTATTGATTTTTTAAATCTTTTAGTTATTGTGATTAGATCAATTATATTAGTTAGAGATGTAACTAGTATGGTTTAATTAAATATACTAATTGGAGTGAGAATACATTTATATTATTTTAATACCCTTTTCATATATTTTTAATAATGCAATATTAAACATAAAATGAGTGGTCTAGATTGACTTTTCGCTCTTCTCACTGTAACTGGACTTCTCGCATGAACCGTCCTACATATATATATATATGTGTGTGTGTGTGTGCGTGTGCGTGTCGCGCATGTATGTATTTAAAAAGTATATGTTTCAGGGTGTACTTGATGACGGGAAGGAAATCGCAGTGAAGCGGCTAGCAAAAACATCCACTCAAGGAGTTCAAGAGTTTAAGAATGAAGTCATCTCCATATCTAAACTACAGCATCGTAATCTTGTCAAGCTTTTGGGGTGTTGCATTGAGGGAGTAGAAAAGATGTTGATTTATGAATACATGCCAAACAAAGGTCTTGATTCATTCATATTTGGTAAGTAAAATAAAACAAAAATAAACTTATACCAAACTGAAAACTAAAATTCAAACTATTCACAGATAAATCTCAAAGCGGACTCCTTGATTGGCCCGAGCGTTACCGCATTATCAATGGAATTGCTCGTGGACTTCTCTATCTTCACCAGGATTCTCGGCTTAGAATCATACATAGAGATCTCAAAGCCAGTAATATTTTGCTTGACACTGATATGAACCCGAAGATATCAGATTTCGGCACGGCTAGAATTTTTGGAGGAAAGCAACTAGAAGCAAACACAAACAGAGTGGTTGGAACATAGTGAGATGGATCTAGCCTCATTTCATTCCATTTATTATGATAATCACTTGCATTATGTTTTTATTCCTTGCAGTGGCTACATGGCGCCAGAATATGCAGGAGATGGTATCTTTTCGGCAAAATCAGACGTATATAGTTTCGGTGTAGTAGTGCTAGAAATTATATGTGGGGAGAAAAACAGAGAATTCAACCAAAAAAAACACTACAACAATCTTATTGGACATGTAAGTTTGATCTTCATAATTTAAAAACAAAAGTGCAGGTTGTATAAATGAAGAGAAGGCATTAGGCGTTGAATATTTTTATTGTAGCTATCTTTGCTTTCACTTATTAAAAAGGTAATATAAATATTTAGTTTATCCACTTTCTAATTTTTGTTCTTAGAGGAGGCCGAGTAGAGGTAGGGAGAATATGTGATCTCCATTTCCCTGGCTGGCCCCATTTTTGAACACCACTCCCTGGATTTGAGGTTTTTTTTCTATGAAATCCATGGACTCACCACCGGGAGTGGGGAGAACCGTGATGAGTCCGTGTCCTCTTATTGAAAAGTGAGTTGCATATAAAATAAAGTATTATTCAGTCACATAATATTTAAAATTCTTTACTTTGAATATTTGAATGTCTTCTATATATATTTATATGCAAAAGCTCCAAAATAAATTATGTTAAAACTAATTTTTTAACATGTGAAATCGATTTTGTAATATTTTTTTACATGTAAATTAAAGAAATGGTTTCCTAGTTTCCGTTTTTTTTGTGGTTCACTTTTAAACCTATCGCTATAATATATAATTTTTTAAAAAATTTTATGTACTTTAATAGAAAGTTTCAGATGTTAACATGTGCTAACTTTTTCTTTACTTCGTAGATAAGTTCAAAGATTATCCAAAATGAAAATTTATGATTGTTTAAGCTTAAATAAATTTCTAAATAGAAATAAGAAAAGTTTCTTACTCGTTTTAATGCAATTTCTTGTGAAACACCAAATAAGACTTGTATTATATGATCTTGATAGGCATGGAGAGTTCATAATGAAGGCAAGTCATTGCAATTAGCTGCTAAGTGCATAGGCGAATCAATCAATGTCTCTGAGGTTCTACGAGCAATCCATGTTGGTTTGCTATGTGTTCAGCGCCACCCAGATGATAGGCCAACTATGACTTCTGTGATCTTGATGTTGGGGAGTGAAGATCCATTGCCTTGGCCTAAAGAACCTGGTTTTTATGTTGGAGAATATATGCAAGATATTATACAATCTTCAATATCGTATGGAAGAAGTTCAAAAAATGACCTAAGCATTACAATGTTGGATGGAAGATGATCGATATTGTTGAAACGGGCGACCAAAAAAATGTCATTAAACAATGTAATTCATATATGTTTAGTGATCATACAAATCTCTCTATAAATAGAGACATTTCAAATAATTAGTGATGATGAAACTATGAGATAATGATAAACCACCAAACTATAGAGATAGCAATGGTAGATTACCAAAGGTACCCTGAATTGATACCAAGAACACAAAACAAATAAACAAACACACAATTTAGAGAAAACTCACTATTTTTTCTTAGATAGTAAAACAACTCAAAACCCAATTACAATAACTCTCAACAATCAAATCCTAACCGGTAATGATCTATTTATAGAGTAAACCAAACTTGATAAGTAAGAAAACTAATTAATCATATTAATCACTTACTGGGCTAAACCACCTACTCTTAAATAGTCGGGCCTGCCCCTCACAAGCTCACTAAAGAACTAATCTGGACTTTTTCATCCCCTTAAATGCTTTTTGGTTCGTGATTAGAGAGGTATTCAACTCCAAGCAATTCGCACATCTCCATAAACTTCATCCAAGCGAGTCCTTTCATGAGTATGTTGGCTTTATCAATCTTTCCACTAACACGTTCAACTTCGATCTTGTCAGCTTTAACACAATCCCGAATAAAGTGAAATCGGGATTTAAGGTGTTTTGTTCAATCATGACAAATGGGATTATTCACAAGAGCTATAGTAGACATGTTATCAATCTTGAGCACGATCTTTTGTAGTGATTCTCAAGTAATCTTTCCCAATAATTCTCAAAGTAATACGACTTGATACGCTGATAAGGAGGCTACCATGTACTCGGCCTCACATGAAGATAATAACGCAATCGTGAGCTATTTTTTCCTACACCATGAAAAGAGTGAACACCCGTAATAGAATACATAACCCATGGTATGTTAAATGAGATGATATATAGGGTAGTATGGTTCGATCTCATGGAAAGACCGGAGGAGATCAAGATAACAATTAAAATTAGTCTTTAATTATTTGTTTTAATTAATTAGTAGCTTAATTCTTGTTGTGATTGTAAAAGGGGATTATATAAACTATATTTATCTTTGTTTTATTTTGTAATCTCTCGCTTCTAGTTTTAATAAAAAGAGTCATTAAATAGTTTTAGCAAACCTACGTAAGAATTTCACCAAGATCAGTTCTTGGTTAGTCAGCTTCTCTGATTTGGGATAACAAGTGGTATCAGAGTGACACTAGTTCCATAGTCGTTCGATAACAAGCTCTATTGATAGAAGTCCAGCCACAAGATCCATCTCATGAATGATCGCACCTTTGATCGACCTGGTTGTGGATCGAGAGCCTGCTGAAGGAAGAGAAAGCCGATACTTGAGTATTCAATGGCCGACATATCAAGTTTTGCCAAAATTAGACACCTAAAACAAACCAACTATCCGTTTGGTTAACTTGTGCTATGTCCTACCTTAAGGTTAGAAATTTTGTGTCACACCCGGCCTTAGGGGCCTATTCGTATGACCAATAGTTGGTACTCGTTTTGTTAACTTATAAAGTTTGATTACGCAGAGGAAAATGTTTAATAAAATATTTACTTTGATAACATAGGGAATCAAAAATCCTTTTACGTTTACAAAATTTACTTGCTTTATAACAAGTTTACATATGCTTCGTTTACAAGTTAAGCCATCAGCTATATTCTATGCATATAGATCTTATATCTCTACCGAGCATTTTCATTTCTATATCTTACTCCTGGTTACCTAAAAACACTTTTAAAAAAACGCCTGTTAAATGCGGGTGAATAACGCTGACTCGATAAAAAGTTTTCATAATTTGTTGACACAACACCAATAGCGTTCAATAACTTAGTGGGTCTTAATCCCATCTCATTGAAACTAAATATACGCACAAACCGCTTTAGGACGGTTACGACCCCCATGGCCAGTATGTCTTTAGTGTGCTCACTACAATTCATATATGTAAGGATCCAATCAAATGTGCATTTTAGCGTGAGTGTTTAATTACTACTTTGTATTAAAACATTTTAGAGCATCTGAACCAACCCTCGTGTTAATTATTTTCTAACTCTTTACAGATGGATAAATACCCATATTTTAAAAGAGTACGTACTTTGTAAAAAGGTAGACGTATTCACGTTGAAAAGAAAGTTTAAATATATTCACGCTATAAAAAGGTTGCGTGTGTTCACATTTTTATGAGTTGTTCAGTTAACAATTCTCTTTATCTGATGAACGATTACCTTGGACCTTAAAACGGGTATAACGCTTAAGGACAAAAAGCAACACTTTGACCATGTGTGTGGTGTCGGGGTATGAAATGTTGGAACTCCTGAGTGGTGTCAGTATTGCACGAACTTCTAGAAAATGAGAGTGGTTTGGTGTTTGGGATGCCACAAATGAGCAGCCCATGGCTGCTATTTATAGTTCACTCACACCCCAGTCGACCCATCGCTTGCCACCATTCATTCTTGTGATTCACATTCCCCTTCGTGTTGACATGTGGTGACACATTTCATTCCATTTGATTATTCATCAGCAATGTGTCGATTTCATACGATTAATCATCAGCCACGTGTCGCTTCGTAGCCTTTTATATTTTTATTTTAGCTAAATAACTAGCTGGTCCCTCAACTTCCTAAATTGTCAAAATTGGTATAGAAATTTTTAAGATGTTACATTGTGGGTGGTAACTAATGAAATAGAAACCCTGCTATCGAATAACGACACCGGAGAATCCATTGGGAAGTGGCGAGTGAATGCTAGTAGGACAATATTTCTATCAAAAACAACGGTCGAAGAGGAGATGTTAGAACACACTTAAAAGGAGTTTTTTGGTCCAAAATAAATATAAATACAAAAAATATTTACCATTTAATATACTTTAAAAAATATTTATTTACTTTTTTCCATCCTCTTTATTCTCACTAATATGGCTTTTCTTTCTTTTATTATTTTTTTCAATCAAAAATTAAACCAAAGAGCACAAAATTCAACAAAAAGATGGTTTAATCTGTTTTTTTTTTGTTTACGGGATCAAATTTTCGCAAAAATTTAGCAACGAATTCACATAAAATAAAAAATAAAAATAAAAATTATCTGCAAAAACAAAAGCTACAATTTTACAAAAGTTAAAACTAAAATGTTGCAAAATAATTATTAGGAAACAACAAAATTCCAATAATCACAACCACAAAATGAATCAAAATAGTTGTGTTTTTAGCAAATCAAATATAAATAGGATACCAAATAAAGTCAAACCGTTACTGGTGTCAATATCAAATACAAATTAAAACTAAATGTTAAAATATATGACTCGACATACTTAGGCATCCATTTTTCTAGGCTTAAAGGAATATGTTGTTCGATTATGACCAAAGTTGTTTACAAATTCCACTAAGGGTAGCCATTTCCTTTCATTAATGTCCATTCCAATCTGAAGTCATGCTGGGTGAGGGCGGGCAACCCTTTGCATCTGTCTCTTTCAATCTCATGGCCAACGTCATCTTCTAAAACATCTTCCACGTCATCATTGTTTACAATAGCAATATGAGACATGCATTAAAACCATCATTTTGAATAATCATTAACTTATTCACCATTGTAAGTGGAATATTGATCACCTTTTGAATAAGAAATTACATGTATAATCTCAATCGTTTACTGAGTCGTCGGACATTCTATCCCTGAAATAACCCTTTTTTAATGTTAATAACTTAAGATGATTATATTACCATTTAACATACTTATAAATACTAAATAGTAAACATGCAATAAATAAGAATAGAATTAGCCAACCTCTTCTAAATCATTTTAGTAAAAAAAAAAGTGCTTTTAAGTCTACTCAGGCATCAATTTCTGATCGTGGCGAACCCACAATTTCTCTCCTACGGGTTCATTATTTTCCGGTTGTAAGATTTCTCACAACCAAATGTTGGAACTTTTAGGTCAACTGGGTAGAGTTGGAGAACATAATAAAATAAGATGTCATAATTAAAAAGAAATATGATAATTCGAAAACTCACAACCAAATTACGATGAAATTAGAAAAGACAAATAAATTATATATTGCGAACTAGCAAAATTAACACCAGATAAATATATATTGCGAACTAGCAAAATTAACCCGGGCATTGCTGCGGAAATTCAATAAGAAAAGAAAAAAATGTTTAAAGACTCATAAATTGTTTCCTCAGTAAATGCTGTGCAAAAAATCGTTTACTGTATAAAAATTACAGACATGCACTTTCTTGGATTCATGCAGAGATAATACAATTAAATAGTCGTTCAATAAAAAAAAATAATGCAGTCTATATGACAAAACCTGATCTTCATTTCTTCTGGCCATGTTGGAATGTTGTAACAACTAACACGGATGGAACTATACAATTGAGTAATTTGAACAATGATTATATTTTAAAGGTTCGTATAAATTAATACTAAAATCATGCGCCACTTTTATCTATGTAAATTAATTTAATATATGTGAACCCACTTATATGTGTCATCGTCCGGTGGGGTTAAATGCCCTTAAGATGGAGCGTTTAGATGGTCCTTGCATTTTCACATCATCAAATTGTACATCAAGTGATCTTGCAATCTCATACCCACTTTTTAAGTGAATGGCATCTTATACATGATTTTGTTGTGTCCATTGTCGGTGCCATTGGACGTTTGGTGCATGAACCACTTGGCGAAGTTGAATTGTAGTGTTGTATCCATTGTCAATTCTTTGGGATTTACTTTTGAAAAATTAAGAAAATTTATGGTCGTGGAAGATAAAATTTATAGTTATGGTAGTTAAATTTGACGGTTATCACGCTTTACAATATTGGTGGTTATTAAAGAAAAGACGTGACCGCACTGTTAAATTGTGTCATGAAAAGGTGTTAAAGCAAACATAGTTAGCAGATTTTATATTAATATAAATATAACTTTGAGTGGTTAAAAAAAATCAAAGGGTCAAAAGGTAGGGCACCGCATTGAATTCTAAATGTGTAGAGATAATAATTTATAAGTTTACATAATAACAAAATTAGTCCTTTATGTATTTATGTTTCTTAATGATTGTTCGTTAGCTAACTAAATGCCAAAAATTGTTCTTTATGTTTCAAAATTCTATCACGTTATGTCCGTAGGCACTTAGTTAATTTTTTCTGTTAAATTTGCATATGTGCAAAACACGTAAGGATAAATTGGTCTTTTTGCTCATTAATTTTGAAAAACATTTTAAAAATTAAAACTAAAATGATACATTATATATGGTTAGGTTATAATAGGAAGTATGGTTTTTGTAGAAATGATAAGAAGTAATCTAGTCCATTGATTATAGACATGGATGGTTGAGATTAGTTTGTGGGTGAAATCAAGTGTTAGATAAGGGGAAAGGCATATTTGTTGACTTTTTCAACGACTATTTTCCAACAACTTTTCGGCAAAATTCCCTCCGACATTTTCGGAAAAAAAATTCCGACGAAAATTCCGATGACTTTTATGGCCAAAAATTCCGAAGAAATATCTGACAATTTTTCTGGCGAGATGTCGCGGTGGGTGACGGTTGTAGTGGCGGTGGTTATAGGAGATGAGTTAAGATATAAGTGGGTTTTTTAAGATTAAATTAAGTGGGTTTTTGATATTGAAGTAGTGGACTAAAATGCCATCTTTTCTAGCCTTTCTAGGAAAATGAAACTTCTTATTTGAACCCAACCCATATTACACACACACACACACCATGACTTTGTTCAACATTCTCCACCTTTATGAACAGCACGACGCCGATCGATGTCGGAAGGTCAATTAAAAACATTTGCAAAATACCTTTACTAGCAAAGGGAAGTAACGTGTCGAATCCATAAGGAACCAGTGAAAATTGCTAATCAATCTCATGATTTATTAATTATTAAACTAGGGTGCACAAACAATGTCAAGCAAGCTTTTGAAAATGGTTTGATTGTAAAATACTTTGGAAAACAAGTAACTTTAATTTGTAAACACTTATGATAAAAATAACCAACTCCGGGTTACAGGTTGCGAAGCAGATTAGATAAGTTAATTAAACCTATTTGGAAATTGCTTTGTTTAAATAAATAATCAAAAGACTAAAATATTTGAGTTTACTGGTTGTCAGAACTTAATCCGAACAATTGGTTTGGATGAATAATAATCACATTGATTACCAGTTTTAAGGTTTGATAAATGCAATCGGCTTAATGGTTAAAGATAAACGGGTCAATGACTCTAAGAACCTAATCCTAAAAGTTGATGATCAAAATTCAATTAACTGATAAAACATCAAAGAATTTAATTAAGAAAAACTGATCAACCACATAAACAAACATACAGATTCCACAAACCAAACAATTAATCAAATCCAAATCCAAATCCAAAGCGAATGTTTAAATCAATAAACTTCAACTGCAAACAAAACCCTACGCCCCGAGATGGTCACGAGAGCTTTAGCCTTGCATGTTCATCACGGATGTCTTGATTCTTGGCTGAGAGGATGAAATCATGGATGATTTTGGTGATTGGTAGGTGTTAGGATGGTGTGCAAATACTCCAAAATCACCCAAGTATGTTAGAGTATGAAGAAAAATTGTTCTAGAGTTTACCCCCCCCCCCTAAATATGGAAGAAAATGCAATAAAAAACGATTTTCGGTCAGGGCCGACCGTACCCTACGATCAGCCGCCTTCGCCTACGGTGGCTACGATACCACAAAACTGTTTTCCTCATAAAATCTTCATTCCAACTCTGTTTTTCTCCCCGTTTTCGGTCACGTCTTCGTATTTCAATTCTCTATCACACATGTGTCATTGATTCCATTACCACTCCATACTATGTGCTCCAAACTAGTTTCTTTAAGCGACAATCACTTACAATCATAAAACACTCAAAGTAATCATGTTCGATACATATAAACAAGTCAAACAAACGATATGAACCACTTAGCACACGTTCTTTCACTTGTCCTTTTTCGTCCCGAAAAAGATTTACAGTGGAATCAAAATCAGAAATTGTCTTTACAAAACACTTAGGTTACTTAATTAATTACAAATAACACAAAAACCGCAATTACCGGTATTGCTATCCACTTAAACCCAACCATCGACAATTCAGACCTCAATCATGTTTAGCTTTTAAGTTCAAGTTAACATTCAGTCTAAGGGTCTCACACCAAGAATCACAAGTCAGCTTATTTTGTTTCATATATGTCAAAGCAAAGATAAAATCATAAAGATTTTTCTACCATTGTAACCTAAAAACTTGTAAATGTTAAGATTTAACCTCACAAACGGACAAGTAAGTGAACAGATGATTTGAGCATTTGCATTTAAATATATGTTAAACCTCACCCATGGATGTTCCCACCGTGGTTACTAGCTGTAACATCCCGGAAAATCTCATATTTATTTTGGGCTAAAAATGTCAACTTTGAAAGATGAGGGATCAAAAATCTTTTCAAGACAAGTAATGGAAAAAAATGAGATAGGAAAAATAAAGATATCTCATGTTAAGGAAGTTAGAAAATCCATCCCACATGGAAAGATGGAAGAAGGTGGAAGCAATCCATATGGGTATAAATAAGAAAGAGAACTTTCATCCTACATGGAAAAAGGAAAGAAAATGGAAGTTCTTTATAAGGAAGAGCGTTTCCAATTTCCATAGTAGTATTCTTATGTGGCTAACCACTCTCACTAGTACTAGCGGAGGGCGCAAAGCACCCGATGCGCACACGTACGGACTCGGACTCGGACGACGGGCGTAATGTGGCGTTTTGATGGCGCATGCTCGCATCGCTGCAAGCCACATAAGGGCCACTTTAGTATTTTTGGAAAGCACAAGGACTAAAAGTGAAAATCTGGAAACTTAGTTCTTCGCGCTACGCGAACGGACTACGCATAAGATCTTCGCGCTACGCGAAAGACAAAAGACATAAACGGACTTTGAGTGACTTCGCGCTACGCAAAGTACTGATGTATGATTCTTTCGCGCGACGCGAAGTAACAGGTCTGCATACGTGACACGTGTGGACACGTGGCAAACCATCTCAGCATAGATATGGTGGTTCGCGCGATGCAAATGGTCTGAACTTTTGTCCTTCGTGCGATGCGAAGGAGTTCAAAATCAACTATAAGTAGAAGGGTGTATGGCACTTTCTAACTCACACCAATCACACACCATTTTCACACGTACAACATCGTTTTGCGTGCCTCATCTCATAGTACGTGCCAAGCTCTAACAGTCTAAGCCGTAGAATGCGATATAGAGGAGAAGTGCTGTTCGATCAATCATAGGCATTTAACTCCGAATACCCGTGGGAGGTAGGGGTTCTGCTTAACTATTATTATTATTATTATTATTATTATTATTATTATTATTATTATTATTATTATTATTATTATTATTATGGCTTAGACCATAGTCGGGGGTGTAGCCCGAACCTTGATGACTTTTAAGTATAATATATCTTTTCATAAGCAAAGTTTATAAACAAATTATTGTTTCTTCATTATTAAGAAACGTAAACATTCACACACAAAGAGTATAGTTAATATAATATTTCTTTATGTTTGAGAAATATTCATTCACAACGGTTATAGTTAAAGTAATGTTTCTTCTGGTTAAAAGTATACATGTGTCAATTTACCTGGGGCCATGCATATCATCTATACGCCTCTGAAATCCGTTGGGCTGTTCAGAGAAATGATATTGGGTATATGTTTTAATTGTGCATGTACTTAGGGTAATTTTACCCCAATTGAGTTGAGTTCCTAATGAGTTATCACAAAGATATTATTGTTGATTTCACAATGGTATTGAAAAGATTTCACAACTGAGTTAGTGTCATTCACCGGCTGTGTGCTGACGCATTTTTCCCCACTTTTCAGGGAACAATAAAAGTTAGAACAGACAAGTAAGACAGATTAGAAGATTGGAGATATAGTCATTAGATATTATCTGATGGCTCAGATATTTTATTCAGGATATTATAAAGAATCATATTTTCAAAAGACAGGTATTTGATGTATTAGACGGGTATTCAAATCCTGAGTTTTCAATATAATAATAGTTTTTCAAAAGCCTTCCTCTCACATTTTATCAAACAATATCCAATGGGTATTCTAACCCGACATTTTATAAAAGAATAATTTATTTTAAAGACTTCCACTAAAACAAACCAGTAACTCTGATATATTTACAAAACGGATACCAGCTAACGGGTGTTACACCTAGGCCCTAAGTCGGGATGTGACACTAGCCTAGTGAGAAGCATATAAGAATAAATTTAAAACTTTAAAACATAAACTTCATAAACTTTAAATAATAATAATAATAATAATAGTAATAATAATAATAATACAGAAAACAAACAGACTTCACTAACATTAGTCGGGAAAAGCAAATCAGAAAATAAGCAGCCAGGAAAGATTCCCGGTAGCCACCTTCCTCTGAAACAATCGGCACCCAATGGCGATTTTGGAAAAGCCATTACAAACCATCGACGTCCTACGCTAATAAAAAATCGATTGGGATGACCACACAAATTTGTTGAAAACTGCCTCTAACCAGTAACCACCACCGGAATGACAACAACCAACATATCAATGTGCAATTCAAATTAGATGCTTTAAATGAGTATCCCACCTCCATTCTTTATAAACTTCTTCATTTTTGCCATATTACTTGAAGAAACAAGCTGTAGTGTTTTACTTTGCGGTGATATTAACCTTTGACTTCATCTTCCGATCGATTCATATACTTTCCGGGTAAGTTGTTCATTGTAAATCATTCATATATATTCTCTAGTAAATAACCTTCAATCAATTTCTGAGATTGAAGGGTATTGACGGATCAAATCGATTAAAACCCACTAAAGGGCATAATAGTCAACAAGTTTGACTACTCATTTTCTCATGCTTTTGGTTAGAACCTACGTTCAGTCCAGAAGACTTTTATTTTTGAAATGAGATTTTAATGCTACTGACCAAAACCCAACTTCTGACTTGCTGTTCGGATTCTAGTCAATACCAGCTCGCTTAAACGTTTAATCTATCATAACCGGAGTTCTATACATCCGTTTGGAACGATTCTCGTGGAAACGAGTTCGGTCTTACTCATATTTACTTATCTCAAAGTTTCAGGTTTATTTGATATATTTCGTTTGACGTGTTAAAGGACGATTCATTTATTTGCTTATCATTTACTCATATTCTTGTTCACTCGCTTACGCAATCAGGTGAGTTTGATCATTCCCCTTTATTTTACTGTTATTCAATTGTTTTGGGGACGTATGCGTATCTATTCATATTTTCTATCATATATATATACACAAACTCGCAAACATAATTATTGTGTGTATATCAATTAAATGCTATTTGCTATTTGCTTATGTGTTTACATTCTATCAAGTCTCGAAGAGGTCCATTTGAAGTCTAGAAAGTTAGTATGATCATACGTTGTCGTAGTAACCAAAGCCCGTTCGCATGGCGATGGTAAACCGACAATCTCAGTCAGTCATTGTACCCTATGCCCATTTCGCAAGGCAACGGTTAAATGGCACACTATCATGTTTATGGTTTGATTGATTATTACTCACACATGCTTGTTTGCACATTTAACATTTATCACATATTATATATATACCATTATTATTTTCATGAAAACTGGTGATCATCTCACTCAACATGTGTTGTTGACAAACTCTATCCATTTTTTACGCATATGCAGGTTGCCTTTTGAATTGAAGTTGGTCATGAAGGACATCTATTAAAGACCATAAGAAAACTAATGAAGACTGTCTCTACTTAAATCTTGATTGTATTATTTGTTTGTGTTATGAATATTTGTGCACTGTAATATGAAATAATTAATTTAATATAGATTGTCATTTTATTTATGATAGTATCTTCGAGTTGTGAACAATCAGCTCACGTCCCGGCATTTCCACCTTATGTTGAAGTTTGACAGAATAAACGGTGGATGCGGATGAATATGGAAAACATGAAGGTTGTTTCTTTTTTAATAGTTTGGGTGAATTTGACTTTAATGTGGGTGAATTTGACTTTAATGTTTTTGTGATTTTGGTTCACTTTACTGTATGTAAGACATATGATTTATGCTCCGGATTATTTGAAAAAAAAAGTCAATTGATTATAATAGAACATATCATAACTTTTGGAAGTTGCGTTACACAACTTTGAGCTTCCAACAAGCAAACAATTTTTACCAAGAACTACATGAGGTCACCTTTTTAACTAAGTAAGCAACAAGGAGATACATATAATATAACTTTTAAAGCACCACAATAATTAATTAAGATAAATACTTGCAAAACACATTGTAAACTGAACACAAGTGTATTTTTTCTACAGTTTTGACTTCTCAGAAGTCAAACTACAGGACCTGCAATTTAGTAAAAATAGTAAGAATCCTATTAATATGGCCATATGTGATATATCTCACTTTAAAATTCAAATAACTGTAAAAGTTCGAAGATACTAATATATAATGATAATTCATAATTTATAAACCCAAAATAAACGAAAATACAGCCCATTTAAATATTTTAAAACAATTAAGTAAATAAAAGGCAAAGTTTAACCTAACTAACCCTACATTATATTGGCTGCCCCCTGCATATACTGATACGTATCATTTTTTTTCAATTATCAATAACTCCATTTCATATTTGTAGAATTATAGCTTTGATTACACAGGTGCATTCGTAATTCTTCTTTTTTATTATTTGTTGGTTGCTTTCATATGATTAAACCATATATCAAGTAAGTATTTTGTATTTTTGTTCTTGTTAATTCAATATAGATGCCTCCAACGAAGAAAAAGATATATGCAATTTGGTCGGATTTTGAGTATATTGATGAGGAAGGGAGAAAAAAAAGCAATATGCAAGCATTGCTCAATGGTTTTCAATGCTAACCTATACACGGCATAGCTTCATTGAAAAGGCATCTTATTTGATGTCCACAACTCCATGATAATCAAGCGGTCGAATAAAAGATGGTGGCTTCGCATAACTATTGAAAAGAAGATGAATGATTGATTTTCTTTCCTTTTTTTTTGTCTCTAGACTGTGTTTGCCATTTTTTTTTTCGTATTTGTGCTTTGAAGTCTTGGGTTATCTGATAAAAGTTTTAATTGCTAACCATAATATTGTCATATTGTGAACATTCATTACTTCTTTACATCTTACAAGAATTTCAATTGTCATTACTTTCAATACTGAATTTTTTTTCATATTTGTGTATTCATAATATCTGTTTGATGAAATGCCTAAATCAATATAGGTTTCATTTTGCAATCAGTTGTTAATTAGCACACATTCATTCAGGCATTTCATCAAACATTTGGAGGGCATAACGAGAACAACAAATTAAACCTATATTGATCAACTAAGGACCAAAATTGAGAATTCGCATGGTACTAATCAAGTAAAAAAGGAAGAATACCTGACAAAATTCAACATATACTTCAAATTAAAAAAAAAAAAAAAAAGAAAGAGATTTTGGCATGAAGATAAATTAACAAAATGTACATGATATAAACCAATAGTATGTGTTCTTCATCTGTTACTTGAATAGAGTTTGAATATGTCATTGAATAGTCTCGAGATCTACTTGCATATGCTTGACTCAGAGCCTAATTTCGGTTTCGGTCCTATGTGTAAAGACCGACCGACCGATCTCACTTAAGACCGATACCCGACAATCATACTCGGTTCAGCACTCGGTCTCTGAAATTAGGTTATATCGGTTCTCGGTTTGGTCCGGTCTCTCCATGGGTCGGGTCGGGTTGGGTTTTAAGATTTGTGCACCCCTATCAAACACTACCTATATCTGTGGTTTTAAATCATAGGAACTCATATGACCTAAACTTGCTACCCAGTTTTAAAATATAACTTTGGATATTTACTTTTGTCTGTAACGCATATATTACATAAAATATCATGAAATCTTAATTTAAATCATCCAATGAAAGAGCATTCACATCCTAACCATCGAATTTTATGAGTGATGTTTTTATATTTAGGGAATGACTTAGGATATTGTGAGTAGATGTGAGAGAAAATTTAGTGATTTTTCTGTATATTTGAAAAGCTACTGTTCACCCATATAATTTTTTTAATATTTGTTAAAAGTGGTTGTGAGTGAAAGAGAGATAAAATGTAATGATAAATGCATAAAAATTATTATTTAATTGAAAATGAGAGAAAAAATGTTATATTTTTTAGTGTAATTTTGAATTTAGAGATGGTGAAGGAGATAAGAATGCTCTAATATAGCTAAATAGCACCATACCGCTGTAACGTACGGGTAAAAATACTAATTATAAACTAATTAAAATTCAAATTCAAAATAATGGGCAAAATTTTTTGTTTGATTAAAAATCAGCTTCTATTTTCAAAACTCAAAAGAGATGTTGGTCATGTGGCTGATTCGATGATTTTCCAAGAAAATAAAAAAAAAACACATTTACAATCTTATCGGATGATGAAAGGCTGAAAATAAAATACTATTCCCTTTCAATGAAAGGAAATGTATGCGTAACTGATACTCCGCGAGTCCATACAGGACCATCGATCTAAAATGGAGTTTCGTATTTAATTTTTCAAACTGTTCTTATTTCAAAACAGATACTAAATGGAGGAAAGACAAGTGACCAAGGCCAAGTTGATCTTTGGCTTCCTTGTACTTTATGCAACGATATGTTGTACTTACGCTGTGGACACCATATCCGCAAACCAAATCCTTAGATATAATGATACCATTGTTTCCCCAGAACAAACCTTCGAGCTTGGTTTCTTCTTCCCTCAACAAACCATTATGTCGGGATTTGGTACAAGAAAATATCGTACCAAACCGTTGTATGGGTAGCCAACCGGAACACACCACTCACTCATACCTCCGGCGAGCTAACTCTCACCCTTCAGGGAGTTTTAAGTCTCCGTGACGCCACCACTGGCAACGTCCTATGGTCGTCGGGAAACTCAATAAGTTCATCAGTGAGTAATCCGTATGGTCAGCTTCTAGATACAGGCAACTTTATAATTTACGACATCAATCAAGAAAATTCCATATGGCAAAGTTTTGACTTTCCAACCAACACTTTACTTTCTGGAATGAAACTTGGCAGGAATTTGGTTACCGGGTTTGAAAGGCGCATCACGTCATGGAAATCCGATGATGATCCGGCTTCCAGTAACTATTCATTTTGGATTGATACCAGAGGTTATCCTCAGCTGATCCTAACTGACGGCCCGGACATTATAAAGTCACGGGCAGGTCCATGGAATGGACTCAGGTATACTGGATTCCCTAAATCGAGACCAAACCCTTTTTACAATACCACCTTTGTCATTAATCAAAGAGAAATTTACAACCAGTACGATCTTATAAATACTTCCATTTTGATGCGGCTGGTGTTACAGCCAGATGGTCTTACATGGCGCATGATTTGGAGTGATAGAATACAAGAATGGGTGATTTATTATTTATTACTAAGCGATAATTGTGATCAGTACGCTGTGTGTGGGCCAAACGGGAGGTGTGACAGTCACAACTCCCCATTTTGTGAATGTTTGAAGGGATTTGAACCCAAATTTCCTGACCAGTGGAACGCTGCAGATTCTTCACAAGGGTGTCAACGCACCATCCCTTTGGATTGTGGACCGGGGGATGGGTTTGACAAATATTCTAATTTGAAGTTACCCGACACTGAGGGATCAACGTATTACCCAATCATGACCCTTGTGGAATGTGAGAAGATGTGTAAAAGCATTTGTTCGTGTACTGCTTACTCAAATACGAATATCTCAGGGAATGGTAGTGGTTGCTTAATATGGTTAGGTGACCTAATTGATATCAGAACGTTTCCGGAAGATGGTGACACTCTTTATATACGAATTCCAGCCTCAGAATTAGGTAAATCAAAAACAATTTAGTTTTTATTTCCATTACTATCTTCATAATAAACATCTTCACGTGAACACATTATATAATGTTTTGGCACCCATGCAGACTCGATAAAAAATAGGAAACGCTCAAATGTAGAGATAAGAGTAGGAGTTATGGTCCCTGTAGCATCTGTGGTTTTGGTCATCCTATTTTCAACATGCTTATTTTATCGTTACAATAGGAAGAAGCAACATCAACAAGGTATGAAAGTTTGAATGTTCTTTTTGGGGTGGCTTGTTATGATATATACCACATGTTACTAGTTGGTTTAACTAATTATCCATTTCATAGGGACACCCAAAACCGAATTTGAACATTATGATCCTGAACACACAAGTGATGACGAAGATCTAGAAGTACCACTGTTTGGCTTTGCTACATTACTTAAAGCTACAAACAATTTTTCAATGAATAACAAACTTGGTGAGGGTGGTTATGGCCCTGTTTACAAGGTAATTTTGTGTTGTACTTGTACATGTGGTGTTCATGACTTCATGTGTTAGAAAATTAGTATAAGACGATTCTTAGTATAAGTTAATAGAAATTATGCGTTGATTTATGGAACTATGACTTTCGATCAGAAATGTTGTAACATGCTCCTTTGACACATTTGTTGCCTTAGACTTATCGGATTTACTTATTTATTTATTTACTCTTTAATGTTCAATCAAACAAAATACATACCATGCTATATTTCAGGGTGTATTCGAAGACGGGAAGGAAATAGCAGTGAAGCGGCTGGCAAAAACATCCACTCAAGGATTTCATGAGTTCAAGAATGAAGTTATCTCGATATCTAAACTGCAACATCGCAATCTTGTTAAGCTCTTAGGCTACTCCATAGAGACAACTGAAAAGATGTTGATTTATGAATACATGCCAAACAAAAGCCTTGATTTCTTCATATTTGACAAAACTCAAAGCAAACTCATCGATTGGCCTACACGTTACCACATTATCAATGGAATTGCTCGTGGGCTTATGTATCTTCACCAGGATTCTCGACTCAGAATCATACACAGAGACCTAAAAGTTAGCAATATTTTGCTCGACATGGATATGAACCCAAAGATATCAGATTTTGGTATGGCTAGAAGTTTTGGAGGAAACCAGATAGAGGCAAACACAAACAGAGTGGTTGGAACATAGTGAGATTTATAAACACTCATCTCATTCCATTTTATCTAGTGAATCATTTACATTGACCTTGATTCATGATAGTGGCTACATGGCACCAGAGTACGCAAGAGACGGTGTCTTTTCAATCAAATCGGATGTATATAGCTTTGGCGTAGTGGCGCTGGAAATTGTTTGTGGGGAAAAAAACAGAGGATTCGTCCACAAAGAACACTATAACACTATAACCTCATGGGACATGTAAGTTTGGGCATGCAATTTTCAATATTCAAAGTATACAAAACGTTCAAAACATAAAATAGAAACTAAATAAATAAATAAGAAAGGAGTAAAGAAAAGAAAAGGTAATCACCTAATTGTGCAATAAAAATGATGATGTGATAGTATGTGTTAACATTTGAAAGTATTTTTATTATAGGCATTGTATTATTTATTTATGTTCTATTGGTTTTTATTAATCTCAACAATTATTTTTGTTTATTGTCGATCTGTCTCAATTAACGAATTAGTTGCTGACAGTTTCATATTTTCACGTATGTTTCCAATGGTCAGTAACTAACAGAATTCTAACGTCGTTATTTGCGGGTCGCCGTAAAAATGTTTTTGGCCAATAAAGTCCACATTTTTTTGCCAGAATACTCAACCTGAACACACTAACCACAAGCACTTGAGTACCACCAACCGATTCCAATGATGATTCTAGGGTTCTGAATTTTACTAGAAAAAGGTTCCTAAATGTCCGATCCAAGGTCACAAAGATGTTTGGGATGGAAGTGTTAAGCCTTCTGGAAAAAATGCGAGTTTTTCTACCAAAAGCGTTTTTCTGGCGACCTGCAACTAACGACGTTAAAATTATGTTAGTCGCGAACGCTTGCAAAGTATGATAAAATGTGGGATCGTTATCAGCCAAGTCGTTAGTTAGAACCGGCATCGACCAAAATATGAAAGTTGAGATTAATAAAAACCAATACACATTTAGTTATTTATTTATTTATTGTATTCGGCATCCTAATTTTTTTAGTGCCTTTTTAATATAAAACTACTCGATCCCCGCGTTGTTGGAATTGTGAAACCATAGCAAAACTATTCAGTTGTATGAGTCTATAACTAACATTAGTTTCAAATTGAGTCAGTTTTCATGTTGAGAAAAATATCAAATTCTCAATCCCATTATTTCTAGTATCGATGCCCCACGCGTGCAACATAAAACCGTTCAAAAGACATCAATCTTAATACTAATTTTAAAAGCTTGAGCGATACGCCTTTACGGCAGGAACATTAAACCAAACATCTACCCACATATACAGAGTATCAAGATATAAAACAAACAAAATAACTCTAGGCACCCTTCCATAACCAATGAATGAGAATTATAAATTCCATCATGCAAGAACACATCAAACTATTAGCTATAACATTTAGATACTAAATGTAAATCTTAAATTTTGACCATGAAAGTCAAACTTAACATAATTACCCTTTACTTTAATGCAAATGAAACCAAAACTTTTAAATTACTTCTTTGACCATGTCTAAATCCAGTGGAATGCCCAAGTAAAGTGCTTAGCAGTTAGCACTAACACTTTTGCGTTTATGGTCAAAGCAAACAAATTAGAATGCAAAACTACACATTGTGTCCGGTCAACTTCAAATGAAAACATAAGAATCCCAAAAAAATGTATTGAAAACAACTACTCAAAACAGTATCAACATTATAAACCAAACAAAATCCTAATCAAGAGGACAAAAAAAGACCTGCTTATATATGATGCCAACCACTAACCTTCAAACTCGGTAACAATATACATTCGAGTACTGTTTCGTCTCCGATAAAGTGTGCTTCTCTGGCCATAGAGTTAAGTAAACTGGCTTGTGACTGTCGAACAAAAGTATTATTAGTAAGTTAGTGTGCACGTTGATGTCACACCCCAACCTAACGGCGGAATATGCCGGGGTGCGACAATAGCTTAAAGACACTAAAATAATTAAACCATCAATATATAAATTTATTTATTCACAACAATCGTACACAAGTAGTTCAAATGAAAAAGAAATAATTACAACATTTAAACTTTACAATTTTTAGCCTAAAGTCCAAATCTATGCTTTCACTTCAAATCTATGCGCGAAAATAATTTGTCAACAACACATGTTGAGCGAGTAAACACAGTTAAGTATAAATATAATAATAATATTGAGAAATAAACAATTCCTTGCGTACGTAAATAACATCATTTAATATAAACAAGTATTTGTGTATTTTCGATCATGTTACTAGATTTCGGACATGTCTACTCGGACGAATTCGCAAACAATAAACAACATAAGATAAAAGTGTCATTTCCCCTCTGAAGAATTAATCTTGATTTGTTAAGTGATTAAATTTTGGGGTTTGTTTTGTTAAGTCTTAAATTCATATTTGTTTAATATGGTAAGAATATTATGGATTATTCTAGAATAAGTTTGTCTTGTTTTCCAAGTTAGGTTTGTCATGGATAACAAGTTTAGTATATCTATAAATAGGGGCCTAGGTTATTATTTATTGAGTGAGTCAAGAAGTCTCTTCTCCATATACGTTTGTTATGTTCGTGAAGTTCGTTTGATAAGTTCGTCTGATTATATGAAAAGTGTCGAGGGTTGTCACCCCAATATCTCGTGTTAGTTTGTTTAATCTGATTGTTTGATCCATCTGGGCCAACAATTGGTATCAGAGCTTAGGCTCGTTGCTCGTAGAAGTTCGTGGGTTTCCTTCTTTAAGTCTTTGTTCGGTTGAGAGGTTTTGGCGCTTTGCCATTAAGTTGTTTGTTATCTGGAAGCAAGAAGAAAAAGGGGTTGTCATGGGTTTCAGTAAGAGTAAAACCTATTAATTTGTTTGTCAAGAATTGCTATTGGCTTCTTTGTTTTGTTCGTTCCTCAGCAACAAAAGAAAACAAGTAGATTGTTATTTATTTTTTTAACTTTTATGTTTTGACTTTGAGACTCCTTGGGCCAACAATTGGTATCAGAAAGATTGTGTGAGATCGCTGACAAAGAAAGGCTAGATGCCATTGTTCAAGAAGAACAAGCACAGAAGGAAGATCGGGAAGCTGCAGAGAAAGAAGAAGCTTTGCAAGCTGTTTTAGAAAGTGAAGAAAAGGAAAGATTGAATGAAGAAAAAGAAAGAATTTCTTCAGAAAAAAAAGAGAGGATTGTGAATATTCAGGTATGTTTTTCTGACTCAAACAACCTTGAAGATGAACTGTTAAGATAAGTGAGAAGAAACGAAGCAAGAAATCTTCTACTAATTGCGATGATGAGAGAAAGGTTATGGAATTGAATGAAAGGAATGATGCAGCTAACAAGACTTCAGATTTAGAAGTATGTGTGAAAGTTAACAATCGAGCATTTGTTGATGAAAAGTCAGAACGGAATGAAAGGTTAAGAAGAATAGTTAGAAAGAAAAGTCCAGCGGGTTGTGATAAAGAAAAAGAGAATAAACCATCTGCAAGTGTTGATGAGCAAAGAAAGAAAAGAAAAGTTAGAAAGAAAAAATGTGGAGAATGAAGTGGTATGTGAGATCAATGTGGATGGTTCAACCGATGAACGTGAAGAACTTGTTAAGCAGGTTTGTTACAAACAACTGAAAAGAAAGGGTAAAGACGAACCAATGATTAAAATTGAAGAGTTGAGAGTGTTGTTGGGAATTCAAGACCTTGGTGGTACAAATTCAAGATTAAAGGGGTGAATGAAGAATTAATCTTGATTTGTTAAGTGATTAAAGTTTGGGGTTTGTTTTGTTAAGTCTTAAATTAATATTTGTTTAGTATGGTAAGAATATTATGGATTATTCTAGAATAAGTATGTCTTGTTTTCTAAGTTAGATTTGTCTTGTATAACAAGTTTAGTAGATCTATAAATAGGGGTCTAGGTTATTATTTCTTGAGTGAGTCAAGAAGTCTCTTCTCCATGTAAGTTTGTTATGTTCGTGAAGTTCGTTTGATAAGTTCGTTTGATTATATGAAAAGTGTCGAGGGTTGTCACCCCAATATCTCGTGTTAGTTTGTTTAATCTAATTGTTTGATCCGTCTGGGCCAACACCATCAACCCAAACGGTGTCGAGTTAATCCGGTGACGTATGATCACTTATGACGATGAGAATGAGGATGAGATACCATCCAATCATAAGGCAGTAGAGGTGATCAATTCCATGATATTCGGCATAGATTGTCGATCAGGAATCAGGGGGTATCGTTGGTGACGAGGTAAGGGAGAGAGGGAGGAGAATTTGAAAAAGAATTTGCGCTTTGGTCCCCGAGGTTTGGTTAGTTTGATCAACAGTTGTAGAAAGTAAGTTAATGGGAATTAATATGCATGTATTCAATACTTTACACGTTTTGTTTACGAATAATGTTAATTGAAGCGACGAGCGGCAACCTAAATGTAATAAATAATAATTAATCATTCTTATAAAATAAATTCGGACCCAAATAATAATAAAAAAAATGTTTTCGGGTTCACAAATTTTAGAATTTTACAGTTGATACCTGCACAACAAACAAAAGGAGGACTGATCCAGGATATGCATACGAAACACTGAATGAACTTAAGAATCCAAAACATAATATAACCAAATCAACACATATGCACAAAACCCAACCTAACATGAATGAGTAACCAAATGTCTTATAGTAATAGCAAAGAGAGTAAAAGTAGGGTTGTAAACAAACCTAACAACCACAAATTGGACTTTGTTCGTTTTTGTTTTTAACGTTAACCGAACACATACACAAACATGCTTACTTGGTTATGTTTGTTCGTTACAAAAACGAATCTGTTTGTGTTCACTTTTGTCCATTTTTTAATACTCTTAACAAAAAATAAAAGAACATTAAGATATTTTCTTGCTCGGCTAAAGTTGTTTGTGTTCGTTTATGTCCATTTGTTAAAACTCTAAATGAATACAACATCATTAACATATAAATAAATCCAACTAGTAAGTGATGCAAATGAATTTTTACTTGTAACCTGATACATGAAGATCCTCAAGAGACCTAGATCACATGCAAGGTGGCAATCGCACTATGATACTTTTTGTTTTGTCGAGCCTTGCTTTGGTCTCTGGTTTGGATGCCTATAGCTTAACAATTGGTATAACATCATAAAGAAATAATCTTTAATAACTAGTCGTCGCCTAATCCTGCTGACCTTGTATAATCCTGAAGCAAAGCTTCTTAAGGAATATAATTGCATATAGGCTAAGACAAGTTATCATCACAGCCTTTACCATCTAAAAATGTTCGGGTTTACATAATTTTTGAAAAACTTGTTGACACCTCAGCCTCCAACTCTCATATAAGAATAGACTGTCATAAGGTCACACAACCAATGATATCATCATTAGCATTTCAAAACAAAGAGATTAGATGCACAATTTCTTATTCCCATCACCAACAGCACATGCCTCACCCATCTAACCTATCCAATCCATACTAAAAATTTCCCTTTTGACCATTTCGACTCTTAGGTCAATCCGGTCTTAACTTTTTCAACACATAGGAAATATTGCCATTTGGCACATTTTAACTCATTGCCATTGAACCACAGCTTAGCACAAGCTACGGTTGTAACCAAGGTTGCCACACCAAGTAGTTGACCACCATCATCGTAGTAAAAGAGATAAAGTAAACAAATCTTGTCATGTTATCAAGGCACACATAATTCCAAAGTAAATTCCACAAACAGTAACTTCTAACGCATTCAACTCCAATCGACAACCATAATTTCAAACAAAGTTAGATCAGTTTTTTTGTAGAGTTCCAAACCAACAGATTGATCTGCCTTAAAATTAACATAAATGAGAGCATGCCCTGTGATTCAGATGAATATTTACTTAATCCACATATCGAGCAAACAACAAAAACCATATATCGAGAAGAAAGTGTTGGTAAATCAAGAACAATCATACACAATATGATGATAATTTGATATGAGAATTGAAGAACAAGAGACTCAATAAACTTTTTGAATTGATGAATCGATCATTGTTTACAAGAGATGTTAATGGATTTATATACCAACCATAATAACTATAAAACAGTTTTTAACTTTCAACTGTACATACTAGACCCTTCTACTTTAACAAATATATAAAAACATTCTAAACATACTTTCTACTAATGACACTAGGAACCCTTATATTTAGTTTAACTTTCCATACTCACCCTTAAACTAAATATAGTTTTAAAGGTTTTCAATATTTCTTGACTTCCTTTCATATTAGAAATGGTTCATCTTGACAGGCAGATGAGCCTCTTCTTCCTTGTCTCCCTCCTTATCCTTCCATTTAGAGCAATCTCTTGCAAAGTGTCTGTATTCACCATAATCAAAACATCTAAACTTGCTCTTATCTTCAGATACTTGATTTGTACTTCTTCCAAGGCCTCTTCCTCCTTTGAATGATCCTCTTCTTCTTCCGCGCTTTTGATTACCACGCTCTCTTCCATAATTTCGGCTTTCTGAATTACTTGCACTTGCTATCAACAACCTTCCTTGATCATTGTGCTCCGTTTCTTCTAAAAATTTAAGGCGTTCTTCAAAAGCTGTTATTCTTCCAACTGCTTCTTCAAATGATATCTTATCAATTTCTAAGTAACTGTTCGATATTTGTCACGATCGGTTGATACTTCTTTGGTACCAAGTTGTGCAACTTCCTTACGATTTTCTTATCTTTAAGAGTTGCGGCAAGACTTTTTTAATTTGGACTGTATACTTCCCAACTTGCTTGCAAAGTTACTTATAGTTTCGTTCTCATTCACTTTTAAGGATTCTAATTCTCTCCTCAAAGTTTGTATGCGCGCTCTTTGAACCATATCCGCACCAAGGAATCGAGTTTTTATTGGATCCTACACTTCCATTGGACTTTTGAATTACGCGACTTCCATTAGAATATCTCCCGGTAATGTTTGGAAGGTCATCGCTTTCGTTGTATTATCTTTTCTTTCGTTTACTCCTTCCGTTGATCCAAGCATTTCCCAAAGATTATATGCCTTCAGGATTGTTTCCATCATAATGGACCATTCGTTGAAATTTTTTTATGTCAATTTTAGACCTTGAAGAGATACGTTCCCTCACTCTTGAACCGATGTTGATGGGCTTCCATCTTTATTGCCTTCTTTGCCAACCATGCTTTCTTGCCTTACTTTCTTAGACCTTTTCTTCCCTGTCTTGCAGTTCTTGCTTTAATATTTTGTTTGCTTCTTACTTGTACCACACAGGTTTTGTTTGTCACATAGCTCTTACTTTCTAGCCACACATGACAAACTTTCTTGCCGCACAGGACTAACTTTCTTGCTACACAGGACTTATTTGCTACACAGGATTAACAATCTTACCACACAGGACTTTGCCACACATAACTAACTTTCTTGCCACACAGAACTTTGCCTCACATAACTAACTTTCTTGTCACACAGGACTTTGCCAAACAAAGGTACAAGGGTTCGGGTTTTTTTCCTACTTTCTTAAACTTTTTTATTCGTTCAATTTGCATTCATCAATAACTAACTTACTTTGCATCTTTAATTTGAAAACAAAAAACTTCAAGTTGTTTAGTTATCATTTAAAAACAACTTTCTGTCATTCACACTTTCAAGAAAAACCTTTTTGATATTGAATCAGAACTCTTTCCAGTTTTCTTGATTTAAATGGTGAAAATATCTTAAACAATTAATACCTGATTTCAAAAATTCCGATAACCAGATTCAATTAATTTGGAAACGTAAAATAAGGATAATAACGTTAAACTTACGACTTTAATAATTGATGAATGAATCCCTTGCCTTTCACGATTGATTCAGTCAGACTTTAAATCGATTATGGATTTCTTTCTATCAAACAATTTGCACATACACAACTCATCACCTTTCAAATTCTTTCTATCTGATCAATTGATTTGAACCAGACCTCCTTCTCCTTTCTTTCTTGATCGATCGAACCCCTTTCTTATTTGGTTTCAAACCCATTGCCTTTCTTGATCAATTTCTTTATGTTACTAAACCACTTTCTGATTCAATCGGTTCTCCTTCTCCCAAATTTGTAACACTTGCTCTTATACTAATGTTGATAAATCAAGAACAATCATACATGATATGATGATAATCTGATATGAGAATTGAAGAACAAGAGACTCAAACTTTTTGAATTGATGAATCAATCATTGTTTACAACAGACGTTGATGGGTTTATATACCAACCATAATAACTATAAAACAATTTTTAACTTTCAATCGTACATATTAGACCCTTCTACTTTAACAAATATATAAAAACATTCTAAACATACATTCTACTAATGACACTTTGACCCTATGTTTAGTTTAACTTTTAATCGAAAGAGATGCAATGGGGAGAAGAAAGAGGGGCGGTGATGGGTAGACAAAAGAGAAGTGATGGAATATAACCACATACAATATGTGTAAAGTAACAAACAACTTACAGACAATAAAGCCAAGAGCAAAACCTTTATAGCATGATTTACATACAATGTAGTCAAAAGTACAACCTTTTAAGCACAGTTTTTGTTAAGTAGGTTGAAAATTAAATATATATGTATGATGTATAAGAGGGAGGATCAAATAAAAACTCTTTTTTTTATAAAATAATAGGAACCATTTACACATTACCACATGGCAAATCTTAAATCCAGGTTAAAGGGCATTTATGTATTTTTTTTTACAACTGAATTGAAATTCCTACAAACATGCGATAGGTTTTACAATTTAAATAATTTTTCAATTTTTAACATCACAAAACTAGTTTCTTTATTGATGATTTAAAAAAAATATATTTCCAGCATATGTACTTTTGTATAAAAAATATTTCGTGTTATCAAACTATTAAAAATATATTTTAGGAGAACTATATAGAATATAATTAATTTACAAATGCCTCTAAAAAAATATATTACACAAGTGCTACTAAATACAATACGTTTGTTTCGTAACAGCACGGTAAGCTATGATGAATCATGAACATTAAACATAACAACACCGAGAAAAGTGTTTCTAGTAAAACGTATTTTTATTATAAGGTTATCGTAATTTAAACTATACGACATTCTACGTGTTACGAGCATAACATAATGTTAAAACCAACACAATTAAATAATGAAACCGACACATCAGATTGATGAAACCAACATAACACTAAAATAATGAAACCAACACAACATTTCATCATATAAAGCGAGTCTTACTTTGCCCAAATGGCTAACAACACAATATTTATATAATAATATCATCTTTCTATTTTTTTTTCTAAAAAATGAGGCCAACAATTCGAGTTCACAACATATCAATAATTAGATTATATGAAGCAATTCTTGCTATCTATAATTTCTATTGTTGGCAATCTATATTAAATACTAGATTTTATCCCTCGTATTACGGGGGTTGTTTTACATTATTCGTTTTTAATATTTATAAATTTATATTTAGATTTTAATTTTATTTATTTTAAGAAAGTAAATAATTAATATACTTGAGATTTGAGATGAAATGGTTTCACAAATAAATGATATGTTATAATCCGGTTTAAAAGCTATCTGGGTTTGGTGATACCCATTACCCGTTTATTTTCTTTATTATAAAATTGTTTCTTAATTATAAATATTTTTTTAAAATAAAATAGATATTAATTTTTAGTATATTCCTATTTTATAGGATTTTCATATCAAATATTTGATGAAATTATTTTTTAATTTAATGAGATGTTATAACCCGTTTAAGAGCTATCTGAGTTTGGTGAGACACATAACCATGAATTTGGGTTAAATCAATGAGAGACCTCCATTTAAAAATCAAGCATTCTGGTGGCTTCCATAGAAATGGAGAGCGACCACATCGCGACACATAGAATTTTTGGGTTTTCTTTTATATATATTATTATAGATTTAAAATTTGTTTATCCTTAAATTTTTGTAACTGACGAGAATGACATGTGCTTTTTTCAAGAGATGTGATTAATCTGGAAAATGTTTTGAATTCCAATTATACCCTTGATTCTCCATTAAAATTTTAATCAAAGTTGTTTGGTGATGTGTCCTAAATCTCATCCGCATATTATCATAATGAACGCCCAAGATTTGTTCTTACCTTTTTTTATGAAAAACTCTTTTTCTACTGTATCTCTACTCGTATAAATAAAATATATATCTTCTCTAAATATATATTCATTATATATATTAGGAAAAGTGAATACGGTAGTGTTCGCCGTTCAATATTAGGACGCACAGCTCATCAAAAATAGATACGGTGCTGTTAATTATGTAGCATTAGACGCGAAACTCACCAAAACTACATAGTTTTATTAAAAAATCCCAAAAATCTCAGTTACTTTATTTTACTGATCTCAAACGCTCTGTCTAATTCGTTAAGTTCTTCATATGGCAATTCCATATGTGTTTTTAACCATTATTTTAACCCTTCTGTTTTTAGTTATGTGCAAATATCTTAAAACACTCAAACCTCAATATTCAATTGATCAATGACCAAGTACAAACAAATAAAACTTATTAACACGTGAGTACTCAGCCAATGAAAAATCCACTGAATACAATAAATATTAAATTAATATACAATCAATTTTCATTACTTTGAACTGAAATAAAGCTATTTATCTAAATAGAAACGAGAACAAAGTTGGTTGATTCTTTTATTGCAACTTGCCATTGTGCAATACCAAACATAACTTGTGTTCTTTAATGTTGACAGGCATGGGGACTCCATAAGGACGGCAGATCGTTGGAGTTGGTGACTAAGTGTCTAGGAGAATCAATCAATGTGCCTCAAGTTCTACGATCGATCCATGTTGGCTTATTGTGCGTCCAACGTCGCCCAGAAGATAGACCGACTATGACTTCCGTGATCCTAATGTTGGGGAGTGAAGATGCATTGCCTTCACCCAAAGAACCCGGTTTCTATGTTGGAGAAGGTTTACAAGATACTGCACATTCGTATGGGAAAAGTTCTAACAATGAACTAACCGTTTCAGTATTGGATGCTAGATAATAACATATTTGCATGTACTAAAAGGAATATCACCATATTATCAAGGAAAAGAACTTAGTATGGTGAATATTGAAGATAATACCATAAATAAAAAAAAAATAAAGGTTACAATAGATATTAAATTTTCTATGATCATCCACTCACTAGTATGGTAATGCTCATATAACTTCGTCTCACTAAGACACTAACATTAGTGATCACGAACTCAACTAATAATACAAATAAGACGAGCGAAAATATTTAATCCTAAATTTCACTAGTGATCACGTTGGTCCTTTCTTGGTGTGTCCTCAAGTTTAGGGAAATAAATGAGATATATTATCTTCTTCAATCCTTCTTTCTTTTCTCTATTGTTGATCTATTCGAAGAACCATTCTTCAATATTAAAAACACGAATTGGTTAACACCAACTCATCACGATTCTTCCTTCATCCTATCTCTTAATAAACACATTCTAGTTGTTTCCTTGATCTCTCTTTTCCTTATTTAACCACTACTACCACCACTACTACTACCACCACTACCACTACCATCATCATCATCATCATCATCATCATCATCATCAAGTTTATTATTTTATGTTGGGTCATTACACATTAGGGTGGTAGCTGTAAGGAACAACTGATCCAACCTTGCTACCACCCACACAGCTGCGCGTTAATGTAATGGATCTCTTAATGAGTCAAGAAATGGCCTCAGAAAGTAAATGCGCACATTATCTGTTACCACCATATGTGGCAAAAGAAAATAGCTAGCTTGGACCTACTACAACTATGCGGACGGGCCGGTTATTTTTATAATAAGTATTACATTTTTATCTATACACTTGTGTAATAAATATTACATTTTTGTCTACGAAAATTTTAATGTATGTACATTTTATTCCATTTTTCCTTTTGTATTTGTATCCAAATGTAATCTTAATCAAACAACCATTATACAGTTTAAATTAAAACAATTACAAATAAAAAATTGACAAAGAGTACACACGAATTGAAGATAAGTACAAACCGAAATATTTCGTCAGAGATTGCTACAATGCTACTCAATACCTCCTTGAAATTGTAATTCTCAGCCGGGAGATAATTTTTCAAAACGTCAATTTCAAAAGTACATACGAAGGATTATTTCCGAATTTTCCCCATTGTGACCAATATTGGAGGACCAGGTATCTTTTGACAAACAAGCATAGCATCTACTTTTTCATGCTCAGTTTTTTCCCAATATAAAATACGACCCAGCAAGGCTAAAAAAATGACTCAAAAACTGGAATTGTTTCAAATAGTTGACGGTGAAAACACTTTGACCTTCCACGCGCGGACTGATCGCATAAATTAGTAAAATACGTGTGAATTTCAAACGTTGTCATATCTATCTCAAGAATATACCAAACTATTTGTCCGATACAAATTGGAACGAAAGCCTAATTTTCAATACGAACAAAATGTAGTTAGTAATTCAATAATTAGATAAACAAATAAAATTTTCAAATTACATAAACAAAAAAATTGAACCAAAATTAGCAAATTACCGTATCTACATTCGACAATGAAGGATATCTTGGATTCTCGCCAATAAAAAGATTGGGATCGATATAGTCTTGTGCTGCTTTAGTAAACAAGGGAGGAAAACTAGGGCTGTAAATAAACCGAACGAACACGAACAAGGCTTGTTCGTGTTCGTTCGTTAAAAAACTGATGTGTTCATGAACACTTACTGAACGAAATTTTATGTTCATGTTCGTTCATTAAGGAAATTTATTTGTTTATGAACGGTTCACAAACACAAATAAAATTGGCAGAGCCTAGAGATTAAGACCAATGCATTCATCAATGTGAATAATGAAAGCCTGTAAACGCATCGAATGAACACGAACAAGTGCATGCTCGTGTTCGTTCATTTAACGTTTAAAAAGAACACGGACACTTAATTGAACAAATATTTATGTTCATGTTCGTTTATTTAAAAATAGATATTTGTGTTTGTTTGTTTAAATTCTAAACGAACATGACTGAACGAAAATAAGCGAACATGTATGAACAAATGTAAATGAACACAAATATAAAAGAACTTAAATGAACACAAATTAACAAATATAAAACATTTTAGTAGATGACCTATCTGGATAATATTTAATTATTTTCTATTAATACATAAACGAACATAAATAAACAGACATAAACGAACATAAACGAATGTTCATGAGCATAAATGAACGAACAGAACATGTGTTCATGTTCGTTTGTTTAATTAAACTTACATAGATTTTTGTTCATGTTTGTTCGTTTATTAATAAACGAACATAAACGAACTTCCGGCCAAACGGTTCACGAATAGTTCGCCGAACATTCGGTTTGTTTACAGACCTAGGAAAAACCGACCAACGGAAAGCCTCAGTCGGCAATGTAAAAGTATTATAAGTTTCCAATCAATTAATCATGAGATATTTAACCCAACCGTGAACATGCTGCAAAAAAAATGACACAAAAAATAGTTCATTGTAATTCACACGTAATTCAGAAGACAAACAACTTTATAATTAACAAATTCAGTATTGCACAAGGCTTGAGATAGCCACCAATTTTCATTCCATAAAGTAAATGAGAAAAACAAACAAAGGTGTCGACATTTGGGGACCAACAATAAGAATCTAAATTCTGCATTTGCCAAAATGTTTGGGGCGGGAAATTGATGTTACCTGGGAAATTTTTGCAGCGTTTGATGAATCCATCGATGGGATTTCAATGTTTTCAATTTCCAAAACAAAACACTAGTATAATGAAACGTAGACATGAAACTAAACCTGGTTTGGAAATTTTGATTAAAATTGGTTTCCAAAAATTAAACTCGGCTGAAATTTGACAAAAGTTTGATTTTTGACAATTTTCAGAATCCCACGGTGTCGATGAACGCATGCTGAAACATCACGACGTCGATTGCTTTCAAGGAGACAGTTTTTGATTCAAAGTTCACGGATCCGATCATCCGACGATTTTGGTTCAAAGTTCTCGGGTCTTGTGAGGTGTCAGACACATGGCCAGTGGAGGAGCTAGAAACATTTTTCTGTGAGTTCGGGATTTTTTGGTGTTTAATTTTTTTCCGGCACCAAAGTTTTTGGGACCAAATGGGTCGGGTCGGGTTAGTCATTTGGTGAGATAAATAAATTGCAATATCACTATAATAAAAATGTACATCATCAACATTCATTAATATGCAAAATCATATTTCATAAAAAAAAAAGATATTACATATTATAATTGTTCCCAACACATTTCATGTTTTGAAAACTATTCAAAACATTATCAATCGCGACTTTAAAAAATAACTCTTTTTCAATATAACAAATGCAAGCATCATATATAGTCATCGGTCATCTGATTATGCAAAATCAAAGAAAGATTCATTGTGAGGTCTGCGTCGATTAAAGGCTTGAAGCAATCAAAGAAAGAGTCGGTCGGTCGGCGGTCAGTCGGTCGGTCGGCTGTTGCTGTTTGGTTGAAGTCTAACAAGTAAGCCGATGGTTGAAGCCTTGAAGCAATCTGGCAAAGGCGATGAGGCGTTGGCCGATTGGTCAATAGAAACATAATTTATCGGTCGCTGAGACGATGGATGTTTTATTCTTTTATTTAGTTTCACTTAGATATTATGTTTAATAATATTAATTGGCCTGAGTTTACTGGCAATTCTATGAACATTTTGGACCTTTTTTATAATCTATATGGGTTATTATTGGTCCACTTATAATGTTTGTTTGGAATTTTTGAAGTTTTTTATATTTTATAAAAAATTAATGGGTTCAAATATTTTTTTAAACGATACTGGGTTCGATCGCCGAAAAAGAATGGGTTCGCTTGTTGATTTGATACTATAGGTTATATATAAAACCGAAAAAAATACCGGGTTCGGCTGAACCCGGTGTCCACAACGTGGCTCCGCCACTGCACATGGCATAATGATATTGGTTACTAAAACCCATTGGCACGAATCCAAAGGTGTCGTCTCAGACACGCGGTGACATTTTAGAAAAAAAGATCATAACATAATTACAATTTATTTATTTTTAATTAAAAAGCCACTCATATCCCACAAAGATTTCATATGAATATGAGTAATTAATATTTTAAATTGTTACCAAGTCACTTGGCACCATTCATATTCGCAATAAAGTGACTAACCCGAAACACAACCCCACATAATAGGAATATTATGGGTTCTACACGATACAACACAAATAAGCATATAGGTCGAGTTGGAATTGACTAATCCAATCCCTTTGACTTTTCAAATTTCTATGGTAGAATGATATTCACTAGTTTGTAACAATCTTCATAAATAACCCATGGCATCAAGAGGAGGACCATTGGGCCGTTTTTGTCTTTTGATGAGTAGTTGTTGACGAACGGTGATGGGTACATGCTTAAACCACGAATATCTTATTACAATTTAAGATAAAAATTGACCCGGATGTTGATACCTAACGCACATCGATTGTTCTATTCTCATGCAAATGTCATTTAGCGCATTAATTACCATGACCAGATAATGAACAATTATAAATTTGTTAGGCTATGGACAAATATGTCTAAACCAATAACACACTATTCCACATTAGACTTTAAATATTAATATATTCCACATTAGATTTTAAATATCAATGAAAGAAAATAAATTTGTTAGGCTATGGAGAAAAGTGTCAATACACTACTCCGTCCTCTCCGGGCCCGAACAAAAACCCCGCTTGGGGGTTTGAAGAAACACTAACCGGACCCCGGTCAGATTACTGGTAACCTGGGGGTTGGAGAGATGTTTCCCACGAGGGGTTAGACCCTTGGAAGATGGTTCTTCTGATAACCTGCAAAACAGACACCGTGAGCTCGTCACTGAGAAGGGGGGGTTCCTCCTTGTGACCACCCTCCGGCGTGAGAATCAGACTAGATTGCTCTTTAAATATAAAAGTATATTAAGAGATTGCTAGAGCAGATATCAGGTATAATATGATGATAATGTAATAAGATATGATAAGATGAGATGGTCATACCATTTGGGGTATTTATAGCCGAAGGTAGGTTTCCAAGGAGGTATGGCCGGCTGCTACAGTGTTCCTGTTCATCAACAGTAGCCTACGCACGTGCCCTGCTGGTAGTTGGTGGGTAGGTAGCGGCTGATAGTGACCAGGCCTGCTGTATACTATTCCTGTTCCACCAACTGACGGCTACGCACGTGGTATGGCAGTAGTTGGTGAGTAGGCAGCGGCTAATAGTGATACAGTACAGGAGCATGCTGCTCGCCATACTGTATCAGTGAGCTGTCGTATCTCTGATCAGATCTTTCGCCCATACCTCGTCAGGTACAGTAAAAGATCCTTCAGTATACGGACTGGCTTATTTGGGCGGGAGTATTCCCCCTCCCGCCTCTGTGCGGGATTGCTCCCGGCTTGGCTCATTCCTTCAGGTGACACTGAATGATGGAGAGCTAAGTGCCTTGTGCGTGTAGCCATGCTGCGCGGGTGGCCTTCCCTAATGGCTTGTATCCGAGGCTGCGGGGACAGGCGGAGTCCTTCACCATTGGGAGGCATTTCCTGCGGGACCAGCTTGCGTACTGCGCGTAAGGACGTTACGTCTCTGAGCATGGTTGGTCCTGCGGATCCAGTTGGTCTCTGCGCAGACGTCCCTGTTTAAGGTGAGTCTTGCGGGTCCAACTGGGCTCTGCTGGGACCTACCTCTTCAAGTCCCCCCAGTCCAATGTTCTTCTCATGAGTGTTTAATAAAGTGAGGTGAACTTTTGGACTTGAGCAAAGGGTTTTGAAAAGGGTTTTGTAAGGTTTTCCATGGGGATTCTTTCCGCGGAAGTCCTTGTCACTTGCAGAAATGCCCGAGTTTCCTGCTTGGTCTTTGGGTATGATGCGGGTAGGTCTGTAACCTCCTCGCAAGTCAGGAGCATTGAGTCCCAGTTGTATGTATTTTCCATGAGGTTTTGGTAGTTTTGAACATAGTGATCAATTATGTTAAGACCACCAATTCCATCTTGGAGCTTCAAACAACGTAGTTCTCGACGTTCCCGCTATGCGGGGATGTTATTTCCGTTTCCGCAAGCATTGCCCAGAAGATCCTTCTTGGTTTCAATTCCCAGCGGAGCGCTAGGTATGTGAAGGGTTTTGCCTTAACACTGTACCTGTGCTCGTCTTACGGTTACTTTACTTCCAAGGTATTCCTGGCGTCAATTCCCTGCGGGTGCTAGGTATGTGAAGGGTTTTGCCTTTACACTGTACCCGCACCCGTCTTATAGTTACTTGGTTGCCGAGGTACTTGGCTTCAATTCCCTGCGGGTGCTAGGTATGTGAAGGGTTTTGCCTTAACACTGTACCCGCATCCGTCTTACGGTTACTTGTTCACCAAGGTTTTCTTGGCTTCAATTCCCTGCGGGTGTTAGGTATGTGAAGGGTTTTGCCTTAACACTGTACCCGCAGCCGTCTTACGGTTATTTGTTTGCCAAGGTTTATTTGGCTTCAATTCCCTGCGGGTGCTAGGTATGTGAAGGGTTTTGCCTTTACACTGTACCCGCATCCGTCTTACGGTTACTTGCTTGCCAAGGGGTAAGGGGTATTTTCCCGCTTACTTTTTAATACTTTCGAATTTTGAATTTTGAAATTCGAAGAGTTGGTGAAAAGATAAACCTCTGAAACGTCGTGCGACGGTTTCTTCTGACTGTGTCAGGACGTGCAGGAAGTTATGGTGACGTGACAGAACATGGTCATTCCAGTCGCTTTTTCAGGCGCGTGGGAGCGATTTTTCGGGCGCGTGGCCGCGAAATTACTGGCACACGTCCTTTCAACAGCTGTTGCCAGCTTGCTTTTTGCCACGTGTCATAGTTTCATTGCACATTTGATTTCTCTCTCCTCCGCATTAAATTCACCGCATTAATTGCGATTACTATATAAAGGGGGAGAGGGTTATTTGCAATTCACACTTTCCACTTTCATCTCTTCTTCTCAAGTAATTTCCGGCGAATTTTTCTGTTCAGTAAAGCATTACCCTGAAATCTCTTTTCGTCTTTCTTCCACCATGTCTTCTCATGATGCTGATGACCAGAAGACTGCTGGCGAATGCCAGTGCTCTCTTCCTGTCGATCTGTACCAGTATATCATCAGGAAGTTCATGCTCGAGTCTCTCGAGCCTGAGTTTCCTGAACCCCACCATACTGTGTACGATGCCCCTAGTGGCAAGATCGGGGTTTATGCTGCATTCTTTGTCTACGGGAACCTTAGGTTTCCGTTGACAAAGTTTGTGTACCGTGTCCTAGAGAGGCACGGTGTGCACCTGACAGAGGTGCACCCCATGGCCATTGCCAAGGTCCGGCACTTTGAGTGGGTGTGCCGGATACTGGGCCTTGAGCCCCTCGTTGATCGCCTGATGACCTTCTATACATGGAGGTGCATCCAAGGGTGGTACACTCTTACAACCCGTATCAAGGGTTTAAAGATTTGTACCACCGAGCGGAGTCTTCGCTCATGGAGAAGAGAGTTCTTCTTCATATCCGCTCGCAGCCATCCCCATCGCCATGAAGTTCAAGAATGGCCAGGCGCTTCCGAACCTTCCCGCCCTCAACTACGAGGAGGCGGAATGGTTCTCGAAGATTTCCCGGGTCCAGTCCCCGGTTTTCCGTTTTCCGGAGTCGGCGATGGTGATGTTGGGGATGAGCCGGGTGTGGAAGGCGGCGAATGCGGATAAGGTTCCGATCGTCCTTGAATATGGTTCGAACTCTGTCCCTTATGGTACGTCTTGTTTCATTTTGCTGACTTCGATTTTTACTAACTTTCTTGTTGATTTCAGAGGGGAACGATCTTCAGTCGCTCCTGAACCCGCGGGAGGAAGATGGTCCCGCGCGGATGGGTACTCGTGCTCTGGACGAGAACGAGTTGCCCATCTTAGAGCAGACCGCGGGTCGGTTCGTGGAGGTTTACCCGCCAGGCCAAGAGATCCTGAGCCACCGACGGCCAGGTAAGCCTATCTTCTACCCTGAACCTCTCAATGCTGTGCCTGCTGCTGGAGTTCATGACATTTCTTCTTCTGAGGAATCCGCAGAAGGTCCTCCACTGGTGCGGAAGAAAAAGGCTGCCGTCGGGAAGGGCAAGGAGAAGGTGGCCTCTACGGCCGACCCGGTAGTCCTATCTGACTCGGAGTCAGATAATGCAGAGGTGGCGGGGAAGCCCGGTGGTGAGGAGACCACCGCTCCGGAGGCTGCAGGTGTTACCTCCGGGGAGGCAGCGACGACGACGGTTACCGGTGTCAAGAGGCCGGCTCCATCGGGTTCGCCCCCGCTCGTCCGTGCGTTCAAGCTCAAGAAACCCCGTGAGTACCCCCCATAATTCTTGTCTAGATTTGTTTCAAATAAATTTTTCTAACACTTTTGCTTGTGCAGGTGTGGATGTTGACGCATTCCAGGGTGGAGTTGGAGCAAGTATTCCCCCACCAATGACGGTAGGCTCGGTCAGCCTTCCCGAGGCGTCGACCCAGGCGTCTACGCCTGCTTCCGCTGGTTCCAGCCTTCCTGAGGCTGTTCCAGCTGAGAAGGTGTCTCCGCCGGCCGTGAGTGCAATTTTTACAGCATCTTTCACGGAGCCGGCGGTTACTGTTGCTGAGGAGGTGGCGCCAAACATGGCTACCACAGCGGCTGCCACTATACCTGCGCCACCGGCACCGACGGCCGGACCATCAGGTATGCGCCAGGCTTCCCGCCGATCTATGCCACCTTCCCGTCTGCCTGACCTGTTGGATGGATTTCCTTTAGGTTCAGGTGATGGGTTTGGCGGCTATCGGCCTGTTATTGACCCTACAGGTACGTAGGGTTCTTTTTCCCTTATATATTTTTATCATCTTTTCCTAACTGCCTTTGTTTCTTTTGCAGTGTCGGATTCCAATGAAGTGTATGTTCCAAGATGGAACATACGCCGAGGAACAACCCTTCGTACCCCTGTGGAGTGCGTGGACTGGGCTCGCCACGCTGCTCCTCATGGTGCGTTGGGGGAAGCCATGGCTAGCTACCAAGAGGGTAGGCTAACCAATGAGCTTCGGGTTCTCCAGGCCCGGACGCAGCCCCGCGTCGAGCTGCTTTGTCGTGAAAACGACAAGTTAAAAGCAGCTCGCGCCAAAGATGTATCTGAAGCGCGGGCTCTTCGGGAGGAAAACCGGCAGTTGGCCGCTGCCAGCAGCCGAGAAGGAGAAGGCATTCAAGGCCTCGAGGTTGAAGTCCAGGCGCGACTCGAGGCCCGCTCCAAGGCTGCCCAAGCTGTGAATGAACAGCTTCGGCTGGCCAAGGAGACTGCGCGAAACTCAACTGAGAGGGCTGCCAAGGCTGAAGCTGTTGTTGAGCCGCTTCGCGAAGAGAATGAGCAGCTTAAATGCAAATTAAAGGCTCTTCAGCATGCTCATGACGCCTTGGCAATGGAAGATGCCAAGAAGCTGCAGGAGATCCTTGACCAGAGGGGGGTGCTTGACCGCACTGAAAGGAAACTCAAAAGCGTCGAAGAGGCTGCCGCCAAGGAAGTTCAACTTGCCAACCTTGATAAAAACGGAGCCGAACGTGCTTACAAAGAAAGTCAAGCTACCCTCCAATGGCTGCTTCGAGAAGCGTTGCCTCAGGTATCTTTATCTTTTTCTTTACGCTTTCCGCTCGTAATTAGAAAATGTTCTAACTTGTATTCTTTTGTAGGTTGCGCGTCGGGTCCTTTCAGAGACCTCTTATGACGATGCGATGAGCGCAGCCCTCAACGCTTCTCATGAGGATGGGGAGAAGACTGGCTTCCTGCTTGGTCTAGGGTTTGCTGAGAGAGGCTTTCCGCCCTCCAACTTCCCTTTATTCAATGTTAATACTGAAGCTGCTTATGACCAAGCTGTGAACCAGTACGCTGCCTTCCCGCATCCAGTGGTGGAGAAGGTGAATGAGGCTGCTGCTGCTGATGATGGGCTAAACATCCTTAAGGCTTTCCTTGGGCAGCCACGCTCAGACGGTGCTGGTCCAAGCGGAGGTGGCCCTGAAGCCTGATCCTGAAGATCTCGTCCCACGGATGGCGCCAATGAAGAAACACTAACCGGACCCCGGTCAGATTACTGGTAACCTGGGGGTTGGAGAGATGTTTCCCACGAGGGGTTAGACCCTTGGAAGATGGTTCTTCTGATAACCTGCAAAACAGACACCGTGAGCTCGTCACTGAGAAGGGGGGGTTCCTCCTTGTGACCACCCTCCGGCGTGAGAATCAGACTAGATTGCT